>NC_060119.1:1198136800-1198442925 GCF_021461395.2 Schistocerca americana | reverse complement strand
TTACCGAACCATCAGTTTAATAAGTCACAGATGCAAAATAATAACGCGAATTCTTTATAGAATAATGGAAAAACTGGTAGAAGTCGACCTCGGAGAAGATCAGTTTGGATTCCGTAGAAATGTTGGAACACATGAGGCAATACTGACCCTACGACGTATCTTAGAGGAAAGATTGAGGAAATTAAAACCTACGTTTCTAGCATTTGTAGACTTAGAGAAGGCTCTTGACAATGTTGAGAGGAATACTCTCTTTCAAATTCTAAAGGTGGCAGGGGTAAAATTCAGGGAGTGAAAGGCTATTTACAATTTGTACAGAAACCAGACGGCAGTTATAAGAGTCGAGGGGCATGAAAGGGAAGCAGTGGTTAGGAAGGGAGTGAGACAGGGTTGTAGCCTCTCCCAGATGTTATTCAATCTGTATATTGAGCAAGCACTAAAGGAAACAAAAGAAAAATACGGAGTAGGTATTAAAATCCATGGAGAAGAAATAAAAACTTTGAGGTTCGCCGTTGACATTTTAATTCTATTAGAGACAGCATAGGACTTGGAAGAGCAGTTGAGCGGAATGGACAGTGTCTTGACAGGAGGATATAAGATGAACATTAACAAAAGCAAAACGAGGATAATGGAATGCAGTCGAATTAAGTCGTGTGATGCTGAGGGAATTAAGTTAGGAAATGAGACGCTTAAAGTAGTAAATGAGTTTTGCTATTTGGGAAGAAAAATAACTGTTGATGGTCGAAGTAGAGAGGATATAAAATGTAGACTGGCAATCACAAGGAAAGCGTTTCTGAAAAAGAGGAATTTGTTAACATCGAGTATTGATTTAAGTGTCAGGAAGTCATTTCTGAAAGTATTTGTATGGAGTGTATCCATGTATGGAAGTGAAACATGGACGATAAATAGTGTGGTCAAGAAGAGAATAGAAGATTTCGAAATGTGGTGCTACAGAAGAATGCTGAAGATTAGATGGGTAGATCATGTAACTAATGAGGATATACTGAATAAAATAGGGGAGAAGCGGAGTCTGTGGCACAACTTGACAAGAAGAAGGGATCGGTTGGTAGGGCATGTTCTGAGGCATCAAGGGATCACAAATTTAGCATTGGAGGGCAGCGTGGAGGGTAAAAATCGTTTAGGGAGACCAAGAGATGAATACATTAAGCAGATTCAGAAGGATGTAGGTTGCAGTATGTACTGGGAGATGAAGCTGCTTGCACAGGATAGAGTAGCATGAAGAGCTGCATCAAACCAGTCTCAGGACTGTAGATCAGAACAACAGCAACAACGTGATTTGAAAGTTGGTGGTAATAATATATGCTCTACATCCTCGGTGAAGATTGGATTTCGGAACTTAGTGAGCAGCCCCTTCTGTTTAGCGCGTCGTCTATCTGCAAGTGTGTCCCACTTCAAACTTTCTATGAGATTTGTAACGCTTTCGCGATGGCTAAACGTACCAGTCACGAATCTTGCCGCTCTTCTTCAGACCCTCTCAATCTCTCGAATCAGACCCAACTGGTAAGGGTCCCACACAGACGAGCAAGACTGGACGAACTAACGTATTGGAAGCTATTTCCTTTGTTGAAGGACTGCATCGCTTCAGGATTCTACCAATAGACCGCAATCTAGAGTTCGCTTTACTCGTTATTTGTGTAATCTGATCATTCCATTTGAGATCATTTCGAATAGTCACACCCAAATACTTCACCGACGTTACCGCTTCCAAAGACCGATCATTTATTTTGTACTCATACATTAATGGGGATTTTCACCTTGTTATACGCAGTAGGTTACATTTACTAATATTGAGAGGTAACTGCCAGTCATTACACCACGCATTTATTTTCTGCAAACCCTCGTTGATTTGGTCACAACTTTCGTGTGATACTACTTTCCTGTAGCCTACAGCATCATCGGCAAACAGTCTAAGGCCGGTGTCAGTACCATCAACCAGATCGTTTATGTAAATCGTAAAAAGCAGAGGACATATTAAGCTGCCCTGGGGCACACCTGAAGTTACTCCTGTTTCTGTTGAAGTTACCCCGTTCAGGACGACATACTGCTCCCTGTCTGTTAGAAAACTTTCTATCTAACCGCATATGTCAGTGGATAGACCGTAAGCGCGCACTTTTTGTCGCAAGCGACAGTGCGCAACTGAGTCGAACGCCTTTCGAAAGTCGAGAAATATGCCATCAACCTGGGAGCCGGTATATAGAGCCTGTTGTATATCATGCACAAAGAGGGCCAGCTGTGTCTCGCATGACCGCTCTTTCCTAAACCCGTGCTGGTTTCTGCAGATGAGTTTCTCAGAGTCTAGAAAGGTCATTATGTCTGAACTCAAAGTATGTTCCATGACTCTACAACAAATCGTTGTCAGTGAAATTGGCCGGTAATTATGTGCATCCGATTTTCTACCCTTTTTATAGATTGCTATGACCTGGGCCTTCTTCCAGTCTCGTGGAACTTTCCGCCGTTCCAGTGATCTCTGATAGATGACGGATAAGAATGGTGCTGTATTTGTAGCATAGTCAACATAAAATCTTACGGGGATACCGTCTGGGCCAGATGCATTTCTGGCGTCTAAGGATCTTAGCTGTTTTACAGTCCCAGATACACTAAACACTATGTCAGCCGTCCTTTCGTTGGTTCGATAATTGAAAGGGGAAATGGTACTGCAGCCATCTATCGTAAACGTTTTGAAAGCTAGGTTTAGAATTTCGGCCTTCTGTTTATCATCATCAGTTACATTACCCGTACTGTCTGCAAGAGAAGGTACTGAATTATTTGTAGCGTTCATAGATTTTACGTAGGACCAAAATTTTTTGGGCTTATTTTTAGAATATGCAGATAAAATATTGCTTTCATATTCGTTAAAAGAGTCTCAAAAGCTCAATAATATTGTGTTCTGGCGACTGTGGTAGTCAGGAAGGATGTAACATTTTATCTTCGTGCTCAAAAAACTTGTCGTGAATGACGTGAACTATGTAACAGGGGCCCTGTCGTGTTGGAACACAGTATCGCTATTTGGGAACGAAAATTGCGCCATGGTATGAACCTCATGAGCTAAAACGGTCAGATAATCCTTACTGGGTAACCGTGGTGCCCTCGTAATACCACGATGTGGCTGCCAAAGTCAACAGCGCACTCCCGCCTGTTTCACTATCAGGATGTAAACTTAGATAGATGTTGGCAACAGAGTGCACAGTGAAACAAGACGCATTCGACCAATGACTTTCTTCCATTTATAAAGGTAGCATGGCGATGTTAGTGCTGTTCTGTCATCTTAAGACATATATAATGATAGTATGTAGACGTAGTAAATGTTTTAGTCCTGTCTTAAGGTCGCTTACAACAGTCACCGTTTCTGCTCTTGCAATTCCGTTTACTACTTTAGGTGTTATTCTAGCTTCGGTAACTGAAGCACTTAAACACAACCTCCTAATCAACCGCTAGTGATCTTGAATGCCACGTAATGGATAAAGCTCGGTCAAATATGAAGCTACCGTATAGTCTTGGACGCAGCTTTTCTATTTCGTCGAATTACAACTTCTTGTAAGTGATAATTTCACTGAAAAACATGCTCTCCAGACAAAATGATGAATTTATTGACGTTATTCAACAAATTCAGCAAATTTTGTCTTTTCTATGTTTTGGTTCTTATTAAAACTTTTTCTCTTTTAACAATTTCTATCAGTCAAGCAACAGGCTAATGCACGCAGATAGCTGAATAATGATTGCTTTCAGAAATGTTAACACACACACACTTAGAAAGTTTTGGTCCCTGAAAACAATGCCGCAACGACAATAATGCCTACTTAGTTTCTGAAGGTAAGATCAGCAATACTGCCTCTGAAAATATGTATTATACACAAGTAATATTTTGACGATACTTTTGATAGTATCGAAATGATTGCAAAAGGTTTTCTTCTTCTTCTTTCGATTTCGGCCATCTTTGGACCACGTTCAACAATTCACTTGCCCGGCTTTTTGATCTTTTTTTCTCTCTTCCCAATATTTCCTCATCATTTTCGAGTGGTTCCTCCTCCGCTCTTCCGACCATTTCCTGTTATTATTCTTTAGTTTCGTTTCTTCTGGAAAACACTTAATTTCGTTCACTATTTGTCTAAACTTTTCCCTGTCCCTGATTGACTCACGGGTGACATTAAAATAGGCCAAATCCTTTTTCACCATCTGTATCCATTTATTGTTGGTTTTTTTCGTTCCTGTTACTATGTTCAAACACTTTTCTTGTTAGTCTGTTTCCATCCATCCTCGACAGGTGACCATAAAACGTTAGTCTGCGTTTACGCATTGCCTCACTCACTTTCTCAATAGTTTTGTATATTTCCTTATTACTCTTTAGCTTGTACTCTTCTCCAATCTTTCTCGGTCCTAATATTTTTCTCAAAATTTTCCTTTCTTTCTTTTCCATGTTTTCTATTTCCCCCTTTTTGTTAAGAGTTAGGCACTCCGATGCATACAGGCATTCTGGTCTAATGACAGTTTTATAATGTCTTAATTTAGCTTGAATCGAAATGTTTTTTTTGTTATATATGTCTTTGGTTTTTTGAAAAGCAAATTCCATTTTCCTTGCTCTCGCCTGGTTTGCACTCTTGTCTAAACCATTCACTTGAATTATTTCACTTAAATACTTAAATTTTTCTACTCTCTTAATATTGCCGTATTTAGTAATAAGATTTTTCTTGTTATTTCTATGATTAGACATATACACGGTTTTTTCAAATGAAATCTGCAGTCCAGCTCTGGCCGAAACTTCTTGTAGTTTCTCCAGGTAGTTCTGAGCTATTTCTTCGTTTTCTGTAACTATTGCCAGATCGTCTGCAAAAGCTAAACAGTCCACTTCTATTTTTTCTTTTTTTGTTCCAATTCTGATGTCATTCTTGGTGCCTTTGAGTTCTTCTTTCCATATTCTCAATATCTTTTCCAGTACGCAGTTGAAGAGGATTGGGGATAAACCATCACCTTGTCTAACACCTGTTTTAATTTCGAACTTCCTTGAAATTTCACCCATAAATTTAACTTTGGCCTTACTGTTTGTTAGCGTCTGTTTGATAATTTGAATTGTTTTCTTATCGACCCCAAATTCATCCAATACTTTCAGTAATGTTTCTCTATCTACCGAGTCGTATGCTTTTTTGAAATCTACAAATACTATTGCAAATCTCTGGCCTCTTGAGATTCTGTAACGAATTAGTGTTTTCAGGTTAAATATTTGTTCAACACAGGATCTACCTTGTCTAAAACCTGCTTGATATTCACCTATTTTTTTATCCAGAACTGGCTCCACGATTTGAAGTAATTTCCTTGACAAAATTTTGTATCCTACTGGTAGTAGCGAGATCCCTCTATAATTATTAACATTCATCTTATCCCCCTTTTTGTGTAGTGGGTGTATCAGGGCACACTGCCAGTCTTCAGGAATTCTTTCTTCGTCCCAGATCTTCTTAAACATATGTTCCAAAACTTGTGGGAGGTTGGTTTCCATTATTTTTAGGATTTCTGGTACTATGGAGTCTTCACCTGGGGCTTTATTGTTTTTTAGACTGTGTATTATGTGTTTTATTTCTTCAGCGTCTGGAGGTTTTGACTCGGTATTAGTATTTCGGTGGTTTTCAAAACTCATTTTATCTTTGGGTGGTTCACAATTTAGTAGATTCTCGAAATATTTTGCTAATATTTCACAATTAGTCTTCTTTGTCAAACCTAGCTTGTTCTCTTCATCTTTAAAACATAAATTTGGGGATTGGTATTTGGTTAGCTGTTTTCTAAAAGTTTTGTAGAAATCTCTAGAATTATTTCTTTTAAAGTCTTCCTCAATCTGTTCTAGGTTATCCTGAAATTGTCTTCTTTTTTTATTACGGAAAAGCTTGGCTGTTTCTCTTCTCTGGATTTTAAGATTGTCAAGATCTTGAGGATCTTTTGTGGAGTTCCATTTCTGCCACAATTTCTGTCTCTTCTCCAGGTTCTCATCACATTCATTGTCCCACCATGGATGTCTTCTTACTCTTTTCACGAGACAATTTTCTTTTGCTATTTCAACTATTTCGTTTTTGATCTCCTCCCATCCCGCTTCCTTATTTATTGTGGATATGCCATCGCTATCTTTGTGCAATGCTCTTTGAAACCGTTGTTTAATTTCTTCATTTTTTAAAGTTTCTGTGTTATATTTTGGAATTTTGTAAAAGGTTTTCTTCTCTTTTCGAAATGGCAGTGGTCTGAATTTAATCGTAGTCAAATAGTGGTCTGAATCAACATCAAGGCTTTTCAGCACTTTAGTGTTTTGAATTTCTTCTTGACAATGAAGTGAGATAGCCACATGGTCAATTTGGAATTCTCCGAGAAGTGGATTTGGTGGTCTCCATGTTTTAGTTTTTCGGCTCAGCTTTTTGAAATGTGTTGTCATTATTTTCAAGTTGAAATGCCTACATACCTCTATAAGCCTTTCTCCATTTTTTGAAGTTCTTTTGTGACCTGGGAAGAGGCCTACTGTTCCATGATATTTTTTCTCCCTTCCTATTTGTGCGTTAAAATCGCCTACTAACATTTTTATGTTCTTCTTTGAGCATCTATCCAGTTCCATTTCAAGTATCTCCCAAAATTCTTCAACTTTCTCCGGGTTATTTTTGTTGTCCTGGTTTATGGGTGCATGACAGTTGATTATAGAGTATCCTTTGTTTTTACATTTCATCTCAAGAATGGATAGTCTCTCAGAACTCGAGTAGAAGTTAGTAACTGAATCTAAAATTGAGTGATGTACCAGAAATGCTGTTCCCAGGTATGGCATTTGTTTCATTAAGATTTTACCTGGTTTTCCTTTAAATAAACGATAGTTTTCAAAATCTAAAGCAGTTTCATCTAAAAACCTTGTTTCTTGTAATGCACATATTAAAATTTCTTTCTGGTTCAGCTTTTCAATCAATAATTTCAATTTTCCTACTTTAATTAGAGAGTTTACATTTAGGGTTGCAAACATAGTTGCTTTCTTAAATTTCAGTGTTGAGGGCTGCATACATGTTGGTTGGGGTCCTCCAAAATCCTTTGACCCCTTTGCATTGTTTCTACGAACAACGGAGGATTTGCCATTCGGTCTACCTCTTGGAGTAGTGTCTATCTTTGACGACGTTCCCGTCATGCTTTGCAGTAATTGTTGGATAATAAATTGGGGGATCGGGTTGCCCCGAATCCGAAATTAAAACCAAGGTAGTAAGCCCTGGAGTTAGCTCTTCCGCTCTCTTTGCCGTTGGGAAATTGTTCCTCTTCCGCCATTGAGACCGTTGGCTGGGTTTCACCTAGTAACCCTAGGCAGGGGCCCTATGACAGGGTGCTACCATCTGGAGCCGGACGGACCCTGGTTTTTTTACGAGGTTGTTACTCCTCCCCCTCCACACTTCCCCATCCTCTTGTTTTTAGATGGGCCCGGGCTTGGGACCGGCTTGCGGCGGTGTTTGCAAAAGGTTTTATACTTGGTTTTTCTCCATTTTATTGAAATAGTTACTTTACGTCATTTCTTGGGTAGGAGGTGCCAATAACGAAGTTCACACACTAGGTAGAATTGTTATTTACTGTACTTAGTTTCAAGGCAATCTACAATTCTCTACATTTACTTTAATTGATGCACTTGAGTGATAATTTAAATTTACTGTGCAAGAAACCACTCAGTTGCGCAATAATGTTTTACACCAATGCGTTCTCGGATTCATTCTCTTTAGTATAGGAAAGGAACCCTATTTCGAACACTGTACGTTAAATGAGTAGTTTTGCGTAAAAAAATAAACAACTAAATGATTATTGAACAAAATACATAAAAGCTTGTCAACACAGCTCGTATACAGAACTTTGAACGGTTAATTTCAGTAGTGTCCTTGTGAGCACTATTGCTGGAGATTTAGGTGCTTTGAAGGCATGTACCGTTTTGCAGCATCGAAGATTATTACTGTCTTCGTGGTGTCGAGTTATGCGACTTATACCGTCGCAAATATTAATTTGGCTTTCCTGGGGATCTGCGTCAGTGTAAGTAATGGATTCCCTAGACCATTTCACATGCGGGAACCAACACTCGTTGCACACGAAATTTTGTATCTCCTCTAAAGCGTTGCAAACTTGAACCTTAGCACTTCCCCTTCACTCACATCTATTAAGCAGTTAAAATATAGCTTTGTTTAAACAATACTACGGAGTACTGGGCGCATCAGCTTTCGTTACCTGCCTCAACAATGTCTTGCATCTGTCTGACTCGCTCCACTTCTCTCCTCTTCTACCTGCTTCCGTTACCAGAAAAAAATCTCCACCTTTTCCGACCTTCCAGAACATCGGTAAATCCCTACTGGTTCTCACCTATATTTAGCTTTAGCCCTGAGCTTGTATTGACTTCACTTTACAAACAATCGTACATAGTTAAATAAAATATACTTATTGTTACTTACATAACATTATAAACATTTGTTAATTACCTATAAACATTAAACTTCAGACAGTCAAATAATATTGTCTTCTGCAGACCCTCTTATACTCTGGATACTGCACAAATCTCATTCTTTGCTTCATGAGGGTGAAGTCTCTCGACTCTAGAAAGGTCGATAGTGTTACACACCACTCCATAGCCTGCAACGCCGGAAATGCATATCCTCCTATTTCAATCTATTATACTAAAATTTTTTTCCTTATTTTGTTACCTGAATATATGACATTTCTGTGCCTTTATATATTGTAATTGTTTTACTATTTGTATATATACATATTTATGCATCTATGTCGATGTATAATTGGTTTGTTTTGTAAATATTATTTGTATTTTACGCTAGGCCTTGCCTAGGGAAAACTGTGCTGTCGAACGAATACATCGATAGGTCGTGTGGAGAACCAAAGTGTTTAGGGTCTTTGGTAGTGTGAACTCGGCCACGTGGAGCGCGGGCAAAGCAGAGTCTGGCTGGAGTAGTGCAGTGGAGCAGGTGTGTTGTGTAACGCTCCCGCGAATTGCCGCGCTTTCGGGGTTTGGCAGCATGTAATTGCGCTCGACTTGCTATGATAGTTTCTGACACGGTGTCGCGGATGGGAAGCATTAGCTGGTGCACATCAAGAGCCCGTTTCGCCTGGTGACAGTGTCGAGAAGAAGGCGCGCCAACATCCAGCTTCTGCAACAGCGACGGCCGACAATGAGTGACTGTCGCCACCTCTTCGATCGACGACTTCAAACCTTCAATCAACCAACAAGGAAGACTGGAAGCACGTAAAGTTTTAGAACTGTATGCCAGACCTCAGCTTTTCAAACTGGTCAATTTGTGTCACCAAATTACAGCAACGTAGCATGAACCTTTGTTGCTCATTGTCCCAATTGCTTTACCAAGCAGGGTCCTTTCCTTTTCCGGAATGAACCCGAGTGTCGTTGAAATTCAAACGCCAGCATTAAAGTAATATCATTCCATTTCACTGCTTTTATTTCAAAATTCAGTTAAAGTATTCATAGCTGGCTACAATTTTTAGATTACACAAGCACAAATTAAGAGTGCGAGTTTTGTTAGCATATTTTAGCTTACCTGTGACTGCAGCTCAGCTTGGTACGTATTAAATTTTACTATTGTTAGTTGTTCAGAATCATTTAATTCAAGTTCAAAGTTAAATCTCTTATTTCTAAATTGCGTAGATTCAAATAGCTTTTGAAATGATTGTTGAGGTAGCCCAAGACTAACCTTATTTTATTGAATTTCGTAGTGCTTCAGAAACAAAGTTCACTATTAATTTCAGTCACTAAATTAACTTTCAATTTTCCGGTTTTATTAATTCTTTTGCTAAATTAAGTCAGAGTGTAGTGAAATTTATTACTTCTGACAAACTTTCAGTTTTCACACTACACGTGTCAACCTTCAGTTGCGACGCTTCTAGTGCTAATTATATATGCAATAACCTTTCTTTTTCAGTTATTATAGTAGTTGCCCATAGAACTGGTGATCGTAATTTTCCCCAAATCTCAAATATCTAATTAACGCCAATTAATTGTTAACATAAGGACCGCACATTTTATTTCTTTGTTAATTTTACCCTTTTCTCAAAATTAATTTCCACCAGTTTCATTTCCATTTTTCCTTTCATTTAGATGTAACCCTTTCCTCTCCCTTTACCGACAGATTAACTTCGGTGACGGTTGCTTTTCCCAAATTTCCATTAGGTACATGCGGTTTAATTTTTCACTGTCATAAAGGTCGATAAGTGAGGGAGAGGTTACAAGCCCAGATTCTATGGCTTCCCGTTACGAGCATTTGAATCACTGATGAGGGCAAGAGGCTGAAAATACCGCTACAGTTGTGAGTTTCTTTTATTAGAAACGACTGGTTTCGGGCTCTTATACGCCCATCTTCGGGTGTCGGAACGAGCTCAAGACACGTCTTGTCCGCGGCGACGCTCGTAGTCACAGCACCAAGTTACGACACCTGAAGATGGGCGTATAAGAGCCTGTAACGGGTCGTGTTCTAAATAAAAGAACCTCACAACTGTAGCGGCATTTTCAATCTCTGGTATAATGCTCAGTTGCGGATATTCCTTCGCCAGGATTGTTAGCTCTGGTGAGGGCTGTTGGAATTTCATCTCTCCCTGCAGTTCCCTGTTATGGAGCATCCTTCATGTTGTTTTGGGTGCTGACGGTGTTCACAAGTGCAACATTCAGTTCTGAAGTGACTTTTTCGGATGCCATCCCTTCATTTTTCGTCACAATCTTCTTCTGCGACCGTCTGTCATGATCACTTACCGCACATTTTCATCGGCGTTCTTACTTACAAGATCATAGTAGTAGTAGTAGTAGTAGTAGTAGTACATTTATTCATCCGTAGATATCTTTTTACAAGGATATACGACATATCAAAGTATTTACAAATTTAGATCAATTTAAAATAAGCTAATTCGTATACACATATATTTACAGACTTCTAGTTAGAGACAATCATTAAATTTACCCCTGCTATACAATACGTTTTTTACAAATAACTTATTAAATAATGTAATGCCACATTGTTCACTCTTATCTCACTATCAGTCACTGCACACACTATACACACACTGCATCATAACACTTCACTCACTACACACACGCCGGCCGGTGTGGCCGTGCGCATCTAGGCCCTTCAGTCTGGAACCGCGTGACCGCTACGGTCGCAGGTTCAAATCCTGCCTCGGGCATGGATGTGTGTGATGTCCTTAGGTTAGTTAGGTTTAGGTAGTTCTAAGTTCTATGGGACAGATGACCACAGATGTTAAGTCCGATAGTGCTCAGAGCCATTTGAACTACACACGCCGGCCGTAGTGGCCGAGCGGTTCTAGGCGCTTTAGTCTGGAACAGCGCGACCGCTACGGTCGCAGGTTCAAATCCTGCCACGGGCATGGATGTGTGTGATGTCCATAGGTTAGTTAGGTTTAAGTAGTTCTAAGTTCTAGGGCACTGATGACCTCAGAAGTGCTCAGAGCCATTTGAACCATTTTTCAGTTCGTGATTTCGGGAACGAGTGAGTCGTCAGCAATGATTTTTCTGTCAAGATTTTTTTTTTTTTTTTTTGTCATCTGTCTACTGACTGGTTTGATGTGGCCCGCCACGAATTCCTTTCCTGTGCTAACCTCTTCATCTCAGAGTAGCACTTGTAACCTGCCTCCTCAATTATTTGCTTGACGTATTCCAATCTCTGTCTTCCTCTACAGTTTTTGCCCTCTACAGCTTCCTCTAGTACCGTGGCAGTCATGCCCTCATGTCTTAGCAGATGTCCTATCATCCTGTCCCTTCTCCTTATCAGTTTTTTTCTACATATTCCTTTCCTCTCCGATTCTGCGTAGAACCTCCTCATTCCTTACCTTATCAGTCCACCTAATTTTCAACATTCGTCTATAGCACCACATCTCAAATGCTTCGATTCTCTTCTGTTCCGGTTTTCCCACAGTCCATGTTTCACTACCATACAATTCTGCACTCCAGATGTACATCCTCAGAAATTTCTTCCTCAAATTAAGGCCGGTATTTGATATTAGTAGACTTCTCTTGGCCAGAAATGCCTTTTTTGCCATAGCGAGTCTGCTTTTGATGTCCTCCTTGCTCCGTCCGTCATTGGTTATTTTACTGCCTAGGTAGCAGAATTCCTTAACTTCATTGACTTCGTGACCATCAATCCTGCTGTTAAGTTTCTCGCTGTTCTCATTTCTACTACTTCTCATTACCTTCGTCTTTCTCCGATTTACTCTCAAACCATACTGTGTACTCATTAGACTGTTCATTCCGTTCAGCAGATCATTTAATTCTTCGTCACTTTCCCTCAGGATAGCAATGTCATCAGCGGATCGTATCATTGATATCCTTTCACCTTGTATTTTAATTCCACTCCTGAACCTTTCTTTTATTTCCATCGTTGCTTCCTCGATGTACAGATTGAAGAGCAGGGGCGAAAGGCTACAGCCTTGTCTTACACCCTTCTTAATACGAGCACTTCGCTCTTGATCGTCCACTCTTATTATTCCCTCTTGGTTGTTGTACATATTGTATATGACCCGTCTCTCCCTATAGCTTACCCCTACTTTTTTCAGAATCTCGAACAGCTTGCACCATTTTATATTGTCGAACGCTTTTTCCAGGTCGACAAACCCTATGAAAGTGTCCTGATTTTTTCTTTAGCCTTGCTTCCATTATTAGCCGTAACGTCAGAATTGCCTCTCTCGTCCCTTTACTTTTCCTAAAGCCAAACTGATCGTCACCTAGCGCATTCTCTATTTTCTTTTCCATTCTTATGTATATTATTCTTGTAAGCAGCTTCGATGCATGAGCTGTTAAGCTGATTGTGCGATAATTCTCGCATTTGTCAGCTCTTGCCGTCTTCGTAATTGTGTGGATGATGCTTTTCCGAAAGTCAAATGGTATGTCGCCAGACTCATATATTCTACACACCAACGTGAATAGTCGTTTTGTTGCCACTTCCCCCAATGATTTTAGAAATTCTGATAGAATGTTATCTATCCCTTCTACCTTATTTGACCGCAAGTCCTCCAAAGCTCTTTTAAATTCCGATTCTAATACTGGATTCCCTATCTCTTCTAAATCGACTCCTGTTTCTTCTTCTATCACATCAGACAAATCTTCACCCTCATAGAGGCTTTAAATGTATTCTTTCCACCTATCTGCTCTCTCCTCTGCATTTAACAGAGGAATTCCCGTTGCACTCTTAATGTTGCCACCGCTGCTTTTAATGTCACCAAAGGTTGTTTTGACTTTCCTTTATGCTGAGTTTGTCCTTCCAACAATCATATCTTTTTCGATGTCTTCACGTTTTTCCTGTAGCCATTTCGTCTTAGCTTCCCTGCACTTCCTATTTATTTCATTCCTCAGCGACTTGTATTTCTGTATTCCTGATTTTCCCGGAACATGTTTGCACTTCCTCTTTTCATCAATTAACTGAAGTATTTCTTCTGTTACCCATGGTTTCTTCGCAGCTACCTTCTTTGTACCTATATTTTCCTTCCCAACTTCTGTGATGGCCCTTTTTAGAGATGTCCATTCCTCTTCAACTGTACTGCCTACTGCGCTATTCCTTATTGCTGTATCTATAGCGTTAGAGAACTTCAAGCCTATCTCGTCATTCCTTAGTACTTCCGTATCCCACTTCTTTGCGTTTTGATTCTTCCTGACTAATGTCTTCAACTTCAGCCTACTCTTCATCACTACTATATTGTGATCTGAGTCTATATCTGCTCCTGGGTACGCCTTACAATCCAGTATCTGATTTCGGAATCTCTGTCTGACCATGATGTAATCTAATTGAAATCTTCCCGTATCTCCCGGCCTTTTCCAAGTATACCTCCTCCTCTTGTGATTCTTGAACAGGGTATTCGCTATTACTAGCTGAAACTTGTTACAGAACTCAATTAGTCTTTCTCCTCTTTCATTCCTTGTCCCAAGCCCATATTCTCCTGTAACTTTTTCTTCTACTCCTTCCCCTACAACTGCATTCCAGTCGCCCATGACTATTAGATTTTCGTCCCCCTTTACATACTGCATTACCCTTTTAATATCCTCATACACTTGTGTTCTTGACACCAGGCTTTACGGGCTCTCCTGTGACCAGGATTCAGTGGAATGCAACTTGCAAGTCTCCGGGCGAATAAACCATGTCTATTCAGTCGTCAGTAGACTGTGTGTCTAGAATCAAGTGTTCCAGTGGCTGCGGTAAGGTCATGAGCAAGGCTACCTGCAGTACTCCGTGGCCGTCTGCGGGCACTGATGGTGACATATCGGTCTTCTTGTGGTGTTGTACACTGTGGAACTTCCGTACTGTAGCGCCTGGACACGTTTTCTGTCTGCTGGAATCATTACCATAATTATGAGATCACACCTTGTGGCACACAGAGGGCCCGTGCTACGACCTGCTGTGTTTGACCAGCCTCCAGTCGCCCTAGCATTCTACCCCCAATAACGTCATCAATATCTGTTCTTTGAGCCATTTTCAACACACAGGCACCATTAGCACGTCGTAAAACGTCTTCACACTTACTCACTGCACTGTACTCTGACATGCACCAACACCCCTCTGCGTATGTGGATTGCTGACAGCGCCACCGTGCGACGACCGCAGGTCAAATACACCGTATGGTCATAACCTGAGGTGATTTAAACCCGCAAACCGCCCACCAGAGCGTTGTTTCATCATGTATCAGCATTATCCTTAATTTATGAGCATGAGTGTATTTGAAGAGGTGGAAAATTTTGTGCTGAATAGGTGTGATACGGTAAAATGTCACTTTCCAAGTAATAGTTTTTGTGCCATAACGCGGCCTACATCGTGGCGAATGCAGAGAACGAATCTTACAGTAATTACTGTACAGCTTTCAGCAAAGCGGCCTAAACTGGAAATACAGAGGTTATTCAAGTGAGTAAAATGTGCCAAAATGAGTTTTAACCCTGCAGTGGAGTGCGCACTGATTTGAATCTTCCCAGCAGTTTAAGACCTGGACTGGATGTGGAAGTCTCAGGAGGGAGACCCGGTTCGGCACTTAGTTTGAAACTGCCAAGAAGGTTCTGAACATGTTCTACCTTTCTTTGTTCCAATCACAAACATTTTCTTTTCAATTAGACTTTAGTGTTATTGTGTCAGACATAGCTGTACTCGTTCAGTTACCTAATACGATAATGCACCTGCACAGTTTCATAGTATTTTTCATCCACTGATGGGCTGCAATAGTCTTCATTAATCCGTATCAGTTACATCCAAACTCAAATTTGCACGGTAGGTATCATTTATAAACGTGCAGCTGCCTTATTTCTATTAGAATAATAGTATACCAGTTCCGGTTTTCAGTAGTTTTACGCCTGAAAGTGTTGACGGAAACGATGAAAGCTCTAGAACTTTATTAAAAATGACGCACCTGTAGTACGGTGTCGATTTTACACAGACAAAACGTCACTGCAGATTCCGAGGACACAGTGTTAACTATATATACTGAAGCGCCAAAGAAACTACACTCCTGGAAATTGAAATAAGAACACCGTGAATTCATTGTCCCAGGAAGGGGAAACTTTATTGACACATTCCTGGGGTCAGATACATCACATGATCAGACTGACAGAACCACAGGCACATAGACACAGGCAACAGAGCATGCACAATGTCGGCACTAGTACAGTGTATATCCACCTTTCGCAGCAATGCAGGCTGCTATTCTCCCATGGAGACGATCGTAGAGATAATGGATGTAGTCCTGTGGAACGGCTTGCCATGCCATTTCCACCTGGCGCCTCAGTTGGACCAGCGTTCGTGCTGGACGTGCAGACCGCGTGAGACGACGCTTCATCCAGTCCCAAACATGCTCAATGGGGGACAGATCCGGAGATCTTGCTGGCCAGGGTAGTTGACTTACACCTTCTAGAGCACGTTGGGTGGCACGGGATACATGCGGACGTGCATTGTCCTGTTGGAACAGCAAGTTCCCTTGCCGGTCTAGAAATGGTAGAACGATGGGTTCGATGACGGTTTGGATGTACCGTGCACTATTCAGTGTCCCCTCGACGATCACCAGTGGTGTACGGCCAGTGTAGGAGATCGCTCCCCACACCATGATGCTGGGTGTTGGCCCTGTGTGCCTCGGTCGTATGCAGTCCTGATTGTGGCGCTCACCTGCACGGCGCCAAACACGCATACGACCATCATTGGCACCAAGGCAGAAGCGACTCCCATCGCTGAAGACGACACGTCTCCATTCGTCCCTCCATTCACGCCTGTCGCGACACCACTGGAGACGGGCTGCACGATGTTGGGGCGTGAGCGGAAGACGGCCTAACGGTGTGCGGGACCGTAGCCCAGCTTCATGGAGACGGTTGCGAATGGTCCTCGCCGATACCCCAGGAGCAACAGTGTCCCTAATTTGCTGGGAAGTGGCGGTGCGGTCCCCTACGGCACTGCGTAGGATCCTACGGTCTTGGCGTGCATCCGCGCGTCGCTGCGGTCCGGTCCCAGGTCGACGGGCACGTGCACCTTCCGCCGACCACTGGCGACAACATCGATGTACTGTGGAGACCTCACGCCCCACGTGTTGAGCAATTCGGCGGTACGTCCACCCGGCCTCCCGCATGCCCACTATACGCCCTCGCTCAAAGTCCGTCAACTGCACATACGGTTCACGTCCACGCTGTCGCGGCATGCTACCAGTGTTAAAGAC
Source organism: Schistocerca americana (assembly GCF_021461395.2). Classification (NCBI taxonomy): domain Eukaryota; kingdom Metazoa; phylum Arthropoda; class Insecta; order Orthoptera; family Acrididae; genus Schistocerca; species Schistocerca americana. The sequence goes on along the minus strand of NC_060119.1, from coordinate 1,198,426,233 downwards.
TGTGATGGAGCTCCGTATGCCACGGCAAACTGGCTGACACTGACGGCGGCGGTGCACAAATGCTGCGCAGCTAGCGCCATTCGACGGCCAACACCGCGGTTCCTGGTGTGTCCGCTGTGCCGTGCGTGTGATCATTGCTTGTACAGCCCTCTCGCAGTGTCCGGAACAAGTATGGTGGGTCTGACACATCGGTGTCAATGTGTTCTTTTTTCCATTTCCAGGAGTGTAGTATAGTCATCCGTATTCCAAAACAGAGAAATGTAAACAGGAAGAAAACGACGCTGCGGTCGGCAACGACTATATCACACAATACGTGTCTGGCGCCGTTGTTAGATCGGTTACTGTTGCTACGATGGCAAGTTATCAAGACCTAAGTGCGTTTTAAAGTGGTGTTATAGTCAGCGTATGAGCGATGGGACAGAGCATCTCCGAGTAGCGATGAAGTGGGGATTTTCCCGTACCACCATTTCATGACTGTACCGCGAATATCAGGATTCCAGTAAAACATCAAATCTCCAACATCGCTGCGGCCGGATAAAGATCCTGTAAGAATGGGATCAACGACGACGGATCAACGACGACTGGAAAGAATCGTTCAGCATGACAGAAATGCAATCCTCCCACAAATTGCTGCAGGTTTCAATTCTGGGTCATCAACAAGTGTCAACGCGCGAATCATTCAACGAAACAACGTCGATCTGGACTTTCGGAGCCGAAGGCCCACTCGTCTATCCTTGATGACTCCATGACGCAAAGCTTTACGCCTCGCCTGGGCCCGCCAACACTGATATTTTACTGTTGATGACAGGAAACATGTTGCCTGGACGGACTAGGCTTGTTTCGAATTGTATCGAGCAGATGGACGTCTACGTGTATGTAGACAACCTCATGAATCCATGGACCCTGCATATCATCAGGGGACTTTCAAGATGGTGGAAGCTCTGTAATTGCGTGGGACGTGTGCAGTTGGGGTGATCTGGGACCCCTGATATGACTACATACGACGCTAACAGGTGACATGTACGTAAGCATTCTGTCTGGTCACCTTCATCCATTCATGTCCGTTGTGCATTACGACGGACTTGGGCAATTCTAGCAGGACAACGCGACGCCCAACAAGTCCATAATTGTTACAGTGTGGCTCCAGGAACACTCTTCTGAGTTCAAACACTTCCGCTGGCCACCAGTCTCCTTAGACATGAACATTAATGAGCATATCTGGGATGCCTTGCAACATGCTGTTCAGAAAAGATCTCCACCCCCTCGTACTCTTACGGATTTATGTACAGCCCTGCAGTATTCATGGCGTCAGTTGCCTCCAGCCCTACTTCAGACATTAGTAGAGGCCATGCAACGTCGTGTTGCGGCACTTCTTTGGCTCTTCAGGGTATTTACACGGCTTTCATTACGATGCATTAATCAAGAGTTATATCTCGAAAGACAGGTCTCATTGTTCTCATAATTCACTATGGGTGCAAGTTTACCCGTTGACAAGTGCTTTGTGAAATCTATATCATGCCTCGAAACCGTTTGAACAAAGAAGATTATGTCTGCCGAGACTTAAGTGAAAATGAAAGGAAATCCCTTCATATCACTCTTAATCGTGCTGACAAACTACAGTAAATCTGGAGCACATCTCTCTTTGATGTGTGAGTTTCAACGATCTGAGTGTATCTTGTCATCAAGTTGTTTCTTGCCCAGCATGTCCTCCTTGTGTTATTGTAACAATGCGCATAACATTCTAAGTTTGAGGAAATTGCAGTTATTAAAACGATTCAACCAGAATTGTTTTAAAATCCTCGGATTCGCGACGTTGATCTGATTTTCATGATTCAGTTTACTCTGAGTTTCCAGTACCGTCTGGAATAGAGATGGACCAGTCTGCTTACTTATTTTAAAAATATACCATCTTTACTGTTCCTACCTATCCTACTTTTGATGATGAGTGAGTGGATATGTGTTTGTCTGACATTAAAATGTTTCCGTGGGCAGTCACGGTGTGGAATCATTCCCGATTGAAACTGGTAGGATATTTTACCAAAGAAAGAAAGGTGAAATCAGAGGCAGAGATAAATGCTAGGTTCAAGTTTTGTCGAGCTGCAGGTGGATAGGGATGACAGACCATAGCAGACTGAGATTGGAATCGTTTTGGATAGACACCACGCTAGACACTCTGTCGCTGAATTGCTATGGGAGTGCTTGTGTTGGCTGTCTCACTCCCGAGTGGATATAGAAGTCTGAATTAGTTGGTTTAGTTTCTGTAAGTGTGCTGCCTGCCGCGCGAGGTAGCCCCGCGGTCTAAGGGCGCCTTGTCACGGTCCACGCGGCTCCCCCCGTCGGAGGTTCGAGTCCTCCCTCGGGCATGGGTGTGTGTGGTGTCCATAGCGTAAGTTAGCTTATGTTACATTGAGCAGTGTGTAACTTTAGGGACCGATGACCTAAGCAGTTTGGTCCATAAGTTCTTACAACAATTTTTTTGTGCTGCCTACACTGTTTCAATGTTAGTTACGTGGCGCATTTGTTTTGTCATATCATATTATGCGGATTACAATTGATATAGTGTCTGAAAATAGTTTGGTATTAACAGCTTTGTTCAAACTTGAACCATCACACCACGTGCCTTCAGCAATGTGAGCTCGATTTTATGTTATATCCGTTTGCTTAATACATTCAGTGTCATGTGGAGAATTTTCCGTGACGTTAGGCCTGTTTTTATGTGATCATTCTTGTGTTTAACGTCATGGCGTCTGTCCAACACAGCAACAATATTGCATAGTCTTGTATCTTTTGCATAGTGATACCACGTTATCTTGTAGCACGCGAGATTCTATACAGAACGAATCCCATTATCAATAATGAATTATTTTTTCAGATTTTTTAACGAAAAGATGGAATCTGCAACATATTTCCAGTCCTTGTTTCAATAGTAGTTGGGTGTAGAATAAAACGTTTCTTGCCTTCCCTAATTATGCGAGTGTGCAAGAATTATTTGATTCTTTGTGCTGATTCAGTGTTGACTCCTAGCTCTCTGATACGTGTCTGAATCAAAACTACTTTCCGTACTCTCTTGTAGTTCATTCAAAATAATACATTAAGGGACCTCCAAGCAATAATAATTTTAAAATTATGTGCTCTTACTTAACGTTAGCACTTTTCTGATAAACGTGGATTTAGATGCTGTTGGTGACGATCCCAAGTATTTGCTCTATTTTTTACAAATAAATCGTCAGTATCCATTATGGGCAGAGTCCCTTTGGTCCGGTAAATGATATGCTATCACCTAAATCCGCTCATTGGCCCTACATGTATTCGTTCATAAAAAAAAAAATGCTAGCCATATGAGAACTTCAAATGTGGGAGCAATTAGTACATAAAGCAGTGAGGGTTGTAATGTAAAAGAATACGATATTCTAACGTAAATCAGTACAATACACAGTAAGTTCCATTCCCTGATTTGTTAGACTGGTTTTGCGTTGTCGGTGTGCTAATTAATTAATTATCCATCTTTTTGGGCTTCATCCGCGGTACTATCAGCAAGAAATATAGCTGGAAATGCACATATTCTCCGTGAAAGCCCCACAATCAAATGAGCAAGTAAATACAGGGAAGTAACAAGATATCTAAATGTCATGCACTTCTTACAGTGACTAAGCTCAGGAATATTATACAAGTAATTTGCACCATGTATGACATTTCTAACACTGCAGTACTGAACAATAATACTGTTACATACCAGACATTCCAATTGATTCTCATATTTGTGAAACAAAGAAACATGGTGTACCTCGTGACGAAACAATAATATTTCTGTTCCTTTTTCTGTCTTCACGAGCCTTAATGATACGTGGTGTAAACTGCCGAGCCCTCTATATCTCAATATTTGAGCAACTAGATAAAATAATACATCTTCGGCCACTTCGTTCAGCTATGAAATTCACTTTGGTGCAATTTTCATACACTTGCTTCACTATAACAGAAGCAACTGTCGTTGAAGTACTTGGTGGTGTTTAGAGGGATTGGAACTGCGATAACTCTTGAGTTCAGTAATTAATTCCGTTCATCTGTTTAAATCCCGTTAATGAAGAAAACATTATTAGCGATGCAAACGCTCAGTTCTGCTTATAGCGGCGCATTGAAAGGGTGAAGGCAACACCGGAGCGCATGCAAGCAACTTATTCACTGGTACGTCACACCGTTCACCAGGTTTCACGAAAAGGGGTGGGGGCGGGGATAGGAAGGGGAGAAGCGGGTGGAAGCAAAAGCGGCTTCCCCCGCTCCTAATTACGCTGTTTAATATCTGGCGACTAACTGTGTTCGTAATTAAAACCATTTGCAGCTGACCGATGCGAGATAACGCCGTGAATAAATTAATGCAATGAACATGCGCAGATATTAATTTACTGTCGGGGGCCTACCGTTGCTGGCGAACACTGGCGGTCGGCATTTGTTCGACGGTGCGATAGCAGGCTGGCCCTGGAACAACACGACGTGATGGAACCAACCGAATAAAAACAACCGATTCAGTCGGTTGTTGGAAAATATCAGACTGTGATAGCTACCGAATGAAATCATCGATTCAGTCAGTTATAGTTTTACGGAATGCACGCTTTATTATGCGTTCGCTTCTTTCGCGAGAAACCACTCTACGAGACCAGCCTGATGAAAACATTCGATCCTCTTGACATTGTTAAATCATCATTGTACACTGCATTCTGTTGAGTGTCGATAGTTTAGTTTTCCGTCAGTGATGATGAATAGGCGAGAATTTACGAGGGATCTTCGTCACGCTCAAAATGCAGAACTGTTCAGTTGTGTGGGAATTGAAGAAATCATTTGACTGGATAAAAACTGATCCTCAAGATATATTTAACGCGATGTACAGTATCTGTAAGTATGATTCATATTATGATGGTGTATTAATTGAAGAAATTTAAAGAAAATTGACGAATGATAACTAATATATCTTATGAAACAAAACACGCCCAACTATGGTATGCTTAGAAAGCAGTGATTACGTCACCAACCAATTTCAAAAATTGTATGTTATGTGCTATCCGTTCGTCACCTCAGCATATACTGAGGGAGAATTCTCGGTAATCGGTGCTGCTGTGGCGACCTAGACATCAGGCGCTGAAGGCACCATGCACGTCGTATTCGTCATGTGGGAGCAGTGAGCTCAGCCCCTACAATGCAGACTACATACAACTTCGCGACCCCAGAAACCTCTGGCCTGACCAGCAGACGGCATCAACAGCTTTCCAGCCAGGTGACTAGGCGGCATTTGTGGTAGTTCGTTGGCAAACTGCGCCTCTTCATGCATACGCCATAGTACATGCCAAAAATAGGCCACCACATATCCGTCCATGAGGCAGATACCTAGGCTGGGACATTGGTTCCAATGAGCAGTTCTGTTGCAGCTCCATCACGCCATGCCAAGAGCTCGTTCCGCAGTTCCTTTGCAGACAACAACCTGAAGATCTCCGCTACAGTGTGCTAAGGAATGGGTGATCGACTTCTCGAAAGCTCGCCACTTCCACAACTGGGACTTTAAGTGTTCAGTGAGAAGCTCGTTGAAGCTTGATACAGTTGTAGTGTTGTTCTCCTACACTATAAGAGACCGTCAGACAGGAAGTTCCTATCTTAGTGTCAGAATGAAAAGTTCCATCCTTGTCAGACTAGGCTATCTCATTACTGTAGACTCTCACTATTTCTGTTTTCGAAGTTCACCATACGAGTTGTTAAGTGTTTATTCTTCTTGACTGAAGCTTAGATCTTAACATGAAGTGAGATACTTATTTTTCCGTTTTAACGTAAAGTAATTAGCACTTCAGGCCTGTCCTTTCTGAAGAGAGTATGATTACAGAAAGTTAATTCACTGTTTGTAACATTAAACACGTAATATTTTAAGGTTGTGTTCACTGAAGGGTGTAAGCTATTTCAAATATCAGGGAAAAAATTTATTTACTTTGTGCTTCTGGAGGTCTGAGCGGCTCTGTTTCTTATGCACCATCATTTACTTTGTTTCACTTGTTCAGGGACTAGCATCACTTTCTTTACATATTGAAGAACCATCCTCTGTTTTGTTTAATTGTGGAGAGTATTTTTGTGATAATTGTATTCAATAAACTTTTTGTTTCTTCCCTATACCTGGGCTGTTTACTTGTACCTGTAAGCGGCAGACACATCAGTTGCTGCAAACCAGCGAAAAGAGAGAGACGAGATTTCAATAAACTTAATTAAATAGCAACTCTTTCTTTGTTTAAAGATAAATTTGTAAGATAGAAATAGGTATTAACCTTTTAAAGCAAACCAAAAATTCATTTCTAATGCCAGTAGTACGAAAAATTCGTAGATGAGTAAATAAATGCGTTAGTTTTGAAAACATATGATTTTTAGATAAAAATTGTATTCAATTCACCTCGAAATGAGATACGTTATTTGTCATTATATAAGATTGCGTCCCTAGCCATGGTTCTTGTGCAACTCAAAAACTTAAAAGTGCGTAAGTGAGAGTACAGAAACCCAGAAACTGAATGGAAACACTAACATAACTGCCGTACTTCTGGGAGACTTGTGTCAGTCGACTGTCCCACTCGAACCAGGAGAGTGAACATCATTCACAAAGCTGAAGTGGTCGCAGAGACCAGTTTCATTACGTTCTTTTATTCGTCCAAGACAGAAAACCACTATGAATGAAAAAATAAATAAAATAAAAATAAATATGACGACTCTCCACTCGGCTGTTAAACGCACTCGATTATCCCGTTGCTAGCAGGTTCTATGGAAAACAGGGTTCGGCCCCGGCGGTGCAAATCAGCTGTCAGTGATTCGCTGTGGGCGTCGAATGTGAACCGTCCAGATCACTGGTGCGTTACCAGTGTGTCGTGGGCGTATGCCTCGTGTGACGCATGAACAGAAAATCGTCATTCAACTAGGGCATTACTAGTTTCGAGAAAGCTGTAGTTCTCGATCTCACAGCCAGCTGCGACGGCAAGGTGAATCAGTTACACTGCAGGCTGTTAACGAAGGTCCAAGCATGTCGTGTATATTCTCAGACATGAGTGGCTTGAATACAATTTAGGTAAAAGAACTCAGTAAGCAGAGATCATATAAAAGGTAGATCGGCAATGGCGACAGACGTATTTGTGAATAAGAGAAATTTTTTGAAATCTAATATAGATTTAAGTGTTAGGAAGTCTTTTCTGGAGTTGTTTGTCTGAAGGGTAGACATTTCTGGGGGTGAAACACGCACGAGGAACAGTTGAAACAAGAACGTTTCTGAAGTGTGAGATAGCAAAAAATGTTGAAAATTAGATGGTTATATCGCGTAACTAATGAGAGTTACTGCATAGAATTGGAGAGACAAGAAACTTGTCACACGATTAAAAAAGGGGATGGTTGTTACAACTCATTCTGAAACATGAAAGGACTACGAATTTAGTAGTGGGGGGTTGTATGTTTGGGGGTAATAATCGTAGAGGGAGTCCAAGAGATGAATAAATTAAGCTGATACAGACATATGTAAGTTCCATTAGTTATTGTGAGATAAACAAGCTTGCAAAGGATAGAGTAACATTGGGAGCTTCATCAAAAGTCTTTGAACTACACTAAAGAGCCAGAGAAACTGGTACACCTCATAATATCGTGTAGAGGCATGGAATCCGCTAATGTCTGAAGTAGTGCTGGAGGGAACTGACATCATGAAACCTGCAGAGCTGTCCAATAATCCGTAAGAGTACGAGGTGGTGGATATCTCTTCTAAACAGCACGTTGCAAGGCACCCACATATGCTCAATAATGTTAATGTCTGGGGAGTTTGGTGGCCTGTGGAAGTATTTAAACTCAGAGGAGTGTTGCTGGAGCCACTCTGCAGGAATTCTAAACGTGTGGCGTGTCGCATTGTCCTGCTGGAAATGCCCAAGTCCGTCGGCATGCACAATGGACATGAATGGATGGAGGTGCTCAGACACGAGGCTCAAGTACATGCCACGTGTCAGAGTCGTATCTAGACGTAACGGATGTCCTATATCACTCCAATTGCACACGCCCCACACCATTATAGAGCCTCCACCAGCTTCACGAGTCCCCTGCTGACATCCAGCGTCCATGGATTCATGAGCTGGTACATGTCTATCTGCTCGATACAATTTTAAATGAGACTCGTCTGACCAGACAACATGCTTCCAGTCATTAACTGTCTAATGTCGGTGTTGACGGACCAAGGCGATGTATAAAGCTTTGTGTCGTGCAGTAATCAAGGCTACACGAGTGGGCCTTCGGCTACAAAAGCCCATATCGATGAAGTTTCGCTGAATGGTTCGTGCGATGACACTTGTTGATAGCGCAGCATTGAAATCTGCAGCAAATTGTGGAAGTGTTGCACTTTTGTCACGATGTAAGATTCACTTCAATCGTCGTTGGTCCCGTTCTTGCTGGATCTTTTGTCGGCCGCAGCGATGTCGGAGATTTCATGTTTTACCAGATTCCTTATATTCGTGGTATTTTTGTGAAATGTTCGAACGGGAAAATCCTCACTTCATCGCTATCTCGGGGATAGTGTATCCCATCGCTCGTGCGCCGACTATCACACGAAGTTCAGATTCACTGAAATCTTAACATCTGCCATTGTAGCAGCAGTAACCGATCTAACAACTGTTGCCTCATATATAGACGTTGCCAACCGCAGCGCCATATTCTGCCTGTTTACGTATCTTTGTATTTGAATACGCATGCCTATACCAGTTTCTTTGATAATTCAGTCTAAATACCACAACGACACAATGTCCTGAACCGTGAGTGTTTATCGGAGACGAACGTATCATCAGGAATGCCCAGGGAAGTATGGTACGGTCGCTGTTTCCCTGTATGCACGTAAACGATCGGGTGGACAGAGTGAAGAGCTATCTCTGACTTTTTGCTGGTAGCGCTTTAGTATACATGAAAGTGTCGTCGTTGATTCAGTGTACGAGCACACACAGTAAGGTGCATAGACACCCACATGTTCTGAAGAATGGCAGCTAGCTCTAAATGTGAAAGAATGTAAGTTAATGCACATGAGTAGGGAAAATAATCGTGTAATGTTCAAACAAAGTAGTAGTTCAAAAATGGTTCAAATGGCTCCGAGCACTATGGGACTTAACTTCTGAGGTTATCAGTCCCCTAGAACTTAGAACTATTTAAACCTAACTAACCTAAGGACGTCACACACATCCATGCCCGAGGCAGGATTCGTACCTGCGACCGTAGTGGTCGCGCGGTTCCAGACTGTAGTGCCTAGAACCGCTCGGTCACTCCGGCCGCAAAGTAGTAGTGGTACTCTGCTCGAAGCAGTCACTTCGATTTAATATCTATACGCAACGTTGCAAAGCCAATTGTAACGAAACGAGCGCTTAAGGCTGGTGGTAGGGGAGCCGAATTATCGACTTGGGTTAAAGGGAAAATTCTAGGAAAATGTAGCCCTTCTACCAACGCAATCGTGCACGGATCACTCGTGCAGCTTATTCTTGAGTATTTGGGATCCACAACTCGTCGGATTGAAGAAAGACATAAAGCAATTCAAATGAGTATTGCAAAATACGTTACCAAGATATCGGCCGAAAAACGAATGAGCTGAAATTCGCACCACTGGAGGGAAGAAGGCGTTCGTTTCACTAAACATTATTGAACACTGATATCTGATTTATTGGGGACCATTGTCTTTATAAAGATTATATATCATAGCACTGCCCCTATCTGGCCCCGAGTCTTTTATTATTAACTCTATCGCGATATCGACTTTTGAGGGATTATCAAGTTCAACTGAGGAAGAAGGATGTCAAATATGTTATCGCACTGTGACGAGTGAGATAAATTTTTCGTTGACCGATGGAAGATAGGAAAGCTTTGCCATCGTTGGTACGAAACAGTCCGAAGAAAGAGTTCCCACGTTCGCCAATACGGCAGCTGGCACCTATTCAAAGATCCGTCATGCTGATTACCAAACCTGAAGCTCTACAAGCCATAGGGAAAGTGAAACTTATGTTGCTGCCTGATCCAAATCCGGGTGATGCTCCAGCAGAACTGAGGAGATCGGAGATCAAGGCACTGGGAGTCAGCTGAATGGCTAACCCAAGAAGATCGTAGAAGAGAATAAGATCCTGACGGAGCAGACATTGAGCACTATAGTTCCAGTTTGTAAACAAAAGGAGCGTCCGGCTGAATGTTACAAACATCGTGCTGTAAGCGTCTTATAAAATGAAGATCTTAGACCGCATCAATTACAGCGTAACACGAAAGGTTTTCAATATCACTATCAACTAGTGTGGCTTTTTGAATATCTAGAGGACCACTGGTGCCATTCAAGCAACTCGCTTGCTTATTCAGAAACGCTGTGAGACGCTTGCTTTGAGGCACCAGGGTAAGGCTCTTGACTAAGTATAATGTGAGCTTATATAGCTTTCCAGAACATGGAGTACCTGAACAACTGAAATGGTACGTCTTCATTATAATAACCCTAAATGTCGAGTACGTTCGGCTGTTAGTGTATCCAGTGAGTTCCCTGTTCCTGTCTACATTTACATCTACATAAGTTATCCGCAAGATATGGTACGTAGCGGAGGGTACCTTCTACCTCTACCTATCATTTCTTTCCCTGTTCCATTCGTAAATAGAGCGAGGGAAAAATCGACTCTATATGCCTCTATATGAGCCCTAATTTCTCGAATCTTGTCTTCATCGTCATCACCTGAAATGTAGGTTGTCTGCAGTGGAATCGTTCTGCAGTCAGCCTCAAATACCGGTTCTCTAAATTTTCTTAATAGCGATTCTCGAAAGAACGTCATCTTCCTCCCAGTGATTCACATTTCAGTTCCCAGGGCATCTTCGTAATACTTACTTGTTCTTCGAATCTACCAGCAACAGACCTAGCAGCCCACCTCTGAATTACGTCGAGGTCTTTCTTTCATCCAACGTGGTGTGAGTCCCAAACATTCGAACAGTAATTTTTGTGATTATTTCTCTCGGAGAACAGCAGTCCGGCAAAAAGTGCTTTATAAGTAAACAAAAACAGTCTCGACCGGCAAAAAAATATTTATTTGATTTGAAGCGGTTTCCGTGACTTTACGACCGTCTTCAGACCACAATCCATGATGATAGGTGGTGACGATGAACGGAGTAAATGTTATAACTCCACGAACGTCAACTGATGACAGTACTCAACAATGGGTCGCACTAGTGTCGTTTATGCTGTCTCCTTGACAGATAAACCACTAACTTGTAGGGTTACGCCCAGATATTTAATCGACGTGACTGTGTGAAGCAGCACACTACCAATACTGTATTCGAAAATTATGGCTTTCTTTTTCCAACTCGTCTGTATTACCTTACATTTTTCTACGTTTAGAGCAGGCTGCCATTCATCAAAACAAATAGAATTTTTTTAAGTCGTCTTCTATCATCCTACTGTCATTCAATGACGATCCCATTCCATACACCACAGCAAACAACCGTAGACTGCTGCTCAAAATGTCCGTCACATTGTTTATGTGTGTAGAAAATATCGTCGGTTCTCTCACACTTCTCTGGGGCATTCCTGACTATATCCTTGCCTCTTACGAACATCATGACTGTTCTTCAACATAAAAATGGACGCTGTCACCGGATTTCTTTAGAAATTATCACCTTTGGCTCAGTTACATGCTAATAATGCTCTTCTGGCTGCTGAAGGCAAGAACAACCTTCCACGACAACTCCAGGAGCGGAAGAAACACCTTCAACAGTACGGACTAGACTGAAATATAAAGAAAACAATAACTGCCAATCATTGCGAACCAAACAGACTGTATCAAGACTGATGGTTAAATATCTTGACTGAACGACCCGTGGTCTAGGGGTAGCGTCTTTAATTCATAACCAAAACGTCTTCGGTCCCGGGTTCGATCCCCGCCCCAGCCTAAATTTTCATAAATAATCAGCATTGGCGGCCGAAGATTTCCGGCATAAGAAGTCAGCCTCATTCTGCCAACGGCCTTGTCAAAGAGGGTGGAGGAGCGGATAGAGGTTCAGGGAACTCTCTTGTCCTAGGGGTGGGAAATTGCCCCTAAAGGCGGAAGAATCAGCAATGATCAACGACATGAGGATGCAGAAGGAAATGGAAACCACTGCATTAAAGATATGTGGCCTGTAATTGAAGAAGTGTCATGATGATCTCTCCATTGGCAAAAGATTCCGGAATAGGCCCCGATTCGTATCTCCGGCAGGGGACTGCCAAGGGGGAGGTTACCATGAGAAAAAGATTGAATAATCAACGAAAGGTTAACGTTCTACGAGTCGGGGCGTGGAATGTCAGAAGCTTGAACGTGGTAGGGAAACTAGAAAATCTGAAAAGGGAAATGCAAGGGCTCAATCTAGATATAGTAGGGGTCAGTGAAGTGAAGTGGAAGGAAGACAAGGAATTCTGATCAGATGAGTATCGGGTAATATCAACAGCAGCATAAAATGGTATAACAGGTGTAGGATTCGTTATGAATAGGAAGGTAGGGCAGAGGGTGTGTTACTGTGATCAGTTCAGTGACCGGGTTGTTCTAATCAGAATCGACAGCAGACCAACATCGACAACGATAGTTCAGGTATACATACCGACGTCGCAAGCTGAAGATGAACAGATAGAGAACCAGGAACCAGATACCAACCCCTTAATGTCCTTGAAAGGGACCTGTATGGAGGTCGTGGTTTTATGATGTGGGGTGAGATTATGATTGGTGCACGTACACCCCTGCATGTATTTGACAGAGGAACTGAAACAGGTCAGGTGTAACGGGACATCCTTTTGCACCAGTACGTCCGCCTTTTCACGGGTGTAGTGGGTCCCACCTTCCTCCTGATCGATGATAACGCACGGCCCCACCGAGCTGCCAACGTGGAGGAGTATCTTGAAACAGAAGATATCAGGCGAATAGAGTGGCGTGCCTGTTCTCCAGACCTAAACCCCACTGAGCACGTCTGAGATGCTCTCGGCCGACGTATCGCTGCACGTCTTCAAACCCCTAAGACACTTCAGGAGCTCCGAGAGGCACTGGTGCAGGAATGGGAGGCTATACCCCAACAGCTACTCGACCACCTGATCCAGAGTATGCGAACCCGTTGTGCGGCCTGTGCACATCTGCATGGTGATCATATCCCATACTGATGTCGGGGTACATGCGGAGGAAACAGTGGCGTTTTGTAGCACATGTGTTTCGGGACGGTTATCTCAACTTATCACCAATATCGTGGACTTACAGACCTGTGTCGTGTGGGTTCCCTATGTGCCTATACCATTAGTGCCAATTTTGTGTAGTGCCACGTTGTGTGGCACCACATTCTGTAATTATCCTTCATTTATGAGCATGAGTAACACGATAACGCCGGACATCATTCGCCAAGAAATTACAAGGACAATGGAAAACGTGAAAATATCTAACTAATTTGAAGAACAACGAAGTTCCAGTTTCAGTCAAATCAGTAGATCTGCTGGTACATTAATCACATAAGAGTAATTTTACTGTTTTCATAGTTCGAAAAGAAGTTACGTCAAATTCATTTTGTACTTAAAGACACGACTTAACTTTTCCCTTAGACTTCGTATTAATTAGAGATCTCAGTAGCGCCGTTTCACCTTCGGTCTATTTCATATAGGACTCCTTACTTTCGGCGTTTACATGAGTTAGTTGTACTGCACATTCGAGTAAGTCGACGAATCTACTCACATATGTAACCACGTATTTAGACACGGAACTGGTCTTCGTATTTTTCCGTGGAAAAATTTTCCCCTGCAGAGAAGATGACTCGAATCTCTGGATTCTGACCAAGGATTTTTGTGGGCTTCTCTTGGTTGTAAGGCAAGTACTGGACATGGAAATCTTCTCTCAAATACATTGCCCGATCAAAGAGTTTTAGCACTTCGTACGCCTACACACCATCAGTGGTTATATAGATGATTAGAGCTAAAATTCCCTGTGACGAGTAGAATTGCCAGCGGAGTTCATTTGTGTTGTTCGTGGTTAGTGTTGAAACCAGGGGCGTGATCTGCGTCAGATGTTGCGTGATCAATGTGAAGGACACAGGGATCACGCCTACTTGTTTGAGACAGAATTATCAGTACCTGAGGCACTGGGATTTCATCGAGTGTCTCCATTTGACCGGCTAGTCGAATCGTGCACATCTAGATATGTGTGTCATTTGGGTTTAACACTGGCGCAATGCTGCATTCTACAGAGGCGTGAGGCCAGAAGAACTCGTAGTAAGGTCTCTGGTCAATGAGTCCACCACAGGGGAGGATCACCGGACTCTGCACCAAACACATCGTAACCCAAAGTTTTGAACATGTCCGCGTGGTCAGCTACCGTGTAAATAGTAAAATTAACAGCAATAGCAGCCCTCAGTCGCAAAAAAGAAGCCTTTTGACATAGGTTTCGGCACTGCTATGAATGCCTTCATCAGAAATAAAACTCTCAAATTGGCCTATAAAATGGTTACAAAATTACCGGAAAGTAAACATTTTTAAGTGTAAGTACCGGCTAGTAGTACAAAAAAGAAGCGGTACTTACATGTCAAGCATTAAATTAGAAATCGAGCGATAAATCTTTAGTCACAAAGGTTATAAAACAGCCGATTTGGCGCGAAATGGAAACCACTGTGAAAATCAGATGGAACTTCACACAAATGTGTTGGGCAGTGTCTTTAGTGTGCATGTCGATCGCCCCAGGTCGCTCTTTTCAGTTCAGAGTGCAAAGTGATAATGTAGAAAGGTCTAAAAAAACAGTGTCTCTCACCAAATACACTCCTGGAAGTTGAAATAAGAACACCGTGAATTCATTGTCCCAGGAAGGGGAAACTTTATTGACACATTCCTGGGGTCAGATACATCACATGATCACACTGATAGAACCACAGGCACATAGACACAGGCAACAGAGCATGCACAATGTCGGCACTAGTACAGCGTATATCCACCTTTCGCAGCAATGCAGGCTGCTATTCTCCCATGGAGACGATCGTAGAGATGCTGGATGTAGTCCTGTGGAACGGCTTGCCATGCCATTTCCACCTGGCGCCTCAGTTGGACCAGCGTTCGTGCTGGACGTGCAGACCACGTGAGACGACGCTTCATCCAGTCCCAAACATGCTCTATGGGGGACGGATCCGGAGATCTTGCTGGCCAGGGTAGTTGACTTACACCTTCTAGAGCACGTTGGGTGGCACGGGATACATGCGGACGTGCATTGTCCTGTTGGAACAGCAAGTTCCCTTGCCGGTCTAGGAATGGTAGAACGATGGGTTCGATGACGGTTTGGATGTACCGTGCACTATTCAGTGTCCTCTCGACGATCACCAGTGGTGTACGGCCAGTGTAGGAGATCGCTCCCCACACCTTGATGCCGGGTGTTGGCCCTGTGTGCCTCGGTCGTATGCAGTCCTGATTGTGGCGCTCACCTGCACGGCGCCAAACACGCATACGACCATCATTGGCACCAAGGCAGAAGCGACTCTCATCGCTGAAGACGACACGTCTCCATTCGTCCCTCCATTCACGCCTGTCGCGACACCACTGGAGGCGGGCTGCACGATGTTGGGGCGTGAGCGGAAGACGGCCTAACGGTGTGTGGGACCGTAGCCCAGCTTCATGGAGACGGTTGCGAATGGTCCTCGCCGATACCCCAGGAGAAACAGTGTCCCTAATTTGCTGGGAAGTGGCGGTGCGGTCCCCTACGGCACTGCGTAGGATCCTACGGTCTTGGCGTGCATCCGCGCGTCGCTGCGGTCCGGTCCCAGGTCGACGGGCACGTGCACCTTCCGCCGACCACTGGCGACAACATCGATGTACTGTGGAGACCTCACGCCCCACGTGTTGAGCAATTCGGCGGTACGTCCACCCGGCCTCCCGCATGCCCACTATACGCCCTCGCTCAAAGTCCGTCAACTGCACATACGGTTCACGTCCACGCTGTCGCGGCATGCTACCAGTGTTAAAGACTGCGATGGAGCTCCGTAAGCCACGGCAAACTGGCTGACACTGACGGCGGCGGTGCACAAATGCTGCGCAGCTAGCGCCATTCGACGGCCAACACCGCGGTTCCTGGTGTGTCCGCTGTGCCGTGCGTGTGATCATTGCTTGTACAGCCCTCTCGCAGTGTCCGGAGCAGGTATGGTGGGTCTGACACACCGGTGTCAATGTGTTCTTTTTTCCATTTCCAGGAGTGTATGTGGATATGGTGAGAGATTTCGCCTGAAGCTATGCAGCCCAAATAACATAAATGTCACGACTATTTTCAGCTGCATTCTGCAAGGGCAATGAACACGCTCCGGCAGCGTTTTCAATGGGAAGTATTAGACCATCCACAATACCGCCCTTAATTGTCTCCTTCCGTCGTTCATCTCTGCTCACCTCTGGCTGCGATGAAAACATTTTGGCACAAACAATGAAAGATACTGTAGTGGCCCCGGGTGTCCCGGTCCCTACGGTGGACTGGAAGCCGAGCGGTACCTCTCCAGTTGTCAAGATGCTAGGAAATGCCTGTGGACCCGTCAGAAACGCCAAAGAAACATTATTAATTCATAGCACCTTTATTACTGCCGAGTAAAATGTGGCCCGTGTAACACAGACTGGCTGAGCTTGGCGATATCAACGACCTTCCCCGAGTCCTCACTGACTCGTAGCGATGACACCAGCTCCGGGCCACACCAGTCTTGCTAGCGTAGCGCCGCGTGCTGTGACGTAGCGGAGGAATGTCCTTACTTCGTACTTCGGCCACCCGTGGCTGGTGGCGCCCGGCTGGCCGGCCGGCTCGCCGGCGGACAGCAAGCCGCTGTGTGTGGAGGCTCCGGGTTGGAGTCCCGGCTCTGTCGGCACGAGAAGCGTTCTCGTAGTGTGGAGTGTACTCTATCCCACCCCGTCTTCTTCCCTGCTCCTCATGGTGGCTCGTCCGCGGTGGATGGGTTGAACGGGCTGCAATCCCCCAGCGTCGTCGGCTCACCCGGTTGTGACGGCGGATGCACAGGGCATAGGCCCCGCACGATCTCGACGACAGCTTATTGATGTGGTCAGCATTGGTGGCGAGCGAGTCTGCCGCGATGTCTGCTAATCCTGGGTTGATGCAGAGAGGACCAGAGCTGGTACTGTCCCCTCACGTCTGCTGCTGGATGGGCCGCCCTTACTGCAACATCTCCTTAATAAAGATTAACATGTCGATCACCGATCTGAGCGCTACGCAGCGACCCCGCACACATCTAACTGCAAGTCTGACTGCGAGTGCGAGTGTCCTGTTGCTATCAAAGCTGGCGTATTTAAAGGAGGCACGAGCGACGTCCTGACGTCATTCTCGTTTGTAATGAACGCATTCGTTGCACTTATACTGCTGATTCATCTGTCGTACTCGTCCCTTAGGTGTTCTTGCGACAGAGTTACATGTTGTTGCGGCAGACGTACGCTAAATTGTGAAAGGCAGTACAGCTGACCTTATACCTCTGTCTTACACTCTACGAAAGTCTCCGTCTAACACAAACCCGTATGTTAAGCAATTCTCTCTGGCCTGTTGTGTGTAACCAGGCCATTGCCCCTGCGTGACGACACATTCAGATAGATGCGCAATCCTCTTACCTCTTGGCTAATTTACTGCCTCTGGCTCTCGGCATAGGCAACGAAACTTTGATAATATTCCGGGTGTCCAACTCTTTACTATTCCGCGACACTACAGTAGACCGCCATAGAGAATTGGCGGAAAGCACAGGCGCCTGCTTTCTGTGATGAGGGTACCGACATGTTTGTACAAAACCACGACAAATGTGTAAGTCGGAGCGGCGACTATTCAGAGAGGTAGCTGGCAGGTGTGGCTAACTGTTGCGAATACAAAAATTTTGATTTTCACTGTGGTTTTCATTTCGCGGAGCCAGCCGCGAATGACCGCGCGATGCTACAGTCGCAGGTTCGAAGCCTGCGTCGTGCATGGATGTGTGTGATGTCCTTAGGTTAGTTAGGTTTAAGTAGTTCTAAGTTTTAGGGGACTGGTATCATAATGCTCAGAGCCATTTGAACGATTTTTCATTTCGCGACCGACTGCACCTTATTTTCCGAACAGCCCTTGTACTTCGTACGCACAAGCGAATATGACTTGCTTACAGGCAGAACCTGCTTTCTTCGCTGAAGACCTCGGTGCAACATTGCATCTTCGAAGTGAACCTCAGACGACACCAGTCAAGCCATGCACGTCGATGCTGTGGTGTGAGTGAAAGACTTCCTAGTGAAGTGTGTGCCTGTAGTCCCACAGCTAGAAACCAGTTTGCAACAGTTCGTGTTTACACGTTTGTACTTACAAGCCCTCTTACCTGTGATGAGGTAACTGTAAGATCTGCCACTGCTGCCCTTACAATACGACCATCCTGTGCTGCGTGGACATCGAGAACATCATCTACGCGTGTGAAAATGTTCACCTGACCACTGATACTAGCATCGTTGCACAACTGACTTGTTACGTTCACCATACCAAGTCCACCTCGTGTGACAGTTCTATAAGAGAACCATCCTGCCACTCGGAAGGCCATACTCGCACATTTGGTTGTAGCAAGCACAAGTGCGTCTCCTTGACATAGTTACCTGCTTGCTTCCCGCGTCTGCACCACACTGAGCCTTCTAGCTGTTAGCATTCCTTATTAAAGGGTAGACGATATTGTGCACTGGTAGCTATGCCACTGCGCTATTTGTTGAAACCATTATTACTAAATCTACTATACCACGTGGCATATGCCATCGTCTACATCTACATCTACATCCGTACTCCGCAAGCCATCTGAAGGTGTGTGGCGGAGGGTACCTTGAGTACCTCTATCGGTTCTCCCTTCTAATTCCAGTCTCGTATTGTTCGTAGAAAGAAGGATTGTCCGTATGCCTCTGTGTGGGCTATAATCTCTCTGATTTTATCCTCATGGTCTCTTCGCGAGATATACGTAGGAGGGAGCAATATACTGCTTGACTCTTCGATGAAGGTATGTTCTCGAAACTTCAACAAAAGCCCGTACCGAGCTACTGAGCGTCTCTCCTGCAGAGTCTTCCACTGGAGTTTATCTATCATTTCCGTAACGCTTTCGCGATTACTAAATGATCCTGTAACTAAGCGCGCTGCTCTCTGTTGGATCTTCTCTATCTCTTCTATCAACGCAATCTGTTACGGATCCCACACTGCTGAGCAGTATTCAAGCAGTGGGCGAAAAAGCGTACTGTAACCTTCTTCCTTTCTTTTCGGATGGCATTTCAGGGTTCATGCAATGAATCTCAGTCTGGCATCTGTTTCACCAACGATCAACTTTATATGACCATTCCATTTTAAATCACTCCTAATGCATACTCCAAGATAATTTATGGAATTAACTGCTTCCAGTTGCTGACCTGCTATATTGTAGCTAAATGATCTTGCTATGTACACTCCTGGAGATGGAAAAAAGAACACATTGACACCGGTGTGTCAGACCCAGCATACTTGCTCCGGACACTGCGAGAGGGCTGTACAAGCAATGATCACACGCACGGCACAGCGGACACACCAGGAACCGCGGTGTTGGCCGTCGAATGGCGCTAGCTGCGCAGCTTTTGTGCACCGCCGCTGTCAGTGTCAGCCAGTTTGCCGTGGCATACGGAGCTCCATCGCAGTCTTTAGCACTGGTAGCATGCGGCGACAGCGTGGACGTGAACCGTATGTGCAGTTGACGGACTTTGAGCGAGGGCGTATAGTGGGCATGCGGGAGGCCGGGTGGACGTACCGCCGAATTGCTCAACACGTGGGGCGTGAGGTCTCCACAGTACATCGATGTTGCCGCCAGTGGTCGGCGGAAGGTGCACGTGCCCGTCGACCTGGGACCGGACCGCAGCGACGCACGGATGCACGCCAAGACCGTAGGATCCTACGCAGTGCCGTAGGGGACCGCACCGCCACTTCCCAGCAAATTAGGGACACTGTTGCTCCTGGGGTATCGGCGAGGACCATTCGCAACCGTCTCCATGAAGCTGGGCTACGTTCCTAACTAACCTAAGGACATCACACACATCCATGCACGACGCAGGCTTCGAACCTGCGACTGTAGCATCGCGCGGTCATTCGCGGCTGGCTCCGCGAAATGAAAACCACAGTGAAAATCAAAATTTTTGTATTCGCAACAGTTAGCCACACCTGCCAGCTACCTCTCTGAATAGTCGCCGCTCCGACTTACACATTTGTCGTGGTTTTGTACAAACATGTCGGTACCCTCATCACAGAAAGCAGGCGCCTGTGCTTTCCGCCAATTCTCTATGGCGGTCTACTGTAGTGTCGCGGAATAGTAAAGAGTTGGACACCCGGAATATTATCAAAGTTTCGTTGCCTATGCCGAGAGCCAGAGGCAGTAAATTAGCCAAGAGGTAAGAGGATTGCGCATCTATCTGAATGTGTCGTCACGCAGGGGCAATGGCCTGGTTACACACAACAGGCCAGAGAGAATTGCTTAACATACGGGTTTGTGTTAGACGGAGACTTTCGTAGAGTGTAAGACAGAGGTATAAGGTCAGCTGTACTGCCTTTCACAATTTAGCGTACGTCTGCCGCAACAACATGTAACTCTGTCGCAAGAACACCTAAGGGACGAGTACGACAGATGAATCAGCAGTATAAGTGCAACGAATGCGTTCATTACAAACGAGAATGACGTCAGGACGTCGCTCGTGCCTCCTTTAAATACGCCAGCTTTGATAGCAACAGGACACTCGCACTCGCAGTCAGACTTGCAGTTAGATGTGTGCGGGGTCGCTGCGTAGCGCTCAGATCGGTGATCGACATGTTAATCTTTATTAAGGAGATGTTGCAGTAAGGGCGGCCCATCCAGCAGCAGACGTGAGGGGACAGTACCAGCTCTGGTCCTCTCTGCATCAACCCAGGATTAGCAGACATCGCGGCAGACTCGCTCGCCACCAATGCTGACCACATCAATAAGCTGTCGTCGAGATCGTGCGGGGCCTATGCCCTGTGCATCCGCCGTCACAACCGGGTGAGCCGACGACGCTGGGGGATTGCAGCCCGTTCAACCCATCCACCGCGGACGAGCCACCATGAGGAGCAGGGAAGAAGACGGGGTGGGATAGAGTACACTCCACACTACGAGAACGCTTCTCGTGCCGACAGAGCCGGGACTCCAACCCGGAGCCTCCACACACAGCGGCTTGCTGTCCGCCGGCGAGCCGGCCGGCCAGCCGGGCGCCACCAGCCGCGGGTGGCCGAAGTACGAAGTAAGGACATTCCTCCGCTACGTCACAGCACGCGGCGCTGCGCTAGCAAGACTGGTGTGGCCCGGAGCTGGTGTCATCGCTACGAGTCTGTGAGGACTCGGGGAAGGTCGTTGATATCGCCAAGCTCAGCCAGTCTGTGTTACACGGGCCACATTTTACTCGGCAGTAATAAAGGTGCTATGAATTAATAATGTTTCTTTGGCGTTTCTGACGGGTCCACAGGCATTTCCTAGCATCCTGACAACTGGAGAGGTACCGCTCGGCTTCCAGTCCACCGTAGGGACCGGGACACCCGGGGCCACTACACTACCTTTCATTGTTTGTGCCAAAATGTTGTCATCGTAGCCAGAGGTTCATGTGAGCAGAGACGAACGACGGAGGGAGAAAATTAAGGGCGGTATTGTGAATGGTCAAATACTTCCCATTGGAAACGCTGCCGGAGCGTGTTCATTGCCCCTGCAGAATGCAGCTGAAAATAGTCATGACATTTATGTTATTTGGGCTGCATAGCTTCAGGCGAAATCTCTCACCAGATCCACATATTTGGTGAGAGACACTGTTTTTTTAGACCTTTCTACGTTATCACTTTGCACTCTGAACTGAAAAGAGCGACCTGGAGCGATCGACATGCACACTAAAGACACTGCCCAACACATTTGTGTGAAGTTCCATCTGATTTTCACAGTGGTTTCCATTTCGCGCAAATCGGCTGTTTCATAACCTTTGTGACTAAAGATTTATCGCTCGATTTCTACACTCCTGGAAATGGAAAAAAGAACACATTGACACCGGTGTGTCAGACCCAGCATACTTGCTCCGGACACTGCGAGAGGGCTGTACAAGCAATGATCACACGCACGGCACAGCGGACACACCAGGAACCGCGGTGTTGGCCGTCGAATGGCGCTAGCTGCGCAGCTTTTGTGCACCGCCGCTGTCAGTGTCAGCCAGTTTGCCGTGGCATACGGAGCTCCATCGCAGTCTTTAACGCTGGTAGCATGCCGCGACAGAGTGGACGTGAACCGTATGTGCAGTTGACGGACTTTGAGCGAGGGCGTATAGTGGGCATGCGGGAGGCCGGGTGGACGTACCGCCGAATTGCTCAACACGTGGGGCGTGAGGTCTCCACAGTACATCGATGTTGCCGCCAGTGGTCGGCGGAAGGTGCACGTGCCCGTCGACCTGGGACCGGACCGCAGCGACGCACGGATGCACGCCAAGACCGTAGGATCCTACGCAGTGCCGTAGGGGACCGCACCGCCACTTCCCAGCAAATTAGGGACACTGTTGCTCCTGGGGTATCGGCGAGGACCATTCGCAACCGTCTCCATGAAGCTGGGCTACGTTCCCGCACACCGTTAGGCCGTCTTCCGCTCACGCCCCAACATCGTGCAGCCCGCCTCCAGTGGTGTCGCGACAGGCGTGAATGGAGACGCTTCTGCCCTGGTGCCAATGATGGTCGTATGCGTGTTTGGCGCCGTGCAGGTGAGCGCCACAATCAGGACTGCATACGACCGAGGCACACAGGGCCAACACCCGGCATCATGGTGTCGGGAGCGATCTCCTACACTGGCCGTACACCACTGGTGATCGTCGAGGGGACACTGAATAGTGCACGGTACATCCAAACCGTCATCAAACCCATCGTTCTACCATTCCTAGACCGGCAAGGGAACTTGCTGTTCCAACAGGACAATGCACGTCCGCATGTATCCCGTGCCACCCAACGTGCTCTAAAAGGTGTAAGTCAACTACCCTGGCCAGCAAGATCTCCGGATCTGTCCCCCATTGAGCATGTTTGGGACTGGATGAAGCGTCGTCTCACGCGGTCTGCACGTCCAGCACGAACGCTGGTCCAACTGAGGCGCCAGGTGGAAATGGCATGGCAAGCCGTTCCACAGGACTACATCCAGCATCTCTACGATCGTCTCCATGGGAGAATAGCAGCCTGCATTGCAGCGAAAGGTGGATATACACTGTACTAGTGCCGACATTATGCATGCTCTGTTGCCTGTGTCTATGTGCCTGTGGTTCTGTCAGTGTGGTCATGTGATGTATCTGACCCCAGGAATGTGTCAATAAAGTTTCCCCTTCCTGGGACAATGAATTCACGGTGTTCTTATTTCAATTTCCAGGAGTGTATTCGCAGCACATTACACTTGTCTACATTGAGATTCAATTGCCGTTCCCTGCACCATGCTTCAATTCGCTGCAGATCCTCCTGCATTTCAGTACAATTTTCCATTGTTACAACCTCTCGATATAGCACAGCATCATCCGCAAAAAGCCTCAGTGAACTTCCGATGTCATCCACAAGGTCATTTGTATATATTGTGAATCAAAATCAACGTAGTCCTTCCACGTGTGCTAACTTTTTTCCAGCAGTATATAGTCGATTAATTATGACGTACAGCAAAACCGATACTGTAGTGAGGCGTCTCTTGGGATTTCTTATTCCGCTCGTGTCACTCTCTCACGAAAGAAAACAGAGTACCGCTTATGTTCTCAACAGTGGCCACGAGGCGTTATTATGTCGTTACCTGGGACGGCTGGTGAGCTGGCGTGGTTCTCCCTCGGAGCTGGGATCGTTTCCATAAATTCGGCGCGCTGCCGGACAGGTGGATGGGTAGGGGGATGGGGGGCGGTAGCACTTGTTGTCCGGCCGAAGACGCAGAGGGGGCGCTGGATTGAGACATGCAAGATGCAGCAGCGGCTGGCAGCCGGCTACCGGCCGCCCCTGGGACCCGCCACCCCTCGCGTTCCATAATGCATCGCCTCTCCGCCTCTCCGCCTCCCCGCCTCCCGCCTGCCGCCTCCCTGGCGACGCGGCGCGACGGTCAGCAGATGTGTTTCCCCGCCGCCCGTTTCTCGCCCGCGCTTTTCCACCGCGCGGCGCTTCGTGAAAGGGAAGGGTGCTACAGGGTGCGCCGACAGTCTTGAACACGACTCGAAAAATATTATGTGGTATCTCCGCCGTACTCGTGGTTTTATATCTTCTCTGAAGCCCACTGCTGGTCCCATAATTCCTGAACACTCCTTTATCAATTACACACTAGGATGTTCTAACGATGGCTGTAGGTGCTGGGACATTACTAGGAGTTACAAGAGGAGATCAAGGCGTGACATTTCCAGTGATGTGAGCAGTAAAGAGTGTACGGAAGATCAGTAACACATGAACTAATACAATACAATTATTAAGGGCATAACTGAGGGTGCAGTGTGACGTGTCCGGTGCTATGTTCTTCTAGGATATTCCGGGACAAATGGCTTTTGATACATCAATGGGGATGCGGTGATCCATGTTGGCACATCGCTACTCTTTGTATGTAAATCCTGTGATGTGTTACTGGGAAAAGCTTTCCAGAGGTCACAGAAAAGAAAAGCTCCTTCGTGCCAGAAGGACAGGATAATGTAACGGCGGAGTAAACTATTGGTAGTCTGTTTGAAGTAGAATAGCGTAGTTTTACAGTAAGTAGTGGCACGCAGTTTTTACCTAAATGGCTGAACTCAGATTGTGTGTACCACAGCACAATTTACTCCAGAAATACTAGGTTTTAAATCCAGTATAAAATGACGGGTGTGGGTGTTCTCTGATTGAAGATGGTTGGTCAGTGTGAGTCATCGTCAGCACGATGACCGCAGAAACTCTTTACTTATTTTAGAACGGTCTATGATGGTAACTCGTGCACTCAGCAAGCTGTTCACGACGCGTGGTGGTGACGCAGTCGGCTGCTGCTATGCCTAGCTCAAGTAAACCTTGTGCCGGCCGCGGTGGTCTCGCGGTTCTAGGCGCGCAGTCCGGAACCGTGCGACTGCTACGGTCGCAGGTTCGAATCCTGCCTCGGGCATGGATGTGTGTGGTGTCATTAGGTTCAAGTCGTTCTAAGTTCTATGGGACTGATAACCACAGCAGTTGTGTCCCATAGTGCTCAGAGCCATTTGAACCATTTTTTCAAGTAAACCTTGCGTAGTATGTGTGCCTTAAGCGTACGCCGGCGTTGGTTCAACAGTGGAGGGAGACAACATGGCCAACTCCGCTAGTGGCGAATCTAACTGGCTGTTCAGCGGCCTGGCTTTGAGGCAGCGGTGGCCACATGGTACGAACTCTATACCTACATTTAGCTAGCCTCTTCTGGCGATGAAGCTGGCGCCATGACACGAGCTTTCAATATCCATCTTAGCTGGACGCCCATTATTTATAGTTGAAGCGGATTTCTTGTGGTGTAGCTATGATAGGGTCACATGCGTGCTGAAATGTCCCTGATTAGATAATCTGCTGGTCAGAGAGAGGCAGGTAGGCTGCGGCGCCCAAGAGGTCACCATGGTGAAATGCCACGGCAGCATGTTACGGAAATTGGCTTGGCTGTGAAAATGATCACCTTGCATTAGGCTCTCATCATTACAGATAATCGTAAAATGATAATCTGTTGTGAGACAAACTACATTACATTATAAGACTGCAGATTTTGCTTGTTAACAGGAATAAATAAATTAAACCATCCAAAAGTTTCTAATGAGGATTTACTAATTAATAATATCCTTGTTACGAATGTGCGCTGAGACGTAGATAGGACACACGAGACACGTGACGTAGTATTATTAAACAACCAAATAACTGTTTCTCTGTTCATAACATCGTACATTGTAATCTGTTTACCATGATTTGGCATGTTAATTTTAAACTTCTTTAAATTTGCTGCCGAATACCCTTTCTTGCATCATGGCCATCGGTCAGACTAAGGAAAGGGAGTCTGTAATGGTGTGAAGATTATTTGTGATACAGCTCAGTAGTCATTTCAGGTGAAGAGGAATGGGCATCTCTAAAGAGAAACATAGCTACAGGGAAGGTAATTGCGAGAAAACCATGGGTATCACAATAAATAAGTTGATAAATGAAAGAAGGAAGCACAAAAATGTTCAGGGAAATTCAGGAATACAGAATTACGGTCACTTAAGAACGAAATAAATAGTGCAGGGAAGCGAAGGTGAAATGGCTGCTTGAAAAATCTAAAGAAATCGAAAAAGAAATAATTGTCGGAAGGACTGACTCAGCACATAGAAGAGTCAAAACATTCTTCGGCGAAATTACAGGGGAGGACTGTAACATTAAGAGTGCAATAGGAATCCCATTGTAAAATGCAGAGGAGAGAGCGGATAGATGGAAAGAGTATACTGAAGGCCTCTACGAGGGGGAAGACATACCTGATGTGATGAAGAAGAAATAGGAGTCGATAGGGAAGAGATAGGGGATCCAATATTAGAATCTGAATTTAAAAGAGCTTTGAAAGACTCAAGAGCAAATGAAGCATAAGGGATATATTACATCCCATCGGAATTTCTAAAATCATCGGAGAATTTGCAAGAAAACTACCGTCCACGTTGGTGTCTGGAACATATGAGTCTGGCGATATACCATCCGACTCTCGGAAAAATATCATCCACACAAAAGCTAACAACTGCGGAAATTGTCACACAATCATCTTAACAGCTCATGCATCCAAATTACTGAAAGAATATTGTTCTTCAGAATGGAAAAGAAAACTGAAAATGTCTTAGATGACAATCAGTTTGGCGTTAGGAAAGATAAAGGCCCCAGAGAAGCGGTTCTGACGTTGCAGTTGATAATGGAAGAAGACTAGAGAAAAACCGTTCGACAGTCTCAAACGGTGCAAGCTGTTTGAAATTCTGAGGAAAACAGGGGTAAGCTACAGGGAGAGACAGGTAATATACAACACGTACGTGAGGCAAGAACGATTAATTAGAGCGGAAGACTAAGAAACAAGTGCCTGGATTAAAAGAGTGTAAAACAGGGATGTACCCTTCCACCCCTACTGTTCAATCTGTACATCGAAGAAGCAATGATGAAAATAAAAGAAAGATTTAAGAGTGGAATTAAACTTCAAGGTGAAAGGATATCAATGTTAAGATCCGCTTACGACATTGCTATCATCAGTAAAAGTCAAGAAGAATTACAGGATCTGCTGAAAGGTTTGAGCTGTTTACTAAGAGCTGAATATGGATTCAGAGTAAATCGAAGAAAGAGGAAAGTAATGGGAAATAGCACAAATGAGAATAGCGATAAACTTAAGATCGGAATTGATAGTCATAGAGTAGATGAAATTAAGGAATTCTGCTTCCTAGGCAGCAAAAAAACCCATGATGGACGGAGCAAGGAGGACATCAAAAGCAGATTAGCTACAGAAAGTAGGACATTTCTAAACAAGAGAATTCTACTGGTGTCAAATATAGGCCATAGTGTGAGGAAGGAATTTCTGAGAATCTACGTTTGGAGCACAGTATTGTTCGGCAGTGAAACATGGACAATGGCAAAACCGGAGCAGAGGAGTATCGAAGCATCAGAGATGTGATGCTACAGACAGATGTTGAAAATTAGGTGTATTGATAAGACAAGAAACGAAGAGGCTCTTCGCAGAATCGGAGAGGTAAGGAATTTACGGAAAACACTGACAAGAAGAAGGGACAGGGTCGTAGGACACCTGTTAAGTCATAATGGAATAACTTCCATAGCACTAGAGGGAGCTGTAGAGGCCAAAAACCGTAGATCCCCCAAAAAAAAGAAAGAGAGAGAGAGAGAGAACAGTATTTCAACTAGTTGACTATTATTTTATGAGACTGTTTGGGGACCAACCCAACATTTGCCGAATCTACTAGACCGTGCCGGAAACTAATGCCTCCACATATTTTATATGAAAACTGATAAAAACTTCTAAATAAAACAAATTTTATTAACATTCTACAGCACAATACTTCATGTCCACATATTTATTTGTCAGCATAGCCACCCTACCGTCGAACACATTTCACTCAACGGTACCTTCACTGTAGAACGTTTGACTTTATTGATGGAGTCAGAACTTCACCTCTGTTTACCACCGTTCATCACCACCAAAGTGAATTATGGGTTCTGCAAGGTTTGGGAACACACTTTGAGGGTGGCTTGAGCGTTTCCTTCATTCGGAGCATGAGCAACCCAACGTCACACATTGCTGATGTCGACACGTTGTAAGACGTATGCGTTGCCGGCGTTGGGAGAGGCATGACAGAATCTCTGACCAGAGAGCAGTATGTCGTTAGTTGTTGCTTGTCGCGAGTCTGCGCTAGTGTGCGCGTGTCGGCAGTAGTAGTCAGTCGGTAGTAGTAAGCTGTAGTATGCAGTAGTCGGCGCGTGTCTGCGCTTGTGTGCAGTCTGCTCTGGTCGGGACTCTGGAGGATGAGTAGTATTGTAGAAGGTAAAGAAGCAGCCTTGCGCATATCTAGTAATGTATATTGACTGTCATTAATTTCTTTAAAAGTAAATGCCCCCAATAATAATTTTTATAATATAAAGTAATTTTTTTAAAGAAAAGCATTCATTTCAATTTAAAGAATATTTCCAATGCATGATCATTCCTTCCAAGAATAAAAAAAAATATACGCCAGCACTGCACGAAGCTGTGTCAAAAAAAAATTCCACATAAGGGCAGATATATTCGCAGTTTTTATTGAGGTAAGAATTTTGCTTTTTTTATTCAGAATACAGGGCCGAAGGGCAGCGCTGCTGTCCTCATAAAATTTACCAGGTTACTAATTTTTTTTTTATTATTAAGGTGTTTAGGAATTTTTCTGTTTCGAACTTAACATTAAATTAGAAAAGAATTTTGTGGGAACATTAAATGTGAAAGCATTTCAGCATAGAGATCATAAATGGGAGTCAATTTTGTTCAAAGGTTACAATAATTAAAAAAAAAATTAATTTAACTGAAATTTTTGTGGGGAGGTTACGCTTGGTTTTTGGTTTCCCTTATAAAATATTTTTTCTGTGGGGGTTTACACTTGGTCCATTTTCATTATTATATTTCTGTGGGGAGGTTACACTTGGCGACATCCGGCTAGGATCGTATTTCTTTGTGAATCTTCTGAGAAGTAGTCATTTACTAATTTGTCACTCTTGCTTTCACAGATCATCGGCAATTAGTTGCTCTCTGTTGTAATTGTGTTTTTTGCATTTTCGCATTGTCCTTGTTTCATTTGTGCTTAATTTTGTTTTGTGAAAAATGCCGCGAAAAACTGTTAACAGTACATCGCGATGTGTAATGAGTGAAATAGCCGACTCTAATAATTTGACCGATAATACTTGCGACACTCAGTGTCTTAATGATAGTCCTCCATTTACAGACAATCAATGCCTACCGACCACTAGTAATGATTTTGATCCTAATGATGTGCAAATAAATTCAATTGTGTCGTCTGTTAATATAAAGACAATGGATGACGTGGCACGTTCTGTTACAATGAACGCTGCCCAGTTTGACACACGCGGTTTGCAAAATTTACGTAATGAATAGAAAATTATTTCTAACGAAAATGAACAATGTACTCAAAGTACGACAGATTTATTTGATTCCGATTTAGTGACCAACAGTGCACATTCGATTGGTAAACCTTTTCAAGAATCACAGAATATCCAAATGGATACACAAAACGTGACAATTGCGGGTACGCCATTAAACAGCACAAAGAATACAGTACTATTATTGGCATGGATCAAGTTATGGCACTATTGGTACAATTTAGTGAAAAATTTAAACAACTTAATGAAAAACTAGACGACAATTCCAAACAACAGAATGAACGACAAGACTACAATCACGAACAACTTAGTGAACAGAACAAACAACTTAATGAAAATTTCAAACAACTTAGTGAACAGAACAAATAACTTAATGAATCGTGCAAACAACTCAATGAAAAATATGACAGGTCGATCGAACTAATTAATGAAAGTTTCAAACTGTCGAACGAAAAACACGACAACCTTAACGAACAGAACAAACAACTTAGTGAACAGATTACAGCCGTTACCGTGCAACGTCAAGATACTAAAGAACAATTACGTGACGAAATTAAGGCTTGTGGTAGTAATAGTAGTGAAGAAATTAGATCTGTTGCACAAGAATTAGGTAACAGACATGCAGGCACAATAGAATCACTTAGAGAGGAAATTAATGCAGTCACTGAACAATGTTCAGAAAACGCAACACAGATACGTGACGAGTTTAATTTAAAGTTACCAGAAATTTCACACACTCTGAATACGGAAGTTGATAAGAAATTTGAACAACAGATCAGTCAAATTGACGAAAGTATTAAAGTAACAGAAATGAAAAATGTTTCAGTCAATAACACGGCACAGCATACGCCACATTCTGAACATTTCTCACACTCGTACAGCCAGTATAACTTATGTAATTTACAGAGACTACGTGACTTAGATTACGAAGTGACACGGACAAACAGATTCTTATGCAATCGTGAACCTGTTCACACATTCAGAGATGATAACGTTGATTATGAGCAATTTTTATCCGCAAAAAAACTCTAAGGTATTTAAAAATGACAGAGCACAGGTACACGCTTAGAACTGGATACATTGCTTTATTTTTGTACTTTCACCGCCATTGCGTGTAATGCAGACACTAGAATTGGCCTGGATTCATCAATTTGTTTTTGAATTTTCACCGGAGTTGCCTGTAAAGTTGCCTGTAATGCAGAAACTAAAACATATTTGCAGCGCGTAATACACCTCAGGGGATTCATTACGCTTTAATGAATACGTGCCGTAGCGTGCACAGGGCCCCGAGCCGTAGTAGTGCTGTTTCATCTTTACTTTTCTGCACTGCTGCCTTCTCTTCTACTATTCTTTATATCTATCAGAACAGCTCTTCAACTATCGCCCTATCTAGGATTAAGAATGTATAAAGAAAATCCGATAAGACAAGTTATACCGAAAGTGACATTTTTCATTAGACACTCCAGAAATGACAACCACGAGAACTTTAATACCAGACAAAAATTTAATCATCAGTATGTGTCAAATTATCAGCAACAGCGAACGCATTTTTGTAACAATAGAGCTTTTTCACCGTAATAGCAACGAAACCAGCCGGTTAGCATACCTAACCAACAATGCAGTCCACAAGGTCAACCAAGCTTTAATGTTTCGCCGCCTGCACGTATAGCTTCAGCTCCAACAAATAGTAATGCACAGCAACAAGGAACTAACAACGTACAGAAAAGACACTATTTCAATTCCTATCGCAATACACCGTATAGAAATGACTATCATGACAGACGTAGAAGAAATGAGCACAATTTTCAGCGTACGTTTAATAACAGTCGGTCTTACCAACAGCAGAATCATCCGCAACAACATATTATCATGAATGAACCAGACAGTAGATATCATCCCGAACGTAATACGTCAGGAAGAAATAGCAGAACAGAACAAATAGTCGAAATGCCACAGCATCCTCCTGAAAATAATAGCGCGTCAGATAGAATTTGACTAGATACAGTACAGGTTGCATCTTTCAGCAACGCAAGCAATACTTTTGACACAGAGAATGTTGTACACGAAAATGTTATTACTTTTGACGACATCTGAGGCATACTTTTACATGAAAAACCAATAGTCTGAATTTGTCAAACTGAAACATGCGTTGTTGAATGCACCACTTTTATCGCATCCAGATCTTACTAGAAATTTTTCTATTGCCACCGACAGTTCTAACACCGCTTTAGGCGTACACATTTTTCAGGAAATTGAAGAAGATGGTTGTACAGTAATTAAAAACATAGCCTTTGCGAGTCGCATTCTGTCACCTGCTGAACGCAATTATTCTGTTACAGAACTTGAAACATTGTGTGTTGTTTGGACATTTACGAGATTTCGGCATTTTCTTTATGGAAGACACACTACCGTTTATACAGATCATAGAGCGATATAGTTTTTACTTTCGGCTAAATTTACACACGACAGATTAAGTAGATGGAAACTTTATTTGCAGGAATTTAATTTTACAATTGTTCGCATTCCCGGCACACAAAATACTGTAGCAGACGCACTATCCCGTTCTCTTAGCAACAATCAGCAAGACATCACAACCAACTTCTGCAAAGCAAATTTCAGCGTCATGTACATTCAACAAGTTGCATTTGAAAATTTCATTTCGTCGTCATTACAAGACATAGCACAAGAGCAGAGTAAAGACAACACGTGGAAAGAAATTAAAAACCTTTGGGAAGATAGAAATAATGTTACCATTAGAAACCATTACACTGTACGCAATGACATTCTGTTTCGCCACTCTCATCCTGATAGCTACAATTGGTTATTATGCATTCCTGACGAACTTGTTAAGAAATTAATCTGGTATACTCATTTAAGTTACGCACATTACAGAGATAGAAAATGTTTTCTTATACTGAGACAGTATACCAACATGGAGAAACGTATTCGACGAGTTTTAGCGTCATGTAAAATCTGCCAGAAAGCTAAGTCAGATACGACTTCACATATTCCTCTGTTACATCCCATTGTACCTGTTAAATTGAGACACTTGGCCGCTGTAGATATTTTTGGTCCGATTCCCAGAACTAATAGAGGTTTTTGCTACATCTTTGTCGCTGTTGAACTCACTTCAATATTTGTTACCTTCACTCTGTTACGCAAAGCTACTGCTAAAACTGTATCGAAAGCATTTGTAAAACATTTTCTATTTCATGTAGGGCATGTGTTGAAAGTACTTTCCGACAATGGACCACAGTTTAGATCTGCTATATGGACACGTATCTTACGAGCTAGAAACATTTCTCCGATCTATATATCCAGGTACCATGCTTCTTCGACCCCTTGTGAACGATTAATGAAAGAAATTGGTACACTGTGTAGAAAATACTGCCATAAAAAACATATTGGTTGGGACACACACATACTCTCATTCCAGGACGTAATTAATTCCATACCAAATGAATCTACTATGCTATCTCCGTCTGTTATACTGAAAAATGTTGAACCACCTAACAAAATTAAAGAATTAGTAACCTTTCCTACATCTCGTCGACTACGACACCACGAAATAATTGACATTGCGCTGAACAACATCAAACGTGCCGCAGAGCGCCGGAGAAGACAGCAAAAACAGGTTTGTACACGCCGTGACTTTCGCATTGGACAGAAGATATTAGTACGTACACACTATTTATCCAACAGAGGAAAGAGTAGATGCAGTAAATTTGAGCTTCAATATGCAGGTCCATACCGAATTCGCAGCATTCCTCACCCCATGTAGTACACGTCGAAACTTTGAGAACCAGAAAAACCAAAGGGAACCACCATGTCTCCAACATCAAACCCTTTATTGAATGAACATACTTTATGATTTATCACACTATAATGCCATTTCCTAATTTTTTTATGACCACTTATGCAATTATATTCACATTAACACTTACTGATGATTATCGTATTTTTTCTTGGCAAGTACCCGTCAAGGTAAGGTTAGCAGGTCACTTTTCTTGTCGTTGCACATCATACTGTGCACATTTTCCATTTTTCATGTATGTATGATTGTTTTACTGTTTTGTTTGTATGCACTGTGAAATATTTAAGATATAACAAACACCAGTTGACTTTGACATTTTGCCTTATGATATCTCAACATCGTAACTATTTTACTTCTTTTTTTTTTTTTTTTTCTTTTTTTTTTTTTTTTTTTTTTGCTGCTCCATTGTGATACGCTGTGTACATTTTTGCATCTGAACACTGTCTATATTTTTTGGCATATTACGTTATCTGTCATGCTATGCTGTATGCTCAATTATGTTACTATAAACCAGTTTTTATTTAGTGGGTATATGATTTAAATGCAAGACATTAATCTTTGTTCATCATTTTCAGAAAGAAATAACGTGTAAAAGAAATAAATTAAACAGAAATGGGAATTTCACCCTCGGAATAAACGAAAGAAGATGCAATACCTCATGAGGAAGAGTAAATGGATCAGGATTAACAAGTATTAACAAGAATATACTATACACATCGTAGAATAGCAGTCTTAACTAATTTTTTCTTTCAGAATACGAGGCGATTGATGCAGGCTGTCAGACAGAACTACACATCTTAGTTTTAGTGATGAAATATGCTTGAAATAAGGAACTCTATACTATGGATAGTTGTATAATGAATAATTAAGTGACTTTTTTGCAGATGATAATGAATGGTGATGAATAATGATGACGAATATGCTAATATGGATAATGAAGTTTTTCTTTATAGATGATGATAATAATGGAATTATGATGATATGAATAATGAAGTTTTTCTTTACAGGTGATGATAATAATGGAGTTATGATGATATGGAATTAATTAAGTTTTTCTTTGCAGGTGATGATAGTAATGATAACGAAGTTTTTCTTTGCAGATGAAAATAATGATGAAGTTTATATATTTACTGTTAGTTAAGAGATGCTATGTAGTTATTTAGGTATTTGTTGCAGTTCGTTTTGACAGTATGTCTTATGTCGCATGGTATGATGACTGAAGGTTTTGGAAAGGACAGCTAGAGAACATATATATTTAATACACATTTCATTATCTGTTAATCCGAAGTTCACTACTTTTCAGCATAATATGCGTTTCTTCTTTCAGCTTAATAATCTACTTTGTATTTTTCCCTGGAGAAGCTTTTCATGATACTTACTAAACCTGTTACTTATTAAACCTGTTGTAGTATTTGCATTTTTTTTTACCCAGTTGTGTCTGTCATTCATGAATGTGATCACATATACTTTATTTGTTTCACAACCTTGCTACAGCTGACTCATGACGAATGACGCTACCCATCTTCATTTCCAGCAATAAATCAAAAGGAAAAATATTTTCATGCCCCAGCAATTAATTATCGATCCCAAAGCAATGCATTGCTAGCACAAAAAGAAAATGTATTAACAGTCCCAAATAATGCTACCAGTTTAAGAGAGTTCTGAGTAATACTGAATGATGTTTTTCTAATCACAGACCTTGAGTAATAGTTACAGTGTGTTACATGTCAAATATGTCCTATGTCACTGGAATGATCAGTTCTGAGTAATACTGAATGATGCTTTGTAATAATGCATAAATACTATGCCAATATTTTCTGTAAATAATATTTTGTTATACTCTATAAATGCTATGCCAGTAATTGACTCTTTTTTTGAATGATAACTTCTGAATAACACTGAATAAGGTTTTACAAAAACATATGAATACTTAGTAACTGGCCAATGAGTGCCAATAATTTTTTTAAGTAACTGGCCAAAGAGTGCTAATAATTATTTTTAAATATTTCAGATGTCACTTGAAGGATGAAAAATGTTTTGTAATAATTAATACTTGCTGACCAACGAATGCCACTGTTTCTTATACTTTAAATTTATATTATGTCACTTTCATGCTATATATGAATTAGCTCCTGTTTTGAATGATGACATCTGATGATTTGTATCAGGCCAATGAGTGCCAATATTCTCTGTAAACAGATAACTTATGAACATTATTCTGTAATACTTCATACATGGTACAGAAATGTTCCATAACTGGGTGATGAGTGCCACCAATTACTCATATCAGTTGTTAGACTAGTGTAATTCTCAATGAAGACTAGTATGTGACTTAATGTCCTTCACCTTCTGACCTAATTACCAGAAATTACTGCAATATCCGTTTGTCCTGTCTATCCTCATGCTCATGGAGCACTATATTTGGTTTCTGCACTAATTCTACGTTGGTGTACCTTACAAGAACGTGGTGTTGACACGACATGCTGTCCACCACCTTGAGCGATGGAGATATTATTATGGTCCCACTGTTTGGTGTACCTAATGTACTACCAAAAGGATAACATGGAATATTACTACGACATTTCAGTGTCTTGGCTACTCTGATTAATACTTCAGGGAAAAGAACTTCAGATTGTCTCACTTGGTGTTGTGCTTCTGTAGAAAGATATGGGCTTTCAGTGCAGCTGCGTGCAACCTAATGAGCTACAACCATGACGCAATCCTTCCCATTCCTCTCCTAGTTCTTGTAAAATGATAAAGTCATATACAGTGCATGTGCACTTCATTTCATTTGTTAACAAGATCAGTTGTCCTAAAAATGCCAAAGACTTCAACAATCCGTGTGCATTTGATTTCACTCCATGATATGTTATGTAAAAATGCTAAAGAGTTTTACAGTGCATGTGCACTTTTGTCATTTTGTTCACATGATTTGTATTCATTGCGTATACATTTTGTGATTTGCTGATATGTTCTGTACTGCAATGCGTGTGCACTTTTGCCATTTGTTAATATGTTTTGTACTCAGTGTGTACACATTTTGTCTTTGCTTGATATGTTCTGTACTCAGTGCATGTGCACTATATTTTATTTCATGTTCTGCACTTATATATATGTATATAGTCTGTCATTGTAAACTTAGTTAATTAAGAAAAATTTGTTGCTCATGGCAAGTCCAATTGACTCACCATCGCTGCCAAATTTTTGGCCCCCAGTGGAGGGTTATGTAAGACGTATGCGTTGCCGGCGATGGGCGAGGCACGACAGAATTTCTGACCAGAGAGCAGTATGTCGTTAGTTGTTGGTTGTTGCAAGTCTGCGCTAGTGTGCGCGTGTCGGCAGTAGTAGTCAGTCGGTAGTAGTAAGCTGTAGTATGCAGTGGTCGGCGCGTGCCCGCGCGTGTCTGCAGTCTGCTCTGGTCGGGACTCTGGAGGATGAGTATTATTGTAGAAGGTAAAGAAGCAGCCTTGCGCATATCTAGTAATGCATATTGACTGTCATTAATTTCTTTAAAAATAAATGCCCCCAATAATAATTTTTATAATATAAAGTAATTTTTTAAAGAAAAGCATTCATTTCAATTTAAAGAATATTTCCAATGCATGATCATTCCTTCCAAGAATCAAAAAAAAATATACGCCAGCATTGCACGAAGCTGTGTCAAAAAAAAATTTCTACATAAGAGCAGATATATTCGCAGTTTTTATTGAGGTAAGAATTTTGCTTTTTTTGATTCAGAATACTGGGCCGAAGGGCAGCGCTGCTGTCCTCATAAAATTTACCAGGTTACTAATTTTTTTAGTATTTTGGTGTTTAGGAATTTTTCTATTTCGAACTTAACATTAAATGAGAAAAGAATTTTGTGGTAACATTAAATGTGAATGCATTTCAGGATAGAGATCATAAATGGGAGCCAATTTTGTTCAAAGGTTACAATAATTTAAAAAAATATTCATTTAATTGAAATTTTTGTTGGGAGGTTACGCTTGGTTTTTGGTTTCTCTTATAAAATATTTCTTTTCTGTGGGGGTTTACACTTGGTCCATTTTCATTATTATATTTCTGTGGGGAGGTTACAACGTTCGTCACCAAACACAGCTTTCATTCTTCTATGTATTTCGGTTGGAGACACATTTCGTACGGTCAGAAGCTCGATTACAGTGCGCTCTTTCCCATGCACCGGCGCAGTTACGCTACACACGGCCATGTAACGCGCTGCAATTCAGAGCCCTCTAGCGGCAGGGGGTTGCTACGTGAGTCAGCGAAACGGGAAACTCGACCGAATCATATGCATGACATTTTATAAAACAGAGAATTTGGAGGCATTATTACTGAGCACACCTTCTCAGTATGGAAAACTGCCTAGAGCATACTCATTCCCGAAAATGCGTCAGACCATCATTAGTTAAGTCACCGCGAGAGCTGATCTAGATAGCTCACCTCCCTGTATCGTAAGGTGGCATGCTTCTCTTAAAGCTATATGAGGAACCAACTGTACAGCCAAAAACAGAGGCTCAATATAAATAGCTGAAGATACAAGTGTCGACAGTGATGTGAATGAGGACTGCTAATCACGTGCACACTATGTGAACAGCCTACAGATCCTACACAGAATGCCAGATCACGCTATATTCCAATAACGCAGAAAATAAAACAGTAAGTAATTAAAAATATAGTAATCAGGCACACAAATTCACAAACCGTTTACAAATAAACTTAGTAATGTATCTCCTTTGTAAGCCAATTGCTCTTCTGTACATCATTGTATGTCTTCAGAAGAATGCCCTGAATAAATGTTCACTGTCTACATAAAATTTGGACACTAGAAATTATTTAAAACGCAACTCGGTGATATTTCGGAAAACATACTCATGAGTTTCGTGAGTTGTTAACGCTTACGGCGCGAAAGGGAAGGGACAAAGTACCTGTCGTCTGACGTGGGTTGTTAACCAGTCAAAGAGTGTGATACCATTAGTAACTGCCTTAACTTGCTACGTAACATATTTACAATATGTTTGCAATTCACAGTATGCGGAAGAGAGACTAGTTTCTACAAAAAGTTGATACTGCCACAAACAGATCTAAGCTGCTATATCTACATCTGTATCTGTAATCTAAAAGCTTCAGGGAAATGAGTGGCGGAGGGTACTTTCCATTGTACCATGTATTGTCTTCCGGTTCCATTTGTATATAATGAACATGGAATGAGTGATTGCTTTGTGGGTGATGTAATTAGTGTAATCTTCCTCACGGTCGCTGTGGGATCGTTCTATGGAGCGATGAACTACGCACACTGGACAAAAGATTGTTCATACTCAGGAAACACCGCCTGTAGACACGATAATGACGTCCTTTCTCCGACATTGCCTCTAAGGGCATCTATAACGTTTTAATAATTTATTTGGTTTGGAGCAATGTCACAAGTGGCAGTGACGAAACTAATGACCCTGAATGACTCCATAGGTGTTTCCTTTGCAGGCTAAGGCGGGTGGTCTCTAGGGGGCTGGTGGAAGTGGACTGGTGCATGTCAGAGAACCAGTAATCTACCATCCTGGGCGTGATATGAGTCGAGTGGTGAGTGGGTGCCTGATAGTCGTCCAGAGGGTTGTCATGAAAGTTTCATTATCAAGACACAAATATATTGTTCAGCAACTACACCACTCATGATGGTACTCGAAGAGATCAAGCCACCGGACATGAGCTTTGTATGACATGCGACGGGGAGCTCAGTCGCTGGGTGGCCTGACAGCTTGCAGCGTTGGACGACTTGTGGGTGATGGCGACAACGGTTCTGAAAGGACGATGACCACAGCAGCGAGCGGAAGCTCGCAGTACAGGCCAGAAGTCCAGTGGCAGCCAAGCACGAGACACGCAGAGTCGCGCAGACTCACGTGAGTGAACGAAATGTCTCACTGCA
The DNA here is from genome assembly GCF_021461395.2 of Schistocerca americana. Classification (NCBI taxonomy): domain Eukaryota; kingdom Metazoa; phylum Arthropoda; class Insecta; order Orthoptera; family Acrididae; genus Schistocerca; species Schistocerca americana. Next base: position 1,198,386,890 of record NC_060119.1, on the reverse strand, counting down.
GCAGTGGTGTATGTCCAGATAAGCTGAGGCCGGCAGCCAAGAGTTTCCCTGGATGGGCAATGGCTGCTTAATGGCTGCTAGGCCCCGAGCTCGAACTGTAGACCCCCAAAGTAGCAGGCTGGCAGCGACTGAGGTAGGCCCCTAGATTGTCTGCTGGTTGGAGGGCCCTACGTTCACAGCATCGGAATTGGTGCAAATATCAGGGCCACAGCTAACAGCGGCTGAGCACAAAGGCGGTGGCTAATCGGTCTATGTGAAGTAGCAGACAAGAGACCGGCAGACTGTGATACCAGTGAGCAAAAATGAGTATTTGTACGGACTCGGACTGTACTCGTTTTGTTACATTATTGGTTTCTCTCAAGTAGACCATAACAAAACTGGGGTTTGGATTTGGAGCAATGAGGTCACCGACAGTGTGGTGGCTTTGCCTTTTTGATGCATTGCTGATATTACAATTCGGCTCCCTTGGCAGCCCCGAGGATGTGACAATCTCCCAGGATCGTAGCGGCTGTTCATGCTTCATCCGAAGGCATCCCCTGATGTAACACCGTCTAGTCGACACCGGTGTGACTTGCTGCCGCGGCCTTTTGCTTTACAGGTGGCAGGGGTCCCAGTGTTACTGAGCTGTGACCAGTAAACTGTTTGCTGTGCAACACAACAGCGAATAGCTTCTTCCGGGTTTATAGTTACTGAGACGTCACGTGTACCTGTGGTTATCAGCAGCAGCTGCGCTCAAGCACGCGAGTGTCTGTTTTGTGGACCTTATCATCTTACAGACGTGTACCTGACGTGAAGTTAACTTGAGGCAGCACTGAAGTGTATCTGCATTTCCGTTTTCTTCAAAGCATATTTCACGCGTTTTTTTCTAGAAGAACACTGGTTTTCGTGATGACCAAAAGGATTCCCGTTGTTCCTAAGAACCGTTGTGTATTCTAAAGCATACATGAGAATGCAGCCGGATTTTTTTGTCAGTACTAGATTTTCGGAAATAATTTCTCGCTTAAATTTATAGTACACTTAATACTTCAGTGGAGGTGAGCCACAAAGTGACCTACGCTATTATTGAAATTGTTTGCTGCGTGCGATGTGAACATATATCGTCTGCAAACCGGCAGATAGTTAGTATTCGTTCGTAGTGTAGTTACATTCTCCTATGTAAATTACTTCGTTAGTTACTCCTTGGCGCTGTAGCCTGTGTAGGGCCTTGGCGACCTGGGCAACTTCCGCCCACTCTTCTCTGCTAGCTGCCTTGGTTCTCTTCTAACTCCCATTCTTCTCAAGCCCTGTGTAAATTCCCGTCTTAAATTTTGTGTTTTATACGCTGATAATTTATTCTATCTACGTGACTGCACTTCTTTGTTCAGAACTCTTTTGACTGTTTCTGACTGAAAAAAAAAACGAGTCGTTGAAATTAACATTTCTAATTCGCATATCTTGATGTTTACGTGATTTCCTTTGTTTCATGGTTTCTGTAGAGGGTGTGTGTTACAGACGATAGTGTGAGACACGATTTCTGTTTGAATTCTGTTATGCGTTTGCCTGAAGGTTAGGTTTGATCCTTTGATACACGCTTGTACTATCTCATGCAGGCCGAACTGGTGTTCCTGTTTGTGCGCTAGAATATATTTAACTGCATTTTTCGCTATGTCATTGTCCATGTTACAAGTTAGCATAACGGTGACATTCAGATTTCAGTGTTTTAGGATAAAGGTGGAGCATAAATTACGAAGTTTCACGTAGGACCAGTGTGTGAAGTTCGGTATTGTGAGATGTGCTGTGGTCATAGTTCGATAGGATTTGTTTTAAGTCCTTTGTGTTTTCTATCCGCATTCAGGTGAGGCTATGGTGATGATATGAGAGAGCATGAGCCTTCAGCTCCTTGTTGTGACTACCAGTAAGTATTATGTCTGCCCCATATTGTGAAATAGGCCATGTACGTTTGGTTGAGCGGCCAGGATACTGGTAAACACACTTCTGTACTCGTGAATATTTACGAAAATTTTATATTCAGACTGCCGCACTTCTTACTTCGGAAAGACGAGTATTACCAATGTTTCCCTATCCTCTAGACATGACCTTTGATTTTCGAGATTCATTATTTCCCATATCTTGCACTTTTTAGTTACACCTTCGATATTTCGCAGGGTACCAGCGCAACTGTAATCATATGTGCAGTACAGAAAAGCAAGACACTTTCTGATATCAATGTATGAATCATTTATATAATCTCCAAGACTGTTTAATCACATTTCCCTTGCCTCTGATTATGGCGTGAATGTAATGAATCGAACTTACTGAGTAGTGTTAAAATCTAATACGAACTTACTTTGCAAGAGAAAGTGTTGTACCTTGAGAATAATATTTCTAGGAAAACGTAATGTTTGTTGGTGTGTTTTTCAATGTAATGATCGATTTAAAATCACATTCTACAATGCGCAGTAGAGACCGTCAAAAGCAATTACTCGCATTTGACACTAGTTTTCGTTGTTGTGACACATTAGATTTCTGTTTTGTGAGGCATTTGTAAATATTTTTATTCGTACACATTTAAGCACTCTATTGCTTTTTGGAAGATATTTTGAATTCCACTGACACAAAATTTTATGGTGAGTAAAATGCTGTATATGTTCAATACTAGGTTAAATAACATGTGGATAGTTAAGCTATATTTCGACAGCCGTGCAGCATCTTTCACCTTCAAACGGAAGAAGGTCATCTATCAGGGAACATGTGATACTGGCATGAAATCAAATGTGCATACCGCATATTTGACCTTGAGACGCATTCCGGGGTGCTCAACATCCTGGTGCAACTCTTTTCATTTGGCGCCACTTCGGTGACTTTCACATAGATGATGATGTCAACTGTGGTGACAACACACACCCAGTCTCGAGCAGAGAAAATCCCCTACTTGGCCGGGTATCGAACCTAGGGTCCTGCAATCGAGAGTCAGCAGAGCTAACCACAATACGAGAAGCTGCTGATGTAATATTTGCAAATGAATCGAGATTCCTTATGTCTTAACAGTTTTTGCCTGTCTTGAAAATGAAAAATTTGTGTTATTTTTCAATAACGTCTATTTAACAATGTCTAACTTGCAACTGGTTTTTGACAATACTTCTTCTAAATTTTGATTTCATCTGCTGACTACTGACGTGTATCGGTGTAATAATTTAGCAGATATACTATTAAGCACGGTACTGACAAGGTTATCTTACCGACAGTAATACCCTCAGGTTTCAGTAGAATATTTGTTCCTACGTACATGGCCGTGTTGTACCCGTGAACATTTTTCCACATTTAAATGAACCTAACTTTTCCGGAATAGTTTTTATGATTTCACAAAAAAATAAATGAATAAAAATGATTTCACAAAGAAATAAATAAAAAATAAAAAACTACATTACTCATGAAGTGAATGCTGCATTTAAAAGTAGAGTAGTAAGATATATTAAACTTCTGTTACAGACTTGGTTTGAGGTAAAGGTCTTAAAAGTGTTCTAGTATTCAATGTTATACCCTTTATCATCAACGACACATAAACGGTGGGCTCCTCTCAGCGTCGTTGGAACCAACGTCTTGCTGCATCAAGTACCTCCGTGTCATAAGCGCACTGCTTCTCAAGGAATGCATCTTTCATCGAGCAGGTGGCCCTTCGTTTCTCTTTATTATCTTCCGTTAGGCGACGGGGAACCCATCGGGCGCACGTCTTTGAGCACACCAACTAGTGGACGACATTGTCAGAACTACCAGCGGAGATGTCCAGTTGGGCAGTGAGGTCGCTGATTGCGATCAGTCGATCACTTCCAATCACAGTGTCGACAGGTTCCAACATCGCAGGAGTGACATTTGTGTACGTGGGAGATCGGACAGGTCTGCACGACCTTGTTACGAAGATGACAGACGCCTCACTTAGCGACTCACCGTGCTTTTGTTCGCTTCCAGATCTTCGCAAACATTTTGCAAGTGCCTATGAACTTGTCGAATGCTCTGGTTTTCCGCCTAGAGAAACTGAACGGCAGCTGTCTGCTTGAGACGCACCTCCGTCACGGACGGTATGTTGAAGGCAGCGTACAGCGACGCCACCTATCGGAACTGCAAGAAACTATAGGGGCTCAAGTTGAAATGTTCCACGCTGTCCCACCACAAATTCCGCCTTTTTCCAACCGAAACTGGTCGAGAAAGAAAATTTGTAGCACTACTAATTGATCGCAACTGGTAAATATATCCGACAAATACTGAAGAGAATTACAGATTAACAAGGAAAAAGCAATGGCAAAAAAATCCGTACTGAAGAAGAGAAATGTTTTGCATCGAATAACCGATTTAAGTCTTAGGAGTCTTCTCTGAAGGTATTTGTCTGGAGGGTTAGCGTTGTATAGAGGTGGAACGTGGCCAGCAAACAATTTAGAGAAATAGAAAGTGTAGGCTTTCGAAATGTGGTGCTACAAAAGGATACTGAAGATTAGAAGGGTCGATCACGTAACTAATGATGACGAACCGAGTAGAACTGGGGAGACAAGGATTTTGTGGCACAACTTGACCAATAGAAGGGATCGGTTGATAGGACACATTCTGAGACATCAAGGGTTCACTGGTTTAGTATAGCATGGAAGTATGGGGGTAACAATCGTAAATGGAGACCAAGAGATGAATGCAGTAAGCAGATTCAGAACGATGTAGGGTGCAGTAGTTCCAGAATGAGATTTTCACTCTGCAGCGCTGCACTTGCCCGCGAAAGGGAAAGGTCCCGAGTTGCAGTCTCGGTCCGGCACACAGGAAGTTTCATATCAGCGCACACTCCGTTCTGGAAACATCCCCCAGGCTGTGGCTAAGCCATGTCTCCGCAATATCCTTTCTTTCAGGAGTGCTAGTTCTGCAAGGTTCGCAGGAGAGCTTCTGTAAAGTTTGGAAGGTAGGAGACGAGGTACTGGCAGAAGTAAACCTGTGAAGACGAGTCGTGAGTCGTGCTTCGGTATCTCAGATGGTAGAGCACTTGCCCGCGAAAGGCAAAGTTATCGAGTAAGAGTCTCGGTCCGGCACACAGTTTTAATATGCCAGGAAGTTTCGGTGCAGTAGTTATTCGTAGATGAAGAGGCTCGCATGAGGTAGAGGAGGACGGAGACTGCATCAACCCATTCTTCCGACTGAAGACCACAACAGCAAAATGGAAAAGGAAATCGTGTAGGGACGCAAAGAAGCAGGAGACTGATGTGCACTACAATAAAAGGCAACAAAAAAAATGCACGATGATCATTATTTCTTGAGACTCCTGTGAGTATTTCTTAGTTTTCCTTTTAGCCTCAGATGGAATCAGAGAGAATAGTCTGTTTTAGAAGCCCGAAGACACTGAATCTCTAATACCTTTGTCGCACCTAAGGATTGTCGACATGAAAGAGCGATGACACATTGTTTGTTATTCAAATGTATAAAAAGTAACGAAGTAGCAGATATCAATGACAACATTAAAGTATTTGCGATTATTCTGGAATTTTCTCTTAGGGACAAGTGGGGACTCTAATAACTGCAGTATCTACACTACTGACCTTTAATATTGCTACACCACGAAGATGACGTGCTACAGACGCGAAATTTAAACGACAGGAAGAAGGTGCTGTGATATGCAAATGATGGTCCTTTCAGAGCATTCACTCAAGGTTGGCGCCGGTGGCGACACCTACAACGTGCTGACATGAGGAAAGTTTCCAACTCATTTCTCATACACAAACAGCAGTTGACCGGCGTTGCCTGGTGAAACGTTGTTGTGATGCCTCGTGTAACGAGGACAAATGCGTATCATCACGTTTCCGACGTTGATAAAGGTCGGATTGTAGCCTATCGCGATTGCGGTTTATCGTATCGCGACATTGCTGCTCGCGTTGATTGAGATCCAATGACTGTTAGCAGAATATGGAATCGGTGGGTTCAGGAGGGTAATACGGAACGCCGTGCTGGATCCCAACGGCCTCGTATCAATAGCAGTCGAGGCATCTTATCCGCATGGCTGTAACGGATCGTGCAGCCACGTCTCGATCACTGAGTCAACAGATAGGAACGTTTGCAAGACAACAACCATGTGCACGAACAGTTCGACGACGTTTGCAGCAGCATGGACTATCAGCTCGGAGACCATGGATGCGGTTACCTTTGACGCTGCATCACAGATAGGAGCGCCTGTGATTGTGTACTCAACGACGAACCTGGGTGCACGAATGGCAAAACTTCATTTTTTCGTATAAATTCAGGTTCTGTTTACAGCATCATGGTGGTCGCATGCGTGTTTGGCGACATCGCGGTGAACGCACGTTGGAAGTGTGTATTCGTCATCGCCATAATGGCGTATCACCCGGCGTGATGGTATAGTGTGCCATTGGTTACACGTCTCGGTCACCTCTTGTTCGCATTGACGGCTCTTTGAACAGTGGACGTTACATTTCAGATGTGTTACGACCCGTGGCTCTTCATTCGATCCCTGCTAAACCCTACATTTCAGCAGGATAATGCACTCCAGATCTCTCACCAATTGAAAACGTCTGGTCAAGGGTGGCCGAGCAACTGGCTCATCACAATACGCCAGTCACTACCCTCGATGAACTGTGGTGTCGTGTTGAAGCTGCATGGGCAGCTGTACCTGTACACGCCATACAACCTCTGTTGGACTCAATGCCCAGGCGTATCAAGGCTGTTATCACGGCCGGAGGTGGTTGTTCTGGCTACTGACTTCTCAGGATCTATGTACCCAAACTGCGTAAAAATGTAATTACATGTCAGTTCTAGTATGATACATTTGTCCAATGAATACCCGTTTACCATCTGCATTTCTTCTTGGTGTAGCAATTTTAATGGCCAGTAGTGTATGTTAACGAATCTTCAGTGGCCGGTTAAGATTTCTCCGCCTGTATTCCAAAGGGAACTGGCGGCGAAGGATGCCGGCGACCTGTGGCGCGCGCAGTCCGCCAGAAAGTCCGCACCGGCTGCCGTGTGAAACGCCACTCGCGAGCGGACACGCCCCTTCGCGTGATCGACTCCGCCCACAACGGTCTACGCGTTTCGTGTCTTCCGTGGCCGCCAATTTGGGTAGTTAAGTTCTTTGGCTCGAATATGCAGGCCGTGTATACTTTATGAGGCGCTCTGATGGAGCTTGAACGTAATTTGCTGCTCCCCCTCCACTGCGATAGGTGGCGTTTTAAATAGTGCATGAGCTGTTAAACTTCGGTGGAGACGCAAATGAAACCCTGCACGCAGTAACTTCGTTGTTTGCACGCGTACACGACGGTAAATTTGGATACCGCTTCTGTGGACTTAAGCGGTATCGTCATAGTACAGGAGAATATTCACAAGGTGACGACCGTCTCAGGAAGCCGTCTTAACTGCTATTATCTATGGGCGCTGACTTTCCCAAATCGCTATCGACTTTATCGCACAAAGTAGGCCCCATTTAGAAACCTTTTCTGTTTTATGTGTACATTTTTCATTTTATATTAACTGTACTTCTTTCGTGTACGAGCAACTAGCGTCAACTTTGGCTTTTATGGTGTAACATATACTGCAACAGTCATTTGTTGCTAATATTTTATTAGCACGACACATTATGGAAGCATGCTGCCATCATCAGATCCATTTACAATTACTTTTACATTGTGATTAATATGAAATGATGTTAGTATCCTTTGCTATGTGTACTAGTGTGGTTATGTGTCGAGAAAGACGCCTGTTGAGGTAGACAAATATGTTACAGTTTGTACATTATGCGATAAGCACCATTAGTCATTTTGTTGGTGCATTTACTTACATTTTTATTAGTAATTTCGTTGTCTGGCACACAGTGCTTAGTAAAAAATACAATTTAAGATTTTCAGCCGGCCGTTGCGGCCGAGCGGTTCTAGGCGCTGCAGTCTGGAACCTCGCAACCCCTACGGTCGCAGGTTCGAATCCTGCCTCGGGCATGGATGTGTGTGACGTTAGTTAGGTTAAAGTAGTTGTAAGTTCTAGGGGACTGATGACCTCAGATGTTCAGTCCCATAGTGCTCAGAGCCATTTGAAACATTTTTTAAGACTTTCAGAATCATATGTTTACATCAATTAAAAGCTAAGATAATCTGGTCTCTATTTCATAAACCGTAGTATACGGTCAAAATGAAACACTTGTATTTATTTCATGGCAGATGCTACGTAAGTAGTTGGTAAAGATAATTTTTTTTTTTTGCAAAAAAATAGGCATTCAACAACTGTAAAGTTTATCGTGAATATTGCCATTTCTTCGTATAAATCCGTTTGGTGTCCTTTACTCATTTCATATAAAATATGAAACTCATGCACAGTATCATGGAATGGGTGGCCTAAGTTTTTATGTGGCTGATTTATTATAGTTGTTAGTGTTGTAGACGTTCGTATGTTCGTTGAGTCTTTTTGGATGTCTCGACTGGTCTGGCCTACATAGATGGCTTTCAGGTATTACATACGGTTTTATAACAGCCTGATTCTAAGTTTTTATCTGCAGGTGTGTAAGTGTGTGTGCGTGTGTGTGTGTGTGTGTGTGTGTGTGTGTGTGTGTGTGTGTGTGTTTTAATATTGTGTCCCTGTGTGTGTTGCTATTCCAATCACCGAGGTTCTTTTTCATTTCCCCTTGTGAATGTTGGTTTAATATAGTTTTCTGTCTTTTGTGTGAGGCTCTCAGTCCCATAAACGTTTTTTCTAGTACACTGCTGATTTAGCCATAAGAACCAGTTGACCTTGGCTTCTAAGAAACTTTTGATTCATATAAACAAATAACTGTGAAAGTCTTACATTGTCATGTACTGGTTACTGTACTCATTGTACCAGACAACGAAATAACCAACAACAATATAAATAACAGCACTAACAAAATAACAAATCATTTTTACTAAATATATTTCACGCTGTAACATGTTTACCTTTCTGACGTATGTGAAAAATTGGAAATATTCACTTATGGCACAGTACATGGAGACATGCTTAATTATAAGCTTGAAAATAAAAATATTAACATTTTTAAAAACTTCTGCAGTGTTGAACACTTGTTGCACTGGGAAAATAATTGTCTTTGCCAAATACTCACCCAATGTGTACAATGACCAAATTACATCTAGAGATATATGTTTAGTCTTCACTGTATATTGCTGTTTAAGAACAGGAACTAGTTTTCCTCAGATCTTAAGTTGAAGTAAACAAATAACTGTGAAATTGTTAATTTTGATGTGTCAGTTACTGTATCTGTGTGTCAGACAACAAAATCACCAACAAAAATATAAGCAAATGCACTAACCAAATGAGCTAATCATGCATGTCACTTATTACTTACAGTACAACATATTTATCTTTCAGAACAGGTGCCTTTTTCGACACATAACCTCACTGGCACACTGTGTGTGTAAAAGAAACTAACCTCACCTCATATTAATTCCAATGTAAAAGTAACAGTAAATGCACCTGATAATGGCACCACGCTGTCGAAACTCGTCATCCTAATGAAATATTAGAAATAAGTAACTGTTGCAGTGTACATTACTTCATAAAAATATTAGAATACAGTCGAAGCCCACTAATAACATCCATACAGCATGGATAAACTTAAAATCAGCTTTGATGCTATTTCAATTTCTTGTGTAAATCTAGGAAGGAAGGAAGGAAGATTGGTTTTAAATTCCCGTGTACGTCGAGGTCACTAGAGACGGGAATTGTGTCAAGGATGGGGAGGGAAATCGGCCGTGCCCTTTTGAAGCCACCATCCCAGCATTTATCTGGAGTAATTTGGGGTAACCACGGAAAATCTAAATCTGGATGGCTCGAACCTTCGTCTTCCAAATGTGGGTTCATTGTCCTAACTACTGCACCACCAAGGTCGGTTTGTGTGTGAATACCTAAGGGACCAAATAGCTGAGGTCATCGGTCCCTAGGTTTACACACTAGTTAAACTAACTTAAACCAACTACACACACACACCCATGTCAGAGGCAGGACCCGAAGCTCCGGCGGGAGTGGCCGTGCAGTCCGTGACGTGGCGCCTCTAACCGCACGGCTACTCCTCGTGGTTTACGTAAACCATGTTCGTTATTAAATACGCAGGTTAAATAATTTGACTTATAGTTAAACATAAACTACTCCTTTCACTGGTGCTTACTTAATAACACAGAATTGTAAATTTCATCATATCAGTATCATTTTCTTTACGTTATTATCTAAATCATACTTGTCTGACTGGAAATGTGCTGGATGGAAACACGATACGTTAAGTATTAACCAAAGTGTCACATATGCACAATTTCGGATTAGTAATATGTGGTTGGTTCTGCCTAAGTGAAACCTGTTATAACAAACTTTTCGAAAAGCGTTTGTCAACAACCCCATGAATTACACAGTTCCTTGTTTTCTACAATACTGGACTGACAATAAGAAATCGATACGTATCGACTCTAAAACCTGCACTCTCGGAGTAGTCCAACAGAATGCACGGTGCCTCCAATTGTGAACAGGATAATAAGATTTACAAACACTGTTGAGTCATTCAACATGGCTCCAAAGCTCATCTTAAGCTTGTACCTTGCATGTACTGTCGCTTAACAGAATAAAGGATTGTCAGCACAGGGATGTGTCCATCAGATTAGTGTTCATGACACCAACGTCAGTCAAACGTTCATAGAGTCATGATGCAGGCATACTGTTGTGAGAGAAATTGTAATAACGGAAGAGCTCCAAAAAGTCTAAGCTATGCCCATTAATGTAAGTAATGTAATTAAAGGAAAATAACGTCATCAAATTATTAGGAGATTGGGTAATCAATTCAGGTCCTGCTACTATGTGAACACTGCATTACCCAAAGGGTTAGAGAAGTTAATACGAAAGATTTCGCTCCGGAATCTTATTTATGTGTATATAACATGGGAAGAGGAGGAGTTAGTTTGAACAGACAGAATACATGTTGAGGAACAATGAAGTGAGTAGATTCTGTAGAGATCAACAAATAGAGCTTGTGATTATGAATGAATACAGAAAAACAGTTCAATTTTAATTGTAACTATTTATATAATTCCACTGGTAAATTTCAAACTTTTTTGAGGTATATGGATTTCTCACTACGCTAGCTGTCAGGTAACAACAAGCCTGAGGTAATTTCAGTACATTTTTTCTAAAGGGTTCTCATAGGAATAATAAGCTGGAAACAATATTTGGATCTTACAATTGGATCTGAGTAATTAACGTTCCGGAACGGATTGATACATACTCCCAGTAGATCTATGAGTGATAAACGGTACCCATTAACATATGCTCTCTACGATCGTGACAAACAGTCAGGTTAAGTAAGATAATGTCGCACAGCATAGGTTTCCTCAGGGGAAGCGTCTACCTCATAACAAATACAAAATGCTATTTATTTTTAAAAAATATTATCAAATTTTGATGCATCTAATGGCACATAATTTAGGTTTAACGTATTGTCAGCATTGAAGTCATTAGAGGAATTACTGAGAATGCTTGAGAAACTACTCATTATGATATTGTGACCGACATCCTACTTCATCAAGTACAAAATCATAAATTAGGTTACCATTTTGAGATGAAGCAACAAACATTCAATTTAAATGATCTCGCACCAAAAGCTACGAGGTGCGACAATGAAGTAACGAGATTGATTTTATTTGCAAGATGTGACAACACTGCAGGCTTGTGTAAGCACAATATCTTTGACCTTAATCTATAAGCTGCTTCTAGTCCAAGCGGCACATCGATGCAACTGCTCAGTTGAGAGTTGTACTGTAATAAGTTAACACATATTTGTGTCTCTTGTCGCGGAAATGGAACCGCATAATATTGAACAACGGTATGCCATTTCTTTTTTTTTTTTTTTTAATTGGATGAAAGTGCGACAACAACTTAGGGTATGCCTCAGAAGGCTTTTGGAGAGGAGTATGTCAGGAGCTCAAGTTTTTCGCTGGCATAAAATGTTTAGTGAAGGCAGAACGAATATTAAAGATGAAGACCGCAGTGGACGACCATCAACCTCTTGGCCAGGGTGCGTGAACTCTTACGATCTGATCAAAGATGATTGCAGAAGAACTGAACATCAATCGAGAAATGGTTCGTCTAATAATAACTGAAGATCTTGGTATGAGAAAGATTTGCGCAAAAATGGTCCCAAAAAAACCTCACACCACAACAGCGAGAAACACGAAAACTTGTGGTAGCCGATCACTTAGAGCAAACGGAAAGCAATCCAGAATTGCTGAGCCGTGTTATCACTGGTGATGAAAGTTGGTTTTTTCAGTACAATCCAGAGACAAAATTCTAAAGTTCGCGATGGTGCTCAATGAGATCACCCAGACCAATAGAAGTTCGCATGTCAAAGTCAAAAGTGAAATGCATGCTTGTGTGCTTCTTTGATTTCAAGTGAATTGTTCATAAAGAGTGGGTGCCTCCTCGACAAACAGATAACCAGTATTACTACAAAGAAATTTTAGAAAGGTTTCGTAAAAGAGTTCTTCGTGTCCGTACCAACATACTTGGATTTTGCATCACGATAATATGCCACCCCTTACTGCTCTGTCAGTACAGCAATTCTTAACCTCAAAACAAATTTTAGTACTACCACAGCCACCTTATTCACCAGATATCGCTCCGTGCGACTTTTTTCTATTTTCAGGAGTCAAAACGGCGGTCAAGGGACACCGTTTTCGAACAATACAAAATGTTCAAAAAGCTGTGATGAGAGTTTTGGAGCATATTACAGAAGATGAATTCCAGAAATGTTACCATGAATGGCAATAGCACTGGAAAAAGTGTGCGCAGTCAGAAGGGAACTACTGTGAAGAAGACAACACTAAACTTTACTAAAACAGTAAGCAACTTTTTTTTCACATTGGACCTTGTATACTCCCTTTTTCCAAAGCAATTACAATATGCTAATTCTAATTTTTTTCTGCTTTAGATGAATTTTTGATTAGTATTTTTTTCGTATCAATTAGATGAGGGCAGATGAAACAACTTCTTTTTAGCAGACTTCCAGTTTCATAAACTGGCTACTATGACTTGTAGATCTCTCTTTGGGAGGCGTAGGTTGTTGACAGTCGTCTCCTACTGGGCTCATTTTTCTTGCCGTGATTCCTGGAGGAAAATTATTCTATTATAAGACCTGCCTTCTTCGTTACTGAAATGAAACTGCGAAAATCGAGAATGTAATGGAGAGATAACAGTAACTTCCCCAATACGGCTGTCCGCATACAGACACAACACCACGCGACTGCATACAACTGAAAGCCAGAGATAGGTTCGCTGTACTTTGGGCGCCTCTGCACTGTATGCTTCCATGGTAGGTGAATAGCTCCAGGGAGGTGGAGCAGGTCGGGCGTTCGAAGTTAAGGTAAATTGGAAACATGTTTAGCCACCTCGAGTAGATAACAGTCCATGCAGGAGTAACATCGGTGCTGTTTATCGATCAAAGAAATTAGTCTCGGTATTCAAACAGGTTGATTTAATTAGTGAGTTTTTTAATTATAAAATTAATACGCTTGAATTTAGTAATAATAAATTTGTCATCATAATGAATCTGTAATCGGACTTTTCTGGATTAGTCTTATTTCATTCTCCCTCTCTTTGTTTCCTGTACTGCAAAGGGCAGTCTGGATAACTTCGCACTTCCTGTGATTGTCCACAAAAAGTCTGTGTGTTACATTTGACATTGCCAGAAAACGAGAAAGTGATCAAATACATATTTCTTAAAACAGTCTCTATACATTACTGGGTAGATGGCATACATTATAAGACATTGAAATGTTGGTGACTTGTGTTTGTTGACTAAGCAACAACCTCCATATCATTCATCGCAAAATATGTGTCAGCATAGAGCGTACCGAGAACCCTGCTTCGTCTGAATAGCATGTCCATATGAGCAACATTTTGAATAAAAAACTGGAAAGAAAGGTACACTAGCTAGTTCAAAACCATACTTAACGAGATTAGTCACGCATGAAATGAACATCCATCATTGTAACATTGAATAACTTACCAAAGTTGAGAAATGTTTACATGTGAAGTCAGTCTGAGTTGATCGTGACCAACTCATAGCTGTAACAAGGCTAACTACTCATAATTACAAAAAAGTTTAATAACTTTTTATATTTCAAGAGAAGTCAACGGGTTAAAAGATAATGTCAGCTAGCGGGGGTGTAGGGGGTATAGTTACTGGGTGAAACTGTATTTCTATTATTGCTTCAGCTTCAGCAATACACTATAATGCTGTTGCCTAATTGAAGTAAGCACAGCAGAGAGGTAGAGAGGTGTTTTATTTATGAGCATCATATGAACCCCCATGAATCAAGGTGGTGGGATGGCTTGCATGCCTCAGTTATGCAGATAGCCGTACTAGCCGTACAGTAGCTGCAACCACAATGGAGGGGTAACTTTTGAGAAGTCAGACTAACCTGTGATTCCTGAAGAGGGTCAACAACCTTTTCAGTCATTGCAGAGGTCACAGCCTGGATGATTGAATTAGCTGGACTTGCAGCTTCAGTCAAAACGGTCTTGCTGTGCTGGTACTGTAAACAGCTGAAAGCAATTAGATATTACAGTCGTAATTTTTCCCGAGGACATGCAACTCTACTGTGTGGTTAAATGATTATGGGGTCCTATTGGCTAAAATATTGTGAAATATTCCTCCATTCGGATATCTTGGAGGGGGGGGGGGCTACTCAGGAGGGTGTCATCAGAAGGAACAAAACTGGCGATCTACTGATTGTAGATTGAAATGTTAGCTTTCTTAATCGCGCTGGCAGGTTATAAAAATCAAAAACGGAAATGTGTAGCTTGAAGTTAGGTACATTGTGAATTAGTGACGTTCGGTGCAGCAGGGACAGTATTTCTGATAAGATGAATACAGTGCTACAAACACAAAATCAAATAGGGCTACTGCAGGAGCAGGATTAATAGTGAACAGGATAATGGGAATGCGGGTAAGCTTCTTTTAACAGCATATTGAACATATTTTTACATATTTTTGTAGCTAAGACAGACATGATGTCCACGCTCACCGCAGTAGTACTAGTGTGCATGCCAACTAGCTCCACAGATGATGCGAATTTTATGATGAGATAAGAGAAATTATTCATAGAGTTAAGGATGACGAAAACGTAGCTGTAAGGGGAGATTGGAATTCGATAGTAGGAAAAGGAAAAGAAGAAAATACTGTAGTGAAAACTGGCTGTGGGAAGGGAATCAATGTGGAAGCCACGTGACAAGAGCTTGCACAGAGCATAATTTAATCATCGTTAACTACTTGTGACCATTAACGTCTACATTTGGTGCTAACACTTCATGTATGGTAGCCGGAAATTGCATAATACGTCCTTGTCAATGTAACATTTTAGATGTGTCACATTAAGCAGTTGTAGATCTGTTCACCTATCATCTTGGAACTGTCTTGCACGTTTGAGTATGGACCTAAATTCATACGCTTGCATCATGTATAAACATTACTAGTTCACAATCATCTTTTAAAATCACTGGAAGAATATTTATGTCGAATAAAAAGCAAGAGTGGGCCCACAACCGATCCTGGTGTTCCAACCGACTTATTTTGTAATTGTTAGTTATGGAAATACTTAGCAAAAGTTACGAATCCTTGACTGTATGAGCGATACATGGTAGGACGTTGGACCTAAGCGATTTTAAATAATAAGGAAAAAACAAAGTTCGTCACATCCCAGGATATCTAGCGCAATAAAAATTTATTGATGAAATATGTTCTCAAAATAGAATTTATCGGGTAAACTGTTGATTTTAGGCATTGTCTTTCTTATTACTGAAATTTCTCATACAAAAGCTATGCTTAAAGTGACTAAAGAGCACGAAAGTAATGCAACATACTTATCAAATGTTAAGACTTCTAAAGAGAGAACGGCGTTCACGCTAATCGCACAGTGAGTGTGTAAAAAAAGTACTGCTGCCGACTACGAATGGTGGACACAATGGAATCGCTAGGGAGCCTCTCTGCGGTCCGCACTCTGTTCCAGCCGCTCCAGTTGTTTATCGACTTCGTGACACTTCTTGGAAGTCCTGCGGCTCTTGGAGTGCAAGTTGCGTCCAACTGAGGTCGTTTGCGCCGCATGCTTCACAGCTCTTAGCCGTAGCGGCTGCTGCCAGTGGCGGGTTGCAGCTCCGATAGTTAAAAAATTTAGCACAGTAGTTCTCCGAGAGTTCAACTCAGATTTATCGCTTTCGCTTCCTTGGATCCTCTCTAAGTAAGCCTTCGAGGGTTTTAATGGTCTTCTTTAAGAACGTAGTTGGTCTTGGGTGGAAGACTTACTTGCTAGGGTGCTACAAGTAAGGCAACGAACTTAAGAGGTAAAACCAGGTACGTACTAACTGAATGCGAAAAGAATGCTTGATACGTCTGGTAAGAGACTGGAAATGATACTGAAAGAGGTAATGGGTGTGAGAGAGAATTCTTAACTGAATCCTTCAAGGTGACGATTATTCTTACTGGCATTACCGCTGTTCTTAGAAAGTGAAAATGATGGGACGTAGCCCATTCTAGAATTAATAGTTTCTTTTGTTACAGAATGACGTTTTGTGAAGCGTAAGATTAGTCATGAAACATTTGTATAGGTTAAGTAAAGCATTTATTTTACGATAAAACACGTCTTAACGTATTACTATGGTGTGACAATTTATTTTTAGTTGCTCATGACTCATATTTGTAAAGGCATGCTATCTCCCTTACTAAAGAAGATCATATTTGTTAGATTAACAACTCGTCCATAACTTTTAAACATTAATTAAGTTGGAAAAGAAATTTACTTACGTTCTCTTTGTTCAAGTAAGCTCCCATTTATAGTACTGTAATTACTCACACCAAAATCAATCATCTTCGACGTGGACTAACTTAAATATATTTCTGGCACATACAACCAAAGCTACTTTATTATTACTCAAGGAATACTCCATGCTGTAATAGGCAGCTAACCTCAGTTCAATGTAAGGATCAGTGTATGCAGTCACGAAATACGAGTACAACACGTGTCGTTTGCACACTGTACCTATGTATGCTTTGTGACATTATTTGGCTGCGTCAGTCGGGCAATCTATCATATGTTCTGACACCAACTTGCCAAAATCTGTAACCTATTCATATATTATTGTTAAATTAACTATCAGTTAGAGTCCTGTATAAGTATGAAGAGTCAGTAGGAAATAGTGACGAAAATAATCCTACATCAAATTTGAAAGTTAAGAAAATTTATGAACAACCCCAGTCACTTCACTTCATTGCAGTGTTATTAATGATGCCCTGTTAAAGTGACCCACGATTCAGGTTAGAGATTCCAAGCCTTTTCAGCGGCAAATGAAGTTCAGTGCTGGCTGTCTAGGCAGTAACACTTCAGATTTGACTGTCGAGCTGAAGAGATACGTTTTAGACCTCATGTCTGAAAGCGGTGCAAGTGTGCTTGGAAAGTTTTTATCTATTGTTCCTTAGTTTGTGTTCATCGTTTTACGTGTGAATTTGTAGATCGCCTAACTATGTTAACAATTATATTTAATAACAATGGTTTGGTTATTTTATTCAAAGATTATTTCACATATAGAACATATGCAATCCCTTTTGATATCTAGACAAAGTAACTTAATGGCTCCATGAGCCTACAGATCCGAGAAATGTGTATTAGCAACTCATTGCTAAAAAAACTGAACTCCACCCGAACAGGCATGAAAGCCCAACGGTACCGCCTAGTCGCCTTGTCATCCTCAGCCCACAGGCGTCACTGGATGCAAATATGGACGGCAATTGGTCAGCACACCGATATACTGGCTGTATGTCAGTATACGAGACCACAGCCACTACTTCTCATCCAAGTAGCCCCTCAGTTTGCCACACATGGGCTGAGTGCACGCTGCTTGCCAACAGCGCTAGGCAGACAAGATGGTCACCCATCCAAGTGGTAGCCCAGCCCAACAGCACTTAACTTTGGTGATGCAACCGGAACCAGTGTTACCACTGCGGCAACCAGTGAATAGTATTACTTTGAGTGAACACCCCACGTAAGTAACAATTACTGAATTTTGGGATATTTTCCGAAATGTTTTGAACCAATTTCAAAAGTCAGATGCTGAAAAGAGAGTACCAGTGCTTCTGGACTGAACATCTGTTTTTTGATGTATTTTGATCTATATAATTCTTCTTTGGTGATTTATTAGAGAGAGGATTATATATCAGGTGGAAAAAATGCATGTCGTTTTGTAAAATTTCCTGGCAGATTAAAACTGTGTGCCCGACCGATACTCGAACTGGGGACCTTTGCCTTTCACGGGCAAGTGTTCTACCAACTTTTTTTTTATTAGTCATAACATTCCACAGTAATACATAATTGTCAACTGACATTTAAAACTAATAAAACAAATTAAAATTAATTACAGGTACCTTGGCATTTTACAAAAAAATCCAAGTCTAAACCAGATAGTGATGTTCGTCACTTGATCGTATTTGTTTTTCAAAGATCAAATTGTCTCTCGTTTCTTCATGTTCTGAATCGCATCATCGAAAATGGAGTTCACATGACTGTTCTTCTGAGGAAGTTAGCGTATGTATCATAATAATTATTCATGCGTAGTAGCTTGTGATGCTGGTCGGAAATGTACGTCCAAAAATCTTCTTCGCTCCTTTCTTTACTGGACAGCGGGTAAAATACCGCGAGTCCCTTCAACCAGTTGACAGCATTTTTCTTCCAGGTGGGGTATAGCTCTTCTTCCGAGTATAAAAGGCACGATGGCGTTATCAAATACGGCGGTTACGGCGGTTTTCTCTGCGTAGTTGCTAATTTTTTTCTGATTGACAACCATATATTATTCGCATTTCCACAGACAAATTGATGTTCATCTGTATCAATCAGATTGCAAGTGGTACACAAAGGGGAATCAGCCAGGTGATTGGAATGTAGTCTGGAGTTCGTTGGAAATTTCCTGTTCACAAAGTAGTACCACAATGACCGCACTTTTGTTGGTAAATACGGGTGGTGTATGTTCCTCCAGATAGCATGCCAAGAGTGACGGACGTATTTTTGTTCTATGATGTTCTTGGTCTGAAAGTTCATTAAGTTTTGGTATATTTTCTTGACTTTGATGACATCTTTCTCGGGTGTTCCCAGTCAAATGTAGCTATATTCTACGAAGAAATGTTTTAGGTGGTAAAGTTCATTTGGGATGTGGTGAACGTCTATTGGGGCGTCCTGGCTGGCCGGCGCTATTTCGTTTAACAAGAATGCGGCGACACTGTTGACTGACCGCTTCCACAGTTTATATGTTTTACAGACGTACAATGCTTGTGCTTTATTGTACACGTCTGTGAGATTCAATCCACCATTCCCAGTCGGTGGAGTCAATGTTTGGTACGTGACTTTGAAGATGTGGCCGCGGCTGACGAAATGGCCAAAAGCAGCCAAAATCCTGTTCCCCACTTCCCTCGGCATTGGCAAGGCTTGTGCCACGTAATTTAATTTAGAGGACAAAAAGATGTTGACGAGAGCCACTCTTTGTATCTCGTCAAGAGTACGGAGATTGTGCTGACGTATACAGGCACAGATGGTGTTGAGGATTCTTCTGTAATTAACTGCGATGGTCTGCCGAATATTCCTTGTGTACTCCACCACGAGACATGTCATGGTGACAATTTCCTTTATTGGCCCATGAATGGGAACTCCTAATCCGCTTCCAATATTCATTATGCCAGACTTATTTGTATTCAGTTTCGCACCAGACACTTGTTCATATTTGTTTATTCTGTCGAGTGCTTTCTCTATCTCGTCGGTGTCTTTGACAATAAATGCAACTTCATCGGGATATTCCCTGCAGAGAATCCTACGGCCGCGTGTAGTGAATCCTTGTAGGTTGTGGCTCAGGCGAAAAAGCAATGGCTCGATTGCTATTGCAAAGAGTGACATAGACATCGGGCACCCTTGTCACGCCGAACTTTTCATTACAATGGACCTACTGGACTGACTGTTTACCATAACTGTCGATGTTGACTTCTGCAGAGGATTTGTAATAATGTTGATAAAACCTTGCGGAACTGAGCTACCGAAGCACGACTCACGCCCGGTCCTCACAGCTTTACTTCTGCCAGTATCTCGTCTCCCACCTTCCAAACTTTACAGAAGCTCTCCTGCGAATGGTTCGCAGGAGAGCTTCTGTAAAGTTTGGAAGGTGGGAGACGAGATATTGGCAGAAGTAAAGCTGTGAGGACTGGGCGTGAGTCGTGCTTCGGTAGCTCAGATGGTAGAGCACTTGCCCGCGAAAGGCAAAGGTCCCGAGTTCGAGTCTCGGTCGGGCACACAGTTTTAACGCCAGGAAGTTTCATATCAGCGCACATTACGCTGCAGAGTGAAAATCTCATTCAGGAAGTCGTTTTGTTATTGTTGTTCTGAGAAATAGTTTTGAGATTCTGAATTACATGGTAACTCACACCAACACTTTATTTTACCTCTTAAAGTAACTAATAAATTAATAAAATCATAGCACAAAGCCTCTTACAAGAGATACAAGGTATAGCAATACATTTCTTTGCACCTGTAAATGACGCTCACTGATGTCTCAGTTAGGTGTCTACAGCAGTAATCATGTGAGAAGGCTTACGTCTTTGATACGTTCGTTTTATGAAGTTTGCTTATCAAGGCTCACCTGATACGTGTTAACTATCTGCCACGTAATGATGGTGATTTCTTCGAATACTATTACCTTATTTAATGCTGAGTTACTAGTCCTTCACTTTTCTATAAACGACTAAAACTGTTGGTTAAGTTGTTCGTTTGGTTTCAGTCACTTTATACTGATTTTCAAAGGAAATTCACGAGACCAAGAAATACAGTATTACACCCACTTTCCTAGTTTTACCATCCCTTGAAATTTGAGGCCGTACCTAAATACTATATGCGATCAAAACTATCCGGACACCTAGCTGGAAATCACTTACAAGTTCGTGGCGACCTCCATCGGTAATACTGGAATTAAACATAGTTTTGGCCCAATCTTAGACTAGATGACAGCTTCCACTCTCGCAGCCTTGCGTTCAATCTGGTGCTGGAAGGTTTCTTGGGAAATGGCAGCCCATTCTTCACGGAGTGCTGCATCCATGTCAGTCGGTGAGGCCTGCCACGAAGTCGGCGCTCCAAAACATGCGACAGGTATTCTATAGGATTCCGGTCAGGATTCAGTGCAGGCCAATCCATTAAAGGGATGTTATTGTCGTACAACTAGTCCGTCACAGGCATTGCACTATGAACAGGTGCTCGATCGTGTTGAAAGATGCAATCGCCATACCCGAATTGATCTTCAACAGTGGGAAGCAAGAAGGTGATTAAAACCTCAGTGTAGGCCTGTGCTGTGATAGTGCCACGCAAAACAACAAGGGGTACAATTTCCCTTCATGAAATACACGACCACACTATAACACCAACGCCTCCGAATTTTACTGTTGCCGCTACAAATGCTGACAGCTGACGTTCACCTACTGTTGGCGCTACAAATGTTGACAGATGACGTTCACCAAACATTCGCCATACCCATACCATGCCATCGGATCGCCACATCGTGTACCGTGATTCGTCACTACACACAACGTTTTTCCACTGTTCAATCGTCCAATGTTTACGCTCCTTACAACAAGCGAGGCGTCGTTTGGCATTTACCGCCGTGATGTGTGGCTTATGAACAGCCGCTTGATCGTGAAATCCAAGTTTTCTCACCTCCCGCCTAACTGTCATAGTACTTGTAGTGAATCCTGATGCAGTTGGGAATTCCTACGTGAGGGTCTGAAAAGATGCCTGCCCATTACACATTACGACCCTCTTCAACTGCTGGCGGTCTCCGTCAGTCCACAGACGAAGTCGGCCTGTAAGCTTTTGTGGTGTACGTGTCCCTTCACCTTTCCACTTCACTATCACATCGGAAACGGTGGACCTAGGGATGTTTAGGAGTGTGGAAATCTCGCGTACAGAAGTATGAGACAAGTGGGACAGAGTCACCTGACCACGTTCGAAGTCAGTGATTTTCACGGAGCGCCCCATTCTGCTCTCTCACGCTGTCTAATGACTACTGAGAAACAACAATATCAGAAATTTAGTCGGCCTCGAAGCAAAACACCTTGTTACTCTTTTATTTCCTTATTTTCGCAAACTAGTTTTGACGACAAAAATCACCATCATCAGTGGTTTTTCTAAAATCTAAAACATTACAACCATGTACACAAACATACCCACAGAAGAAACTATAAACATTGTAGAATAACAGCTAAAACGCGAGAAATTCCCAGAGATACAAATGAATGAAATCTCATCCATTCTCAGGCTCATTGCAGAACAAAACTACTTCACTTTCAACAACAACTTCTGTTGGCAACACTAGGGGCTACCCATGGGGTCCCCCATCAGTGGAACCTTAGCCAACATTTTCTTGAACCGTATAGAGAACACAGTACTCAATAAGATTCCAAAACAAGGAGGGTACAAAATAATCTACTGGTACCTATCTTATCTTACAACTGTGTTGCATTACGAACAATGGTCCAAATGGTTCAAATGGCTCTGAGCACTATGGGACTTAGCATCTGAGGTCATCAGTCCCCTAGAACTTCGAACTACTTAAACATAACTAACCTAAGGACATCACACACATCCTTGCCCGAGGCAGGATTCAAACTGGATGAATATCGTCCAAGATGTTTCCTACTGTAAGAAGAATTTACAGATGTACGTGAACCCCCCCCCCCCCCCCGCCCCTCCCCCCCTGCCCATGAACCATGGATCTTGCCGTTGGTGGGGAGGCTTGCGTGCCACAACGGAGGGGTATCTGTGGAGAGGCGTGACAAACGTGTGGTTCCGGAAGAGGGGCAGCAGCCTTTTCAGTAGTTGCAAGGGCAACAGTCTGGATGATTGACTGATCTGGCCTTGTAACACTAACCAAAACGGCCTTGCTGAGCTGGTACTGCGAACGCCTGAAAGCAAGGGCAAACTACGGCCGTAATTTTTCTCGAGGGCATGCAGCTTTACTGTATGGTTAAATGATGATGGCGTCCTCTTGGGTAAGATATTCCAGAGGTAAAATAGTCCCCCATTCGGATCTCCGGGCGGGGACTACTCAAAAGGACGTCATTATCAGGAAAAAGAAAACTGGCGTTCTACGGATCGGAGCGTGGAATGTCAGATAACTTAATCGGGCAGGTAGTATGATGTATCATGCAGCGTAACTTGCTGTGACAGTTGCGAGAGAGAGAGAGAGAGACAAAGATATTGTTTATTACTCTGTGGCGGTCAGCGCTCACATAATTATTCTTAGGAGTTAGAGCTTTTGTTCTTCTTAAGAGTGAAAATTTTAGGAGAGGAGAGCCATTCTTGTGATGTAAAAATCGACAACATTGCGAGTTTTTGATTCACATTGTAAAATGTATGTGTATATGGAAGGAAATCAGTTAATAGAACAATAAAATGTTGTTCATTTCAAGAAGGTACGTGTTATTATAAACCAAGCGATATACTTCTGTTGTGATTTACTAATAAACACCAGCTTGAGAATAGTTCCGAAGGGAGCGTTCACTTCTAGTGAAATAGTTCGATGTATTCTTCGGAAAAGAAGTCTCTTCATGGATCATTCAGATTCACAATAGTACCTGGACATTTCTCAGAACTGAAAGCAATCTGATTGCTATGCAACACAGCCCCGAAGAATATTTCTCCGTACTTTGGTTACCACTTTCAGCTCAACACGGTATCTGCAGCATCTGGAGCAGATTTCTACAATAGCGGAACCGTGTAATCGCTATCAGTTTCACACATCGCCCTGTGTCCGCTGTATGTATTTACCCCCAACAGTGAACATACAGTTACTCAGACACATAGAAAGACAATACAAGGTGGTGCGGGGGAACATTTCAGTATAAAGGTCCTGTAGAGCTAAACAGTAATTAGCCTAGTAGTAGTAGTGGTAAACAAAACTTTTTTTCTTTTTTTTTCAAAGGAGTCTTTATATATGTCTACCGTTAGGCAGGACACGATCCTGATACAACACTCATAGTGAACCTGCAATATAACTATGTTAGTAATTTAGTAATTAATGTTTCATTGTGTGTATATATGTCTAGTCTTATAGAGCAACTACATTATGGTCCTTTGTATGTTTCATGCTAACGCCAACGTGCGGGAGTATCTTGTGAAGAGAACGAGTGCGCCGTCCCAGCAGCCGAGCAGAAACTTCAAAAAGGCTAGAACATTTGAATTACTACCTTTCTTGAGCATTTATGCATTGTAGTGACCTTTAATGTATTAATTTTCTAAGTATAAATAGTGCTGCTACATTACTTTTACTAGAATTCCAGTATTTCAATAGATATAGTAAGACAATATTTCATGTGTTATCTATGTACTGTGTTTGTGTCACATTGTAAAGTGTACATTAACAGCATTAGGACATTAAGGTTTTTTGCGTGTGTAAAATTTAATAGTCACTTTTGTAAGACTTATTTAGAGGAGAAACTGTCAATTGCTTATTTACATTGTGATAACTAGATCTATGTTCAAAGCCAATAAACAAGCACGCATCACAATGCCACAAAAATTAATTAAATAGTGTGAATGCATCGTCAACTAGTGCCACAGAATTTAATACCGCCGAAGTTAGCGATATGTCGATTACGGCTGAGCAACCAGCAGTAATTAATGCGCTCACGCCGTCGACACAAACGGTTGCTAGTTACGGCATTCATATGTCGAAAGAAGTCCAGAGAAATATGCAGCAACCAACAAACAACATGAATTTCATCTCTGACACAGACGCGTGCGAAAACGAAATGACGGTACCGAAAATTGTGTCGGTACAATCCTCATTAGGCCCAGTACAATCGTCAATTGTTGAGAATACCGATTTGTTATCCCAGCTGATGTCAAGTATGACGGTCATAACACAAGGGATTAAAGCATTAGAAACCACACAATCCACGTTTGCAACGATATGAATCGCAGATTCCAGGCACTGGAAACCACGCAATCCACGTTTGCAAATGACATGAATCGTAGATTCCAGGTATTGGATAGTGCGCAATTTAATTTGGATCAGGAGCAATCTAATAAACTAAAAGAAATAAATGATGAGATTACTGAAAAATTCCAGAGTTTGGAAAGAAAGCAGAGTCACTTGATTGCCAGTCAGGCACAACTCATAGTTACACAAGAACAACAGTATCAGGAATTAACAAGCAAATACAAAGACATCTTATGTCGTCAAGATAGACTAAATCATCAAGTGCAAGAAGTTATTCATGTACAGAACACTATTGCGCAAGACGTGAATACAATTAAGCACGATAACGAGCAAGCTGTCATTGAGCTTACTCGGAGGATAGACATTCTCTGTCTCGAAGGCGAGAAACACATAGAGAAACTTTTCAATGAACATAAGATCGCATTCTATAAGGACATTGAAGATTGGGCGAAAGAGCAAACCGAGACAGTGCGAAATTATGTTGACAAAACATTGAAAGAAACGGTTTCGAACGTGCAAGTTAACAACGAAGCTCCACAAGAACAACTTAAATTAGAAGTTAAAGAGATTAAGGAGAATATAGGAGATGAATTTCCTGCTTGGAAAGCAAAGATAGAAAATACATGAAAAGAACGCCAGCAGGGTCTAGTTAATACTAGAGGGGAACATACTACTTGCAGTTTATCAAAAGCAGACATTATTCCTGATGAAACCAGTGAAACCGAATCCAAGCAACAATATCCATGTATTGGTGCATATTCACGTAATCAACCAGAAACAAATTA
Organism: Schistocerca americana; assembly: GCF_021461395.2. Taxonomy (NCBI): domain Eukaryota; kingdom Metazoa; phylum Arthropoda; class Insecta; order Orthoptera; family Acrididae; genus Schistocerca; species Schistocerca americana. The sequence goes on along the minus strand of NC_060119.1, from coordinate 1,198,361,076 downwards.
TCGAGATTATCATTCACTGCGAAGTAGCCACCAGAATACACCTGTGCTATGAATGAAGAAAAAAATGCTTAAATATCGTCAATTCCAGGTATTTATTCCCGAAAGAAAGTCGATCAATCCCGTGGTATTTATCAAGCAATTTAAAGGGATATTGCCGCGAATGTGGACTGAGCAACAAAAAATTATGTACGTTGCAGGATTCATACACGGAGATGGATCGATGTGGGCGTCAGAAGCATCCGGTTGGTGTCAAGATTATGACCAATTTGAACGCGCTATCCTGCACAAATACTGGAATAAGGGAGTACAAGAAAGACTACGTAAGGAAGTTTCTGACCCACAACCTTTTTCTTTCAAAAATGGATCTTTAAGAAAGTATTTCGAGAAGTATATAAATAAAAGCAAATACTGGAATGAACCAATCCCGACGCAGGATATCATTCGAATATTAAAGGGCAAACTTCCACTTGAAGTTAAGGAAAAACTTCTACATGTGCCTGAACAACATTTGGAAGATTTTCTAGTCACATTGGATTCAATAGACATTCTGTTCGAAGAATCACGTGTGCGCTATAACCAACCAAGTTACCAACCTAACAAATACAATAGTAACAACAACAAGATTGGAAACAAACCTTTTGCACACAATTCACCAAACCCACAGAAAAACGTGAAATTTGCTAACGAAAATCCCGACCAGTGTAATCATGACCAGCAATGTGAACAAACATATAAACGGAAATGGAGGAAGAATAATAAGAAGAGAAAAGGATACTATCAAGAAAGGAATTATCAGCAAAAGCGTCGATATCAGCAACCAACCCAAGAATATCACAATCAACCACAAACTTCAGGTTGGGTACCAAATGCTGAATGGAGAAATCAACCACCAATAATAACTGACGTAACGGAGCAGACATCTACTAATAATAGACAATCGTCAAACTAAACTCGACTGTCAGAAGCCCCGACGGTGCAGTCGAGGAAGTCTTGAGGGGCGAAAATTCAAGCGTAATTTTTTTCCGGTGTAATGATTGCAGATTGCTACTAGAAGAACTTCAGCAGGATATGATGCCTTGTCAAGAGGAACATATCACTGAACCTGTTGCGAAAATTCAGGCGGCAACTGAAGGCATTACTGTGCAAGTTACTTTAGATACAGGAGCAACAGTAAATGTCGTTTCTGAGAAGTTATTTCAAAGAATACTTCAGAAAGCAAATCCACCGATTTTTCCTGTTCAATGTTGTAGAATTGTAGGTCCTACTGGTCATAAGTCTTCTCAGGTTATAGTGCAGACTCAACTCCAGTTAGATATAGGAAATGTAGCTATAAATTGCACGTTCCTTGTAATAGAAAAATTGGTTGAGGACTGTATCCTGGGTATAGATGAATTTAGAGAGAGAAATTGGCATATCGATTTTTCTCTGGCCCGTGCCAGTTTTACAATAATGGATCAGAAACATCAAGTGAATCTTCTCAGGGAATATAGTACCCATGGAAGGTATTGTCAGGGACGAAAGCTGCAAATAAAGTGGATACATAGCAAACCTGCACGGTATTACCAAATTAATTACTTGCAACCAGTCTTAAACCCTGAAGATATGGTATATGAAAAGGTGGAAGAACCTGAATATTTGCAACAACACCAAAGAAAACAATTACATGATCTTCTACAGGAATATCGTGAAGTCTTTTAAGAAAGACCTGGTGTAATCAAGGGACACACATGCCAATTAGATATGATGCCACACCAATTTTTCTGCCGTATTTTTTATCCAGTACCGTGGCACCAACGAAAGGCAGTTGATGCGGAAATCCACCAGATCCTTGAATGGGATCTGATCGAACCGTCGACGAGTCCATACTGTAGTCCGCTTCATGTTGTCTCGAAAAATGGAGGAAAAGTTCGTCTCGTACTAGACGCACGGCAGATAAATAAGATTATTGTGCCCGTGCGAACTCTGCCGGAAAATATCGATGAGCTAATTCAAAAGTTTTAGGGGATAAAATACTTAACAAATATTGATCTGAGAAGTTCATTTTGGCAGGTGGCTCTAGACGAACCATCAAAAAAGTACACCGCGTTTGTACATGCAGGTAGAAGCTCTCAATTTCAGGTTTTACCTTTCGGGCTAAACGTGAGCTCAGGAGTTTTTATAAATGCTCTAGATTACGCATTGGGACCTCCACTTTGAAGCAATTTAACTTTGTTTGTGGACGACATGCTCATAGCTACGAGCACATGGAAGGAGCACGATGATTTATTGAGAAGAGTGTTAGAACGTTTCAAGGAAGCAGGCATAACCGCAAATCTGCAAAAGTCCCATTTTGCTCGAGATAAAATCAAATTTTTGGGTCATCTTATAAATGGAAAAGGCATCTTACCGGACTCCGAGAAACTAAAGGCAATCAAAAACTTTGGCGTTCCAACAACAAAAAGGCAATTAAAGGGCTTCCTCGGAGTTGTCTCTTTTTTCAGATTCAAGCATATTGCTACTTCCCAAATATTCGCAGGAGAGTACACAGAGTTCGGTTTAATAGCAGATGCTTCGGAAATTGGAATAGGTTCATGCGTCTTCCAAGTAAAGATGATAGATATAAAATCAACTTTCTGTCCAATAGCTTTTGCTAGCTGACTCTTAACTGCTTGTGAAAGAACATATACGACTACCGAAAGGGAAACATTGGCCGTAGTCTGAAAATTTAAGAAATTTTACTATTACTTATACGGAGCGAAGACAACAGTATACTGTGACCACAAAGCGTTAAGATTTTTGCAAACATGTAAATTATTACATCCAAGATTAGCAAGATGGACGCTCTCACTCCAAGAGTTTCAATTTGAAATTAAATACATAAGCGGACAGGATAATTTCATCGCCGATGCGCTGTCTAGAATGCCAGATGGAGATTTGTCAACTATCAACATCACGGACAATCCGTTCGAATTTAATGTTCTTATAATGACTGATAGAATATATAGGAAACATTTTCTTGACATGTGTAAGAACATGGAAAAACTACAGAATGAAGATCTTCATGGCATTCAATAAAGGAAACTTTAGCAAAGCCTGGAAACGATGATCTGAAGAGAGTGTACAAAGTTGAGGACGACGTCTTATTTTTGAAAGGGCATCTTGATTCAGATAATTGGAAGGTGTGTAATCCCGAGAAGAATGATAATGACTTAATTTTGCACACGCACATCACTTGGCGACATTTTGGAGTATTAAAATGTGCTCGGAAGATTCAAGCATATTGCTACTTCCCAAATATTCGCAGGAAAGTACACAGACAGTTAAGGAAATGTAAAATTTGTCAGCTAGCCAAACCAGGACATTTTTGTGTGAAAGATTTCCTACATCCTATTATACCCACTAAACCGCTGTCAATCATTTCGGTCGACGTCTGTGATCCTCAACCATCATCAAGGGGAGGATGCAAATATATTGTAGCTTTTCTTGATATATTCACTAAGTATGTCAAACTTTACCATTAAAATCAGCTACTGCTGCATCCATAGACAAGAAGCTGTCAAGGATTATATAGTCAAGGTAGGCAAACCAGAGGCTATTCTTTCTGACAATGGGTCAATGTTCACTGGATTTCGTTGGAGGCAAACATTAACCAGTTGTGGTATAAAACAAATTCTAACATCAGTGTACCACCCTATGGCGAATCCCGTGGAACGAATTTTTCGTCAATTAAACCGGTTCACGAGAACATATTGCCACAACCAGCAAACCAAATGGATCGATTATCTTCACGATTTTCAGGAAATTGTAAACAATATGCCACATACTACGACAGAATACACCCCATACGAACTGATGTATCCTCATCACTTGTTAAAGCAATTTCATGATGACTGTAGATTCTGAAGACTGAAGATACTATTCTTATCAAATAATATTGATTAGAGAATTTTCATTAAACCTATGAATCATACTTAGGATAGGTTCTTTCTTTTTGCAATTTAGTAGTTAGTTTTTCTTTTCAGGCATAATGTACGAGAGGTATGCAGACATTATGTATTTGTTTTCCACTGTAAAGATAAGTTTTCTTTTCAGTATGCAGAGAATTTAGCTATAGTATGAATGGTTTCTTTTAAATTTTTTTTTATTTAGTTGATAGTAACATCAATCAGGTTTCACAATGCATAATGACCATGGGTTAGTGACTCAAATGAATCTGGTCTATGGCAAGATATTTTTTCTTATGTCAATTTAACAATGTCAGTGTATGTTTGCATTTGCTTCTTTACTCACTGAGCTGAAGTCATGCTGTTCGGAAGGGGTAACCCATTCTCAGTTTTAAAAGGACGCCCATTGCTTTGTTTCAATCTTTTGTGATGGACATTGTCTTTATAATTGTACAATTGTTGTAATATACCTGTGTATGTAAATTATGTTATGTCAATTGTTGCTCGCGAAGTTACCAACTGAGGGAATGCATTTCAGTTATAAGCACATCAACAAGTGTTAAAGTCCATCTGAAGGATGACGAGCATAAGTTGACACGGCAGCACCAGTTGGATTTGTGTATAGTGCATTCTAGGGTTGTTGACAGAAATGAAGAACACCTTACGACTTCCGAATATTTCGAATTCAGGACAGAGAATTAGAAAGAACTTTAGATTAGATTCTATTTCAGCTCAGCATAGATCAAACACTTTTTCCACGGAACTTACATTGACTCTTATTTTCATGTTAACCATATGCGTAAAACCACAATACCCACGAGGAGACGGTGAAATGGGAATAGAATTCTATCAGTTACCCGGAGATGACAGATAGAAGGGAATCGTAGATGGACGTAAACCAAAGCGTCGACGGTTCACCTCAAGACACAGAAGATTAACAGTGTTGTGTTTCTTTTGTGAACACTCTTTAAATTCATTCAAAAAACATATTGTAAATATTTTTTTCCATTGTAATTCAATTAATTTTCTTTGCAAATGAGAAATACGAAGATGGTAAATCTACCCCGAGGTTTTCCTTGGTTTTCCTTTGTGGGGCTTGGCCGAATGGCTAGATTATCCATTTGAGACATCCCAAGGCGAGTGACAGAAGCTTTGAGTGATGATGAAAAAGGTTTCTGATCACATCTCATGCCATCCTCGACAAATGAATAAAAGCAAGCATGTAAGCTATGCATATAAGCTGCATCAGGAATTTTCAAGCAGCACAGACTTTGTCAGCAGTATGTGCACCCAAATCTATATTTTCCATTTAGACAGGCATTCACTAATACAAAAATATCATAAGAAATATAGTGGACATTAATACTCTAGTGGACATTAATACAGCGTCATAAACAATCACCGATATAGTGTTGTGTGAACGCTCGTGTTTGTTTTTGCCCAAAAACGTTCGTCCACAAGAGGGACATATATGATGCATCATGCAGCGTAACTTGCTGTGACAGTGCGAGAGACAAAGATATTGTTTATTACTCTGTGGCGGTCAGCGCTCACATAATTATTCTTAGGAGTTAGAGCTTTTGTTCTTCTTAAGAGTGAAAATTTTAGGAGAGGAGAGCCATTCTTGTGATGTAAAAATCGACGCCATTGTGAGTTTTTGATTCACATTGTACAATGTATGTGTATATGGAAGGAAATCAGTTAATAGAACAATAAAATATTGTTCATTTCAAGAAGGTACGTGTTATTATAAACCCAGCGATATACTTCTATTGTGATTTACTAATAAAGACCAGCTTGAGAATAGTTCCGACGGGAGCGTTCACTTCTAGTGAAATAGTTCAATGTTTTCTTCGGAAAAGAAGTCACTTCATGGATCATTCAAATCCACAATAGTACCTGGACATTTCTCAAAACTGAAAGCAATCTGATTGCTATGCAACAGAGCCCTGAAGAATATTTCTCCGTACTTTGGTTACCACTTTCAGCTCTGCAGTATTTGGAGCAGATTTCTACAATAGCGGAAGCGTGTAATCGCTATCAGTTTCACACATCGCCCTGCGTACGCTGTATGTATTTACCCACAACAGTGAACATACAGTTACTCACACACATAGAAAGACAATACAAGGTGGTGTGGGGGAACATATCAGTATAAAGGTCCTGTAGAGCTAAACTGTAATTAGCCTAGTAGTAGTAGTGGTAAACAAAAAATTCTTTCTTCCGTACCGTAGGTGCAACCACAACGGAGGGGTATCTGTTGAGAGACCAGACAAACGTGTGGTTCCTGAAGAGGGACAGCAGCCTTTTCAGTAGTTGCAGGGGCAACAGTCTGGATGATTGACTGATCTGGCGTTGTAACACTAACCAAAACGGCCTTGCTGTGCTGGTACTGCGAACGCCTGAAAGCAAGGGGAAACTACGGCCGTAATTCTTCCTGAGGGCATGCAGCTTTACTGTATGGTTAAATGATGATGGTGTCCTCTTGGGTAAGATATTCCAGTGGTTAAATATTCCCCCATTCGGATCTCTGGGCGTGGACTACTCAAGAGAACATCATTATCAGGAAAAAGGAAACTGGCGTTCTACGGATCGGAGCGTGGAATGTCAGATACCTTAATCGGGCAGGTAGGTTAGAAAATTTAAAAAGGGAAGTGGATAGGTTAAAGTTAGATATAGTGGGAATTAGTGAAGTTCGGTGGCAGGAGGAACAAGACTTTTGGTCAGGTGAATACAGGGTCATAAATTCAAAATCAAATAGGGGTAATGCAGCGGTAGGTTTAATAATGAATAAAAAATAGGAGTACAGGTAAGCTACTACAAACAGCATAGTGAACGCATTATTGTGGACAGGATAGACACGAAGCCCATGCCTACTACTAGCTCTGCAGATGATGAAGAAATTGATGAAATGTATGATGAGATAAAAGAAATTATTCAGGTAGTGAAGGGAGACGAAAATTTAATAGTCATGGGTGACTGGAATTCAAGTGTAGTAAAAGGGAGAGAAGGAAACATAGTAGGTGAATATGGATTGGGGCTAAGAAATGAAAGAGGAAGCCGTCTGGTAGAGTTTTTCACAGAGCATAACTTAATCATAGCTAACACTTTGTTCAAGAATCATGAAAGTAGGTTGTATACATGGCAGAATCCTGGAGATACTAGAAGGTATCAGACAGATTATATAATGGTAAGACAGAGATTCAGGAACCAGGTTTTAAATTGTAATACATTTCCTGGGGCAGATGTGGACTCTGACCACAATCTGTTGGTTATGAACTGTAAATTAAAACTGAAGAAACTGCGGAAAGGTGGGATTTTAAGGAGATGGGACCTGGATAAACTGAAAAAACAAGAGGTTGTACAGATTACCAGGGAGATCATAAGGGAACAATTGACAGGAATGGAGGAAAGAAGAACAGTGGAAGAAGAATGGGTAGCTCTGAGAGATGAAGTAGTGAAGGCAACAGAGGATCAAGTAGGTAAAAAGACGAGGGCTAGTAGAAATCCGTGAGTAACAGAGGAAATATTGGATGTAATCGATGAAAGGAGAAAATATAAAAATGCAGTAAATGAAGCAGGAAAAAAGGAATACAAACGTCTCAAAAATGAGATCGACAGGAAGTGCAAAATGGCTAAGCAGGAATGGCTAGAGGACAAATGTTGAGGCGTATCTCACTAGGGATAAGATAGATACTGTCTACAGGAAAATTAAAGAGAACTTTGAAGAAAAGAGAACAACTTGTATGAATATCAAGAGCTCAGATGGAAACACAGTTCTAAGCAAAGAAAGGAAAGCAGAAAGGTGGAGGGAGTATATAGAGTGTCTATGCAAGGGCAACGTACTTGAGGACAATATTATGGAAATGGAAGAGGATGTAGATGAAGATGAAATGGGAGATACGATACTGCGTGAAGAGTTTGACAGAGCACTGAAAGACCTGAGTCGAAACAAGGCCCTGGGAGTAGACAACATTCCATTAGAACTACTGACAGCCTTGGGAGAGCCAGTCCTGACAAAACTATACCATCTGGTGAGCAAGATGTATGAGACAGGCGAAATACCCTGAGACTTCAAGAAGAATATATTAATTCCAATCCCAAAGAAAGCAGGTGTTGACAGATGTGAAAATTAACGAACTATCAGTTTAATAAGTCACAGTTGCAAAATACTAACACGAATTCATTACAGACGAATGGAAAAACTGCTAGAACCCGACCTCAGGGAAGATCATTTTGGATTCCTTAGAAATATTGGAACACGTAAGGCAATATTGACCTTACGACTTATCTTAGAAGAAAGATTAAGGAAAGTCAAACCTACGTTTGTAGCATTTGTAGACTTAGAGAAAGCTTTTGACAATGTTGACTGGAATACTCTCTTTCAAATTCTAAAGGTGGCAGGGGTAAAATACAGGGAGCGAAAGGCTATTTACAGATAACCAGATGGCGGTTATAAGAGTCGAGGCTCATAAAAGGGAAGGAGTGATTGGGATGGGAGTGAGACAGGGTTGTAGCCTCTCCCCAATGTTATTCAATCTGTATATTGAGCAAGCAGGAATGGAAACAAAAGAAATATTCGGAGTAGGTATTAAAATCCATGGAGAATAAATAAAAACTTTGAGGTTCGCCGATGACATTGTAATTCTATCAGAGGCAGCAAAGGACTTGGTAGAGCAGTTAAACGGAATGGACAGTGTCTTGAAAGGAGGGTATAAGATGAGCATCAACAGAAGCAAAACGAGGATTATGGAATGTAGTCTAATTAAGTCGGGTGATGCTGAGGGAATTAGATTAGGAAATGAAACACTTAAAGTAGTAAAGGAATTTTGCTATTTGGGGAGCAAAATAACTGATGATGTTCGAAGTAGAGAAGATATAAAATGTAGACTGGCAATGGCAAGGAAAGCGTTTCTGAAGAAGAGGAATTTGTTAACATCGAGTATAGATTTAAGTGTCAGGAAGTCGTTTCTGGAAGTATTTGTATGGAGTGTAGCCATGTATGTAGGTGAAACATGGACAATAAACAGTTTCGACAAGAAGAGAATAGAAGCTTTCGAAATGTGGTGCTGCAGAAGAATGCTGAAGATTATATGGGTAGATCACATAACTAATGATGAAGTATTGAATATAATTGGGAGGAGAGGAGTTTGTGTAACAACTTGACAAAAAGAAGGGACTGTGTAATAGGACATGTTCTGAGGCATCAAGGGATCACAAATTTTGCTTTGGAGGGCAGCGTGGAGGGAAAGAGAGAGACCAAGAGATGAATACACTAAGCAGATTCAGAATGATGTAGGTTGCAGTAAGTACTGGGAGATGAAGAAGCTTGCACTGGATAGGGTGGCATGGAGAGCTGCATCAAACAAGTATCAGGACTGAAGACCACAACAACAACAACGTGAACTCAGTACTTGAAGAGTCCATACCATTCAATGATGGAAACGGCAGATATTTAGAACGATTTTCATATCATACAGACACACGTGGGGGTATAAATCCTGACCCTGAATTTATCTTTCATGTTTCGAACAGTGTTCTGGCTGTTTCAACTTTTATCTTCTCCCATACCAGTTTAAGCGGCGCCGAGAGCTTTGTTTAAAATTAACGCCGGGTGGCGCCTCCTTCACAGGCTATTTGCTCTCCGAATCTGCCCAATGGCGTGCAGACATTTCTTCCAGTGGCTAACGGCCCTGCTGTCGAAGCGGAGGCCGTGAATATTGGTTCCCAGTTATCGGCGCCGTAATAAGGGGAAACCACCGCCGAAGCAGGGGAGCGTGTTTATGGGGGAGGGCATTTGCGTTAACACCTCCGTCATCTGCACACGCCTCAGATCCGGAAAGGTGCTAGCGCAGCGGAAAAGCAAAGGAAGAAATTGTCGCGCGTGGGCGAAATGGGGCGGTGTGGGTACGGGAAAGGAGCGAAGGAGAACGGCGGGCATTCGGAGAAACAGCGGCAGTTAGGCGTGTACACACAAATTCTCATTTCAGTGGGCGCCCGGCTAGCAGCCGAGAGGGCCGTAATGCCGTTAAGTGTTACGATGGTGTGGGAGAAGGGGTAGGGGGGCGGGAGGGAGCCACTGGCTACCCCGCTTCGGAATTCGCGTCACGCCCAGTGGTGCCGTGTTGTGAGCCAGTCCGCCACGAGACTGGCGGTGAGCGGACGGCGCCGTCCGGCGCTCAGCAAGTAGCGGAGGACGACGCTGGAGCTCGGCGCCGGAACTCGGCTCGTGCCAGCCAAGCTGTTCGTCCGCAATCGCTTTACTGCTCCTCCCTTAATGGGCGCCGCGCCGTCGCGTACAGGGTCGGCTGGATGGAGTCTCTACCTCCCGCACTTCCATGCACTGCACTGCGCCTGGAGGCTATCACGGCAAATGCTGTGCATGCGCGGCGCTAGTTGCAGGCAGAGTTTTGGCGGGGCTGAATTGCTGATACGCTACTCATACACTGACGCGGAGGTATGGAATGCAAAGCTGTCAATATTCAGGCTTTGCAGGATTGTGGCAGTTGGGGTGTGTGGCCTTATAGGCTGTACTTTTTTTTCAGGCTGCGTAATGGCTACTTAGGGTCTGTCATCTTATTACGTCATGGGAGCCGTAGTGCATCCACGAAGACCACTTAGCCAGCACCGGCGGCCCCCAACACGCAGCACAACTTTGCTAGACGTCTTTTCACAGTAGCAGCCCAAGGACAGTGTAGCTCGTACAGCGTCTTTTGCGTGTGCCCTCACCACTGCACGTGACATTTACACTGTCCTGTCAGAAATCCACATTTTTTTAACGTCTAAAGTGCCTTTTCTAAATAAACAATTTTTGTCATCAGCAAAAGACGCAAGATAACATACGCTGCCCTTGGTCTGACACTAACAAGAGGTCAGTACTCTTCACCAATACCAGCCATGTAAATAAATAATTCTCCATCTGGAGATGAAGGTGTGAACCAACGTGACGCTTAGTCGAAAAATAAACAAGTGACTGACCCAGACACTGTTTTATTTTTATTTACCAAGAGTCACGGACCTGCTGAAGCAGTCCCTTATGGGCGAAATATTCATGTGTGCTACGAAGATCGCGGGCGCTGTTGCCCACGCACCACCACGTGGTAGTGGGGCTGTCTGCCCTTTGGTATTATCCTTTATTTACTTACAACAATAATTTTTTAACATAAATACGTGAATTCAATAGTAGGACATTATAAATTTACAATATATTTTAAGAAGAGAAAAAAAAAAAACAAGACAGGAAACAGTAGGTATTGACGATCCTTCTCGCACCGCCCGGGAAATGGGAATTCATATTCTCACGTCCACCGTACCCGTGTGCCGATACCCGTGTTCTCATTATTTGCACAGACATGATTCCTCAGAAAAACTCGAATTGTTCAGTGGCGTTATGAGGACAAGGCGTGCGCATTGTAAACCATGACAAAAGTTACAGTACCAACAACCATTTATTTCGTTACTATATAGGCTTCTGCCGCCGTTAACGAAATGATTAAACTATAAAGTCGACATTTTGGCAGTATTATAACGACTTTCCTCAGGGTAGCACTGGTTTTACTGGAGGAAAGGTATCGCTAGTTATTGCAAGCTATCGGTGTCAATACGACATACACTATGTGATCAAAAGTATCCGGACACCCACAAAAACTTACGTTTTTCATATTAAGTGCAGTGTGCTGCCACCTATTGCCATCTACTCCATTTCAGTGACCTCAGTAGTCATCAGACATCGTGAGAGAGCAGAATGGGCTCGCTCAGCGGAACTCAGGGACTTCGAACGTGTTGAGGTGACTGGGCGTCACTTGTGTCATACATCTGTAGGCGAGATTTCTACATTCCTAAACATCCCTAGGTCCACTGTTCCCGCTGTGATAGTAAAGTGGGAACGTAAAGGGACACGTACAGCACAAAAGCGTACAGGTCGACCTCGTCTATTCACTGACAGATATCACCGACAGCTGAAGAGGGTCACAATGTCTATCCAGCCCATCACACAGGTATTCCAGGCTGCAATAGGATCCACTGCGGTTCTAGGCGCTGGAACCCCGTGACCGCTACGGTCACAGGTTCGAATACTGCCTCGGGCATGGATGTGTGTGATGTCCTTAGGTTAGTTAGGTTTCAGTAGTTCTAAGTTCTAGGGGACTGATGACCACAGATGTTAAGTCCTATAGTGCTCAGAGGCATTTGAACCATTTGATCCACTGCAAGTACTGTGACAGTTAGGCGGGAAGTGAGAAAACTTGGATTTCATGGTCGAGTGGCTGCTCACAAGCGACACATCACGTCGGTAAATGACAAACAACGCCTCGCCTGGTGTAAGAAGCGTAAACATTGGATCATTGAACAGTGAAAAAACGTTGTGTGTAGTGACGAATCACGGTACACAATGTGGGCATCCGATGGCAGGATGTGGGTATGGCGAATGCCCGGTGAACGTCATCTGCCAGCGTTTGTGGTGCCAACAGTAAAATTCGGAGGCGGTGGTGTTATGGTGTGGTCGTGTTTTTCATGAAGGGTGCCTGCACTCTTCGTTGTTTTGCGTGGCACTATCACAGCACAGGTCTACATTGATGTCTTAAGCACCTTCTTGCTCCCCAATTTTGAAGAGCGCATTTGTTGTAACCGCGACTGGAACGGTCGCGGGGTGGCGGAGAAAGCGCGGCGGGAGCAAACGAAGAGCGGCCCGCGAACAAACAAACTGACGGAATGGATGGACACGAAACAACGACGGACGATCGAGAGAGACCTTACGATGACAAAACGCAAGAAGCAACGGGGTGACAGAGACAATCAAATGAATCTAAGACGTCCACTAATAATGAAAACAAAGAAAGGTAAACACGCTGGCTGTTGTCGAAGCTATATATCAAGACGCACGCAACGATTAGACTCACTGGCTCAGCGAGAGGCAGGCGCTTACGATGGGGGCCGCCGCTATTGGCCGCTGGGACCACGTGTTCCACTGTGGCGCCCTCACACTTAATGTGGGCCAGGAGGCGCCCGCCGCCACGGCTTACGTCACGATGGTGCAGAGACGTCTAGGGGTCTTCGACGTCCATGACGTCTGGCGCGGATTCAAATTCCGCGGGGCGCGGTACCATACAATTCGGGGAGGGCGATTGCATTTTTCAACACGATCGAGCACATGTTCAATGCACGGCCTGTGGCGGAGTGTTTACACGACAGTGACATCCCTGTAATGGACTGGCCTGCACAGAGTCCTGAGCTGAATCCTATAGAACACCATTGGAATATTTTGTATCGCCGACTTCGTGCCAGACCTCACCGAGCGACATCGATGCCTCTCCAGTGCAGCACTCCGTGAAGAATGGGCCGCCATTCCTCAACAGACCTTCCAGCACCTGATTGATCATGTGCCTGCGAGAGTGGGAGCTACCATCAATGCTAAGGGTGAACCAACACCGTATTGAATTCCAGCTTACCGATGGTGGGCGCCACTAACTTGTAAGTCATTTTCAGCCAGGTGTCCGGATACTTTTGATCACATAGTGTATGTCACTCCTAGAATATAATAGGCTTCTCACGAGAGTAGGAAGGAAGCTACTAGTGAAATAGTATATGATCTTCATTTTGATTGCGGAGCTGCCTTCATAGAAGCACATGGAGGCCAGTCAATAGATGCGAGGATTCAGAACGTGAACGCTACTTGACATTAGAGCAGCACAGCAAATCAGCGATAGCGGAACTCCAGTGTGGTTGAGGACAAACTATCATGTTCCAGGTAGGCCGTGTACTGGCAGAAAAGTCGTGGATGCGCCAACACAAAATACGAGATGTGATGGTAACTACAACGCAGTCTGACAACATTAGTAGAGGACTGTTACAAACGTCTAGTGATCTGTCTGCCAGCTACCCCTTTCCGACGGGCCGCGAGTATTCGAGGAACGGAAGCCTCACCGTAATGGAAATTAGCGTTTGGCGCCATTGGCCGGGAGGCCCCTTGCGGGGCAGGTTCGGCCGCCTTGGTGCAGGCCTTTTTACATTCGACGCCACATTGGGCGACCTGTGCGCCGGATGGGGATGAAATGATGATGAAGACAGCAGAGCACCCAGGCCCTGCGCGGAGAAAATCCCCGACATAGCCGGGAATCGAACCCGGGCCTGTAGGACGGCAACCACTCAGCTATCGGGGCAGACAGCCTCACCGTGAAAAGAGGTGACAGCCTTAACAAACAGCTACATGGAAAAAAACTGCAGTGTATTTCTGAGCACACCAGGAAGAAAATTTACCTACCAAAAGCAAACACTGACTTGCAGACAGGCGTCGATCACTGACAAGCCGGTTAGTCCACCAACGACATCCTTTCTACAATCTCCCTCTCGTCCCGAATAGGCTATTACGTCCTAGGGCCAACAAAGTTCCAGGAAAATGACGTATTTAGACAGATAATTAGTAATAAGTAGGGGCATCTTTCCTCGAATAGTCCCAGTCTTGCCCAAACGAATGTCGTTGTAATACAGCCGAAACGTCGGTTTTGTAGGCTGTATAATTCAAAGTATTTTATATTTTACACAATGATGCGGTACATCTCCCGGAAGAATTTCAATCATCAATCATTTCGTTCATTCATCTCCTAACAGTTTTCCTGATGTCCTCCTTCTAGTGCTACATCCAGTGCTAAATCAAGACACAGTCACAGTCATATGTTTCGTCGACCCATAAAATGCGTTTTAAATGTAAAAATCGGTAGAAAGTATGTGTAAGTTACAGGGAAGGCCGATAATATGCAATACATACAAGAACCAAGAAAATAAATGAGACTGGAAAACCAAAACCGAACTCTTCAGACTAGAAAATCTCTAAGACAGAGGTGTAGTCTTTCGCTCCTAACGTTCCAAATATACATTTCATAAGCAATTACAGCAATGAAATAAACGTGCAGCTGTGGGATTAAAATTCAGAATGAGAGGAAATAAGTGATAAAATTCCCTGATGACATTACTGTCTTGTGAAAGTGAGGAATAACTGCAGGACTTGTCGAATGGAATGAGAAGGCTAATGAGCACCCACTGTGAACTGAGAGTAAACCGAAGAAAGACGAAAGTAATGAGGAGTAGCAGAAAAGACTTTAGCGATAAAATAAAGGACAACGAGGTAGAATTTAAGAAATCCTTCTACCTTGAGAGCAAAATTACTCATTATGGACGAATCAAGGACGACTTAAAAAGTAGGCTACCAACGGAAAATAGAGCACGCATGACCAAAAGTAATAAGACATCGACCTTGGTTTTAAGAAGAAATTTCTAGGAATAAACGTTTGAAGCACACCGTTGCGAAGAGACTGTGAGAAAACAGGAAGAAAGGAATCGAAGCGTTTGGTATAAGATGCTACAGAAGGATGTTGAAAATTATGTGTACTGGTAAGATAAGAGATGAGGAAGTTCTCCGCAGAACCGGTGAGGAATGAAACGAACGTTGACACAACGTACGGATAGAATAACAGAATATCTGTTAAGAGAGTAAGGAATATTTTCCATGTTATTTGAGAGAGCTGTAGATATCAGAAACTATAATGAAATAGAAAGATTTATACAAAAAATAATAGAGGACGTAGAATGTAAGTGCAACACTGAGACGTCGGATGCAGGTGCTACACTGAGATGAAGAGGTTGGCGTAGATGAGGAATTAATGACTGACCGCGTCCTACTGCAGAAGTCTTATGGTCCAACAAAAAAGAAGAAAAATTGCTACATCTTTATTCTGTTATCAGTTCTAGATTGGCAGAGACAATTGCTCGGTCTCCATTTTTCAGTATCTTTCGTAAGTCTCTTCTATTCAGAGTATGTTGTCAGTTTTGGATCTTGCTTTATCTTCCTGATCTACTGACGTCTTCCTCTTCCTCGTGCATTCTTCAGAGGTGTCTTCTTTCTTCTAATTGCACGATGAAGGGGCAGTGTCTCCATAGGTGTCCGATACATTGGTGTTTCTGCTCCTTGACAGTTCTGCAAAAAATCTCATCTCTCGTATGCTGTTGAAACATTCTCATTGATTTTGCTTCTGTCCATGATATCTGCACGTCTCTTTACCGACACCACCCGTTTAGTCTTTTCCGTTCAACGCCCCCCCCCCCCCCGCTTCGCCCCCCCCCCCCCTTTCTTCACCGCCCGCCCTGATTCAGTTTCTCCTAGTCATACAGTGTAACGATCCTAACTAAAGACTCTTCACAGCGTTTCCTGGCGTTTCAACAAATATTTTTCGAATATATGATGTCACTCAACGATGGGGTCGATCTAGAATAATACGAAGTACATAAGTAAAAACATCAAAAGCCAAGATGGCTAATTATAATTTTATCTACGACGATTGGCGGCAAATCTAAGTAGCCATCAACTGATCTATGAAGCAAGGAGATCGAAAATTACAAGTGTCATCATCTCAGATATAATAAGGTGGCTTACATTTTTTCATATATATATATATATATATATATATATATATATATATATATATATATATATATATTATTGGTGTTTTGCCCTTAAAGAGTGCGTTTGGACTAAACCACATGGCCAGTTGCTTTTGCTGCCTTCCTTGCTGCCCAAACTTCCCTCATTCTCTCAGTGTGTTTCTGTTTCCGGTCCTCTGTCCATGCTTGTTGTCAGCTTTGTGTCTGCGGCTTCATCTTGATTTCCTTTTTGGTTGCCCATATTTCTTTCATCTTCCGGCTGTGATCTTGCTTGCGTTCTTCGGTCCATTTTACCCCTGTTCGTTTGTCACATTGTATCTCATGTAGTTTACTTTTCTTAATGATGTTTCTGAATTTTATTCTGTCGTTTATTGTGTCTGCTGTTGTGTTGAGTTGTTTCAGGTCTTTTTTTACCTCTGCCACCCATTTGTTGTTTCTAGTGGTTACCCAGTCAAAGATCTGTTTGGTCAGTCTGTGTGATGGCATTCTGTATAGGTGTCCATAGAATTGTAGTCTGCGTTTTCTAATCATTTCTGTGATTGTCTCCGTATGTTTGTATAGTTCCTCTGTAGGTTTCTTGATCCATATTCCATTGTTGTTAGTTGCGCCAAATATTTTCCTAAGTATTTTCCGTTCTAATTTTTCTAGTTGTCTGATACGTGTATGCCCTAGGATTAGTGTGGTCTCTGCTGCATATAGTGCCTCGGGGAGCACCACCGTGTCGTAGTGACGTAATTTGGCTTTTTGTGAGATGGACTTCTTGTTGTAATGATTCCACACTAGTTTGTATGCCTTGTCCAGTTTAGTTTTTCTTTCTTCGTTTGAGTCTCTGTTATGTCGATTCATTTGTAGTGTTTCACCAAGGTATTTGAAGTTTGCCGTTTTGTAAATCGTGCCACACTTTGTGTTCAGACATGAGAGTTTCTTTGTGCTCATAAACTGTGTCTTTTCGTAAGAGATCTGTAGTCCAGTTTTGGAAGCGATTTCGCGCAGTTCTTCAATAGCTTCTTTTGTTTCTTTTATACCTTTCGTGATAATCGCCAAATCGTCTGCAAAAGCCAGGCATTTAATCTGTAGGTTTCCTAAGGTTATCCCCCGTTGTCATGTTTCCCATTCTTTTATTACCTTATCTAACACCAGATTGAAAAGGAGAAGTGAGAGGCCATCGCCTTGTCGGAACCCTGTGCGAATTTCTAAGGGCTCTGATACTTCCCCACAGAACTTCAGTTTGGAGGTCGTGTTGGTTAAAGTATGCTCTATGATAGCCAGTGTTTTGTTGTCTACTTTATGTTCTGCTAGAATTTTGAAGAGAGTTTTCCGGTCGATAGAGTCGTACGCCTTTTTGAAGTCGACAAAGGTAATGATCAGGTTCTGTTTGTGTTGTAAAATCATTTTCAGGTTCCAAATTCGTTCCGCACAAGACCGCCCTTTACGGAATCCTGCTTGGTATTCCCCAAACAAGTGGTCGGTCTGGCATTCTGGTCTATTTAGTAAAGCTTTAGAGAGGATCTTGTATGTGACCGTTAGTAGGGATATTCGTCTGTAGTTGTTCGGGTCAGTCTTGTCACCTTTTTTGTGTAGTGGGTGTATCAGGGCAGTTTTCCAGTCGACAGGAATTTTCATGGTCTTTCAGATATCTTCCTAGATCCTGTGGATGTCTTCGGTGAGTTCTGGGTCTTGTAACTTCCAGATTTCCGCGATGATGCCGTCTTCTCCTGGTGCTCTGCGATTCTTGAGTGACTTGATTATTTTCTTAACTTCTTCTAGAGTTGGAGGTTCACTGTCTGGATTGTACGTGCTCGTTTCTGTCATCATTTCTTCCATAGGGGGGTCCGTGTTGAGCAGTTTTTCAAAGTACTTTGCCAGAATGTCATAATTGTTTTTGGTATTGGTTTCTAGGATTCCATCCGGTCTTCTGAAGCACAAGTTGGGTGGTTGATATCCAGTCATATTTTCTCTGAACGTTCTATGAAGTTTCTTGTATTGTTCTTCATGAAGTCCGATTCGATCTCTGTCAGTCGCCGTTTATCATACTGTCGTTTTTCACTGCGAATGATTTTGCTTGATTGCTTCTGTGTTTTCAGGAAGTTCATCCAAACCTCTTGGTATTTATGGCTACTAAATGTTTTCCATGCACTGATTCGTTGGTCAATAGCTTGGTCACATGTGTGGTTCCACCAACGGTGTTTCCTTGTGCGTGGTGCTTGTGCTAGTTTCATGGCCTCTCGGATTCTTCCTGAAAGTTGTGTCCAGTCTGTCGTTTCCTCCATTTTAATTTTGTCTAATATTTGTGTCTGGTTTAAAATAAGGTATTCTGGATCTGGTTTAACGATTTTGTTCTTCTGGAGCTTTTTCTTGGGCAAAAGACGAATCCTGATCTGTTGTAGGTGGTGGTCTGAGTCGAAGTAGCCTTTACGTGTGTCTATGTTCAAAATTTCTTTTTGTGAGTCTTTCTGGACTATCACGTAGTCCATTTGTAGTTCTTGCTTTCCGCTGGAGAATTTCCATGTGGTAAGTGTATGTATATATATATATATATATATATATATATATATATATATATATATATATATACTGTACGCAAATACACCTCAATATGTGTCCATCATATTTATAATACAAAATCAAAGCTGTTACGAACTACCAGAAGGTGGCACTGTGTTAGTACACATACAGAAATACAATAGCAACATTGAAAGTCTAAGGAAGAAGTTGCATCCAAGGAGTACACAAAACAAGGCAGTACATATATTTCTCTACGTAATTAGAGAAAACTAGTAAGATAAACCAGAGGAGACGGGAATAACAAAATTCCTAAACTTATTTTCTAATTTTACAAATTTATTTTTACTTCTTTATTTCTTTTTTTTAAACAATTTTTAATTTTTAGAGAAAATTTTTAAAAAATGTAAAAGGTAGTACTTCATATCAATTATACTAACCCACTCACATACAATCCAAATACTGATGTCAAGTACAATATGGAAAATGTTCGACCTGTGAATAAAGTTACAGAATTACTTAAAAGTCTGAGAGATAACCAACAAAATTTAAAAAGAAATGAAAAGAATTTCCAAGTGGCTACGTGTTCCACTCAACAGGTGAATTTTTTAGATATGAGGTAGTAACTGTAAAAGAAAAAATGAGTTAATTATTCTGTGTAAAGGAAACTTATGTTAAACGTGACACATTCCATGTTATTACGAAATGTCGTTCTCATGGTCTATGGAACATGTATGAATGTATGACATTGCTCGAAGTCCAAATGAATACTGAAACAATGAATGAAGCAAATGTCGTAATGTATTTAGGTAACAAAAGGAAACAACTAAATTACTGCCTTCATAAAATACCACATGCAAATCACACTATAATGGATCAACAACATGTGTCTAGGTGCTAACGTAACACTGTGCTTGTAGTCTACATTTGGTGTAATAATAATCTTATTTAACACGATACTGCAAATTATTTACATACAATTACTCACTGCTTTTATTTTTGGTCTGATACTAGTAGCTCATTACGCTAAACACACACTTTGAGCAGCGTACCATGTTAGAACATACACTGCGTGTTGTACTTTTCATCCCTCATTATATGGTTGGGATATTTCTTTGTTTCATTATCTCAGTTGAACTCTGCATTGCTGTATATGTTACCATTACACGTCACATTATTGCTACTGATGCCCTTCCTCGTGATATTGCCTCTATATATTCTGTACCTAGGCCTAGACTACCATTACCTTCATTGTCTGTTTTGTAGTATCTGTATTAACTTTTCATTTCACCACCACAGTTATGTTAATAAGCCATAACTGATGTACATTTATTTTGGTTTTGTCAAACAACTTTTTTATATTTTTCGGTTTGTAGTGACTTCTTAAAAAGGATATCATACTACTATTTGTTTTTAATTTGCTGTATTTTACTGCTCTTTTAATTATATTTGTTTGTCAGCTGAATATTGCCATCAGTTACATATTGGGTTATGACCACTAGTCACATAAACATCCAGCTATAACATTGACTCATGTAGACATCGGGCTATACATTAAAATTGAAGGGCATATCCATTTACAGACTTATATGTAGAATAATATATTTATATACTGCAAATTATTTTTATGTACATTTATTCATTACTTATTTTCTGGTCTCATGATATATGCTTCTTACATCAAACGTATAACTCGAGTACCATGTCACATTAGCACCTAGACTTCCTGTTGTACCATGGATCTTGTGTTGCAGTGTTGTGCACTACCTGTTTTTTGATTTTATGTCAACTGAACACTGTAATCTGTAAATGTTATCAGTGTATTTTATATTAAAAATAGCTGTATATAAATTCTGCATGTAGACCTTGAGCTACTGGTATCTTTAATGTTTGGCTGTATAAAATCGAATTAGTTTCTCTCCTAGTGTACATATATCACTATATTGTTACTGGTTCTGTACTCTTATTCAATATTTATTTCTGTTACGCTACACTAGCGAACCCAGCATTGCTTTGTATTTGCTAAGTATGTTTGTGAACTGGATATTCATCACACCTCCTTCTCCCCCCCCCCTTTTCACTTTACCCATGTTCACCTCCCTCCTCCCCTTGTTCATTACTTCCTTCTCCCCCTGTCCACGCCCTCCTCGTTTCTTCTCTGTCTCTCCTCCTCCGCCTCCTCCTCCTTCTCCTCCTCCTGTCTATATCTGTCCACTCTTCCCTCCTCTCTATGTCGACCCTCTCCTCTACTTCACCCTCTCTGCCCACATTCTGCCCTCTTACCTCTCTCTCTGACTTTTGTTGATTATTGTTATTTAAAACGAAACCTTCATTGGGAATTATAGTCGCTTAAACTGTATAGGTAAATCAGATGGGTTCATTGATACACAGATTATGAGACACCTCTTCTGCTGTTGGATATGTGAAGAAAGTATCTTCAATGACAATAGTCGGCACAGTTTTAATCTGTCAATTGTTAGGACTACAAAGTTCTTGTCTATACAGATCCTGCAGCAACACTGTAATCATAAGCCAATAAGCTATAAATACCACTTTCAAGTCTTCTTTTAAAACTGTCTGCAGGGAAGAAAACAAAACAGCACATGGTTGTATATACAACTTCTCTCTCTCTCTCTCTCTATATATATATATATATATATATATATATATATATATATATATATATGTAAGGAGAAGGAATATATAGGGAGAAACTCTTCCACTAGCGGTTTAAATCACCTATCGTAATTAAATCTCTCAGTAAGAAAAGAAAGAAAATCACAGCACAGCACCAAAACTGATATTCGTTCTTGAATTCGGTTTTACCAGAAAACCTGTACATTTTCACTTAAAAAACTATGTATCCTGTATCTTATGAATATATGTTAGAGTGTCCTGCAAAAATTTTAAGTAAAATTGCCGAGCACTTCTCGTGAATTTTGGTAACGGCGTTTTCCCTGTATATGTAACACATTTATTTATCTACTTAAACAATATGTGTAATTTGTCTGTCCAAATGTTAATTGGAATGCTGTGTAAGCATTTGGAGTAAATCCGTCAAAGCACTTTTCTATATTTTTGGTAACAACATTAAACTAAGACTTCTGTTTGTATGGTAGTACAAGTACATGTATTTATTCTCCATGTAGGAAAAAAAATACATCGCCTATGTCAGTGCGAACATTTATTCGAGTATCACGTAAAAATTTGAATTAAATAATTCAAGAGTTTTTTGGGCTTCCTGTATACATTTATCCCTTATATATATATATGCAGCCTGTTTCTGTCCAAACGTTTGTTAGAGTGTCAGGCAAATATGTGAATGAAATCGATTGACAACTTTTCGATATATTTCGTAAGTGTATTTATTAACAATACATATTTATAAATGTGCAGCCATTTTCTGTCCGTACGTTTACCAAATTATCGCTTAAGAAAGGGGAGCAAATCAGTCAAGTGTTTTCCAAGATTTTTAGTAAAAACGTTAAACAACGACTTGTCTTTATACTGCAGTACAGATGTTTACTGCCCCAAATGTACACTTAAAATAAATATCATGTTACGATAGCACCGACAACTTTTTATGTGCTACACTCTTTTGTTACAGTATTATGTATTCCTTATTTCGATATTATATCAATTAAGCACTGTAATGCTGCACATGTTTTTGCCATATTTCACATTACTGAAGGATTCCCTTTAGCTACCATGATCTTTTATGATTGTTTTGTAACATCTGTACCTAATTTGATCAAGGTTAATTTGAGGTCGTATTTATATCACTATAATGCAAATTATTTGTATACACCCATTCATGACTTAGCTTCTGGCCTTACACTATATACTCATTACATAAAACTTGGCCTTCGAGTACTAAGTTACGTTTGCACCTAGACATTATGTTGTGCTCTTGTTGGTATATATTTCTGTGATTTGTGTGTGGTATTTTTTAAAAAAGGTAATATTTTTGTTGTTTCCTTTTGTTACCTAAATATTTTACAGCGTCTTCGGATCTAGTAGACGGGACCGACCGTCGCTGTACAGTGCGGATGATGAAGAAAAAGTGTCACAAATTATTGTGGAGGACTGAAAAATAAGCACTACGTCTCTCGCCACTGCAGTCGGAATATCACACTCTGCTGTTACGCGGGTACTGCATGGGTATCATTACCATCCCTTTCACACGCAGAGGGTAAAGTACCTGTATTGTCGCAGGGACTCTACCAGCAGAGGATTTAATTCCGGGTAATCATCCTCCGGCATCAGAGGCATGACTAGCAATTTTCACATTCCCGTGTAGTTCACCATCGGGCCAGTGTCACTTCCGAATACCCCATAAACCTGGGTATTGCAGAGTCGACTAGTCTGTCAGATAGGCACCCACAACGAAGCCACGGTGTGCCCAGCATGGTACGATGTGGGCAGTGACCGCCGACTAACTATAAACTTTACAGCGGTGGGATGACTTTCATGCCGCTACAAAAGAGACAGATGTACCAACAGCATCGGACGGTTGCCGGCGAATATCCCATACTAACGTGCGGTTCTTGATGAAGGACGGTCATGTTTACACTTAAACGAAACAATGCTATACCAGCGACCATACTACTGATGTTATTTTATTAGGCAATCAGTTTCGACGCTCCTGTCACGTCATCTTCAGGACTGTCACATGAATGACACAAAGTAGCACTCGTGCACGTATAAGACAAGGCACCAATACTCGTGTCTGGTTCCGTAGATATCCGAACTTTATTAGCACGTGTGCTTTTCACACATGTGACGGCAACTATCAAACGAACAGTGGTTTCAGGATCAACAGTATGGATGGTTAACTATTCTGGCCGTGTAACATTAGCTTACATGGTTAAATACATTGGTACGTCGGTCAGCTTAAAGCAATGGCGAAATACAGCCATTGTATTTCCTGAGTACATAGAGCTCTACTGAATGATTTAATGATGATGACATCATGTAGGTGGACTACTGCGGAGATAAAACTGTCCTCTAGTCGGACATCCAGCCACGAACTACTCAGGAGGACGTTGCCACAATGAAATTAAAAAAAAAAAATTATCGGATATTCTATGGGTCCGACAGCGGAACTTTACACTGCTTAATCAGGTACACAGTTTACAAAAACTGAAAATAACAATCCAAAACAATTTTAGGTAGTTAATGAAGAGCCGAGACAGAAAGAACAAGATTTTTGTGTGAGTAAGTGCAGGACTGTGAACGGAGAATTATGCAGGCATAACAAATACACCCCAACTAGTAACGAATCATAACATAGGAGCGCGAATGTACTATGACCATCATGTTGAACCCATTATCATGGCAAAGTAATACGGGGTGATTGCGTGACGATATTACAAACTTTCAGTTAAGGGGGGGTAGGACGTCACAGGGCCGACTTAGAGCAGGAGAGGCAATACAGAACGTTTTAATTTCCAGTGTCTATACTTTTACAAATAAATTCAGAAACCTTTGTCAGCATCACCAGGAAGGATTCAGGATTCACATCCATTGCAGTGGAAGTTCGAAAACATAGCAAAATAAATTTTTTTACGCGCGAAATTTCATTATTTTTTCACTTACTCATGGCTGCATTTGATGCTCTAGGTACACTTTTCTTCATAAGTTAGAGAGATTCTGCGATGAATTTTGCACAGCATACATACCATACTTACAGGTGTATGAAACTCTGGAATAATTTATGAAAAAACGAATGAGGTGTTATATTTTAAACTTCATGATTAGAAAAAAACAAAAATTTTATGGTTATTTACTTCAATTTTTCCACAGTTTTTAATAGATTTGGAAAATTCTAGAGTTTCATACACCTTTAAGTATGATTTGTATGTTGTGCAAAATTCATCGAAGGATCTCTCTTACTTATGAAGAAAAGTGTACCTATAGCAACAAATGTTGCCATTAATAAGTGAAAAAATGATGAAATTTCACATGTAAAAAAAAATTATTTCGTTATTATTTTCGAAGTTCCACTGCTAAGAGTGTGAATTCTGAATCCTTCCTGGTCATGCTGACAAAGTTTTATGAATTTATCTGTAAAAATACATACAGAGGAAATTAAAATGTCCTGTGGTGCCTCACCTGTTCCAAGTCGGCCCGTTTGACGTCCTACCCCCCTTAGGTTTGTAAAGGGAAAGTGTATCAATTTCAGTTCAGGGACTCCGGCCTGGAGACAACTGAGTGAAAAGCAATAAGCGAAAATCTTTCTATACCTCTGACCGCCAAATTCACGTACTGGTGCTGTTGTTGCTCCGATTGTAGGGCAGGCACCTTTCAGGGCATGTAGTTTGGACCAAAATAAGAAAGTCTGAGGTCAACATGGGCTCAAAAACGTGTACACTAAGAACAATAAGCACTCATTCATTTCCGATACTGTGAAAAGTATCACTTATACGGTAAGCTCTTTGGTTCCCATGTTTTTGTAGGAGGTAGGACTGACTAAAAATAGAAAAAAATGACCCTTAAATAAGGGCTCCGCAACGTATACACTACGATCTATGGGCACTTGTTCGGCGGAAGATACGTGTTTCACTGCGGTGAAGATGAACGAGTGCTCCTAAGGTATGCATTTTACAATGTTTACCAGGAGTATTTGCTTGTACTGGTCCATACTACCACCTCTGAAAGCTGCCAACCATACAGTCTTAGCAACAATAGTATCGTACATGTAGGAGAGAGACTTGTACCTTGAATCAATACATAACCGACCTTGAACTAATATAAGATTTCTGGCCTTTACTCTCTAACCAAAGGTTGCCTGCAATGTTATGAGTATAGCCAGCTGTTGTTGAAGGAGCAATTATTTCAATTTCCTACGTATATCGTTGGGCTTTTTTTTTTTTTCTTCACCGAAGTGCTTCTCTATTCTTAACTCATTGTTATTCTAGCTATACAACCACGAATTAAATTAAATTTCAGTTGTTAATTATTGTGATTGACATTTATTTTAATTCCCTTGCTGTGAATTTTCCCGCCATTTTATTATTTTATGTTATGGTAACCATTTATTGAAGTGGGGATAAAATTGTACCTTGAGCCAGTTGATGATACTGCACCAAGAATACTGCCCAAGGTACTTTGTAGTATATGCAATATGTCAGTAGAGATTAACAGTATAGACACGCTACATAGGCTTAAAACAAGAAAAGTAATTTGTTGCTCTTAAATGTTTGTTTTTAGGCCTAATCTGCTAACCAGGAAAACTACTTTTACGTTTGCTTATTTGGATGTTGAGTTTATTAGCTCTGTGTTTATGTTGAATAAAGTCTATTCATAATGAATGAACTGTCCATTTATCCTAAGCTGTCGCACATGGTACGAGACTACATTGTACTTTATACCAAATACAAGATTTTGAAAAATTCATATAGCCTTTTAATACATTGATTATGTACTGCGATTAGTTTGATAGCAAATAAAACAAATAATGAAATGGTTACACAGCCACATCGAAAGTCCAGTTACTGTGTCTGCTATGACAGTTCGAAACCACATGCCCAAGTTACAAGCCTTCCCTTTGTAACCTCCCCCTCACTTACCGACCTTAATGACAGTGAAAAATGAAACCGCGTGTACCTAATGGGAGTTTTGGAAAAGCAATCGTCACCGAAGTTAACCTGTCGGTAAAGAGGGAGGAAAGGGTTACATCTAAATGAAAGGAAAGGTGCTAATGAAACTGGTGGAAATTAATTTTGAAAAGGGGTAAAGTTAATAAAGAAGGTAAAATGTGCAGCCGTTACGTTAACAATTAACTAGCGGTAATTAGGTATTTGAGATTTGGGGGAAATCACGGTCGCCAGTCCTAAGGACAATTACTATAGTAACTGAAAAAGAAAGGTTATTACACATATAATTAGCACTAGAAGCGTGGCAACTGAAGGTTGACACGTGTAGTGTGAAAACTGAAAGTTTGTCAGAAGTAATAAATTTCGCTACACTCTGACTTAATTTAGCAAAAGAGTTACTAAAACCGGAAAATCGAAAGTTAATTTAGTGACTGAAGTTAATAGTGAGCTTTCTTTCTGAAGCACATCGAAATTCAGTAAAATACGGTTAGTCTTGGACTACCTCAACAATCATTTCAAAAGCTACTTGAATCTACGCAATTTAGAAAGAAGAGATTTAACTTTGAACTTGAATTAAATGATTCTGAACAATTAACAATAGTAAAATTTAGTACGTACCAAGCTGAGCTGCAGTCACAGGTAAGCTAAAATACGGTAACAAAGCTCGCACTCTTAATTCGTGCTTGTGTAATCTGAATATTGTAGCCAGCTATTAATGCCATAATTGAACTTTGAAATTAAAGCAGTGAAAACGAGTTAGCTATATTACTTTAATGCTGGCGTTTGAATTTCAACGACACTCGGGTTCATTTCGGAAAAGGAAGGGACTCTGCTTGGTGATGCAATTGGGACAATGAGCAACAAACGTTCATGCTAAGTTGCTGTAATTATAGTTACGAAAATGGAACAAGATTAAAAGCTGAGGTCTGCCACACAGCTCTAAAACTTTACGTGCGTCCAGTCTTCCTTGTCGGTTGATTGAAGGTTTGAAGCCGTCGGTCGAGGAGGTGGCGACAGTCACTCATTGTCGGCCGTCGCTGTTGCAGAAGCTGGATGTTGGCGCGCCTTCTTCTCGACACGGTCACCAGACGAAACGGGCTTTTGATGTGAGCCAGCTAATGCTTCCCGTCCGCGACACCATGTCAGAAACTATCATCGCGAGTCGAGCGCAATTACATGCTGCCAAACCCCGAAAGCGCGGCAACTCGCGGGAGCGTCACACAACACACCTGCTCCACTCGCTACCCCCGCCAGACTCCGACTGCCCAGCCCGCGCTCCACGCGGCAGAGTTCACACTACCAAAGATCCTACACACTTTGATTCTTCACACGACCTATCGACGTAATCGTTCGATAGCAGTTTTCCCTAGGCAAGACCCAGCGTAAAAATACAAATAATATTTACGAAACAAACCAATTATACATCGACATAAGTGCATAAATATAAATATATCCAAACAGTAAAGCAATTACAATATATAAAGAGACAGAAATGTCATATCTTGAGGTAACAAAACAAGGAAAAAAATAATAGTACAATAGATGGAAATAGGAGGATATGCATTTCCGGCGTTACACGTGCCCCACATTGTCTGAGGATGTTCGTGTAACGTAAACAGACTCAGGAAATGTCCCAAAAAAGAAACAGCGGAAATGCATATGCTCAAAACATCAACAAAATTTATCATTCGTCTAATGAAGCATAAATCAATTTTAGACCATAATAATTGAGTGGAGACACTCCTAATCTTATTCCACTCTGTCATCTTGCACAAAATAAAACAGGTTGACAACATATTAAAATTCATAGAAAACGTAGAAAATGGTTTAGCTATTCTAAAATTGTCAAAATTCCCAACATTATCAAGAAATGGAATACTATTTACAAAATTAATCAGAGTACATGGTCATAAAAACAGGTAGATGAAAATACGCAAATTAATAATTAATTACATAGAATACACATTTTTACATAACCCTTTCATAATTAATATTCTCGTCATGGGAGTCCATTAATCGCTAAACAAGAAAATAACACACATCAGATCGAAAAAAACATAAATATTGACAGTAGAATTCTTTCAGCTGTCCAGGAAGAAAAACAATTCCGCCTTCCGTACTCGCAAGTACAAAGAATGCTGACAGCGGCCCAAGAGCCAACAGCGACACAAGAGCCGACAGCGGCTCGCCTCGCCAGTATTGTTGCGCCCGCGTGTGCGGCACGCTTGATCTCACTCGCCCTTGTGACGGCGTTTCCAGAACGTCCGTTTCACTGAATTCTTTCGGAAAAACTCACTCCCGAGTAATCTCAAGGAGTCCATAAACACTATCACAGTGGATAACTCAACACTGTCCATCATAACACACATGTACTAGCCTGAAACTTAAAACAGCGTCTAAGTACATCGGCAATGACTAGTAAATCACATATTCATGAAATCTTACAGCTATTTACAAAACCATATTTACATTCCTTAATCTACTGTGACTCAGCTGAAAACTTAAACTAGGAACTTGGATTTTTCAGTTGATTAGATCATGATTAAATTGATAAAATTAAATTGATTAATCAAAATTAATTACTTATTAATTACAACTTCTTTAATGACCTTGGTCAGTCAAAAGCATGGCAATCTAGCAAATCGTTAAATCTTACACTCTATTTTACATACTGTATAAATTACCCATTGTGTGGTATTAATCGATCCTAGGTTGGTACAATTTCAAGTCTACAATATTCCGTAAGCATTTGTGTGAGGCATACCAATGACTTTATATGGTCCATTATAAACAAACTTAAATTTAGAGTTTTCATGGTCTATCTCGCTCGATTTCTCATGAGCTTTTACAAGTACTAAGTCTCCGATTGCAAACTTAGCAAAACGCGCTTTAGCGTCATGACGACGTATGCGAGCATCGGCTTTTAGCTTCATTACTTCTCGCAAACGATCTTCTTTCACACCAATACTAATGTTAATCCGTGGAGGGAATTTGATTATCTCTTCCAATTCACTTTCTACACTTTTGTCAATGCCGAAATTCCTCATGTTATGGCAGTTCAAACTCATTCCTACGTCAATGTCATCCGGCCAGTTAACAATGTGTATAGGCTGGTATTGCCTATGCACACCGTCTCCTGCCTCGTCAAAACCAACTACCATTGTTTTATCTAGTGACATACATGTCAAAGTTTTGCTTTCGCAGTTAATCACTGCACGGTACTTTAATAGCCAATCTAACCCGATAATTACTTCCGTAGTTAAGTCTGGCACGACGACAAACTCTTGTTCAAATCGTGCCCCACATATCTAGAAGTTGACAAAAATCTGTTTTGTGACCGGTTTACTGGCCTTCCCAGTAGCACCGATAATTTTCACTCCTGTTACTGGCATAACTACGATGCCAGGTCTGTCTTTCAGTAACTCAAATATTTTCCCAGATACAGCACTCAATTCTGCACCGGTGTCAATCAACACGTTTAGTTGTAGGTCGTGCATATTAACGGACACTACTATCTGTCTACACTTGTCCTCGACTGTTTCTTTATTTTCCCACAGTAAATCCTCGTCTATATCCAGGTCATTCCAGAAAAAACCATCCGGCTTTGATCCTAAATCCGATTTATCTGGCGGCTTTTTCAGCCTCTGTTTACATACAGTTTTAATTTTAACACGTTTGTCCTGAGGCTTAGTCTGTAGCTTCGCCTCCAATACCGAAACCTTTTCCTGTAACTCGTCAACTAGTGAGTGTTGCTTTGCTATCAATTCACTAATCGTCACCTTCGTTGATTCCACTTTGGTCAGATTAATCTCATCCGCCAATCTACCTGGAGGAATGTGTCCAGTAGTTTCTGCAATTACTTCCGCTAGATCTGCGCAACCCACACTGCTATCGTCTGACCGTATAATGTCAGCTCTAACCTCATACACGTTGTAATCTATGTGCTTTTCTACCAATCGTGTCCGGCTATCACTAAAATTTTCGCAATCTTTCTCCTTAATACTCTCGCAATGTTTAAACTGGAGGTTTGCGTCGGATGGGTCGGTTACTTCTACCACTGAAACTTTCGGTAAGGTCTGCCGGTTAGGGCCAGAACTTTCCGTTACTACTTCAACATCTAACTCCTGCGGGACGAAACACGACGAATCTTGCTCGTGCTCCCCCTTAACATCAACTATATCTAGTAAAGTCTGCCGATTAGGGCCAGAACTTTCTATCATTTCACAAACACTATCTTCCTGCGGGACGAGACGCGGAAAATCCTTCACGCGCTCCCCATAAACGCTTCTCCCATACAGACCCCTATAATCTCTTAGTTCGTCGTGTAAGCGACCGAACTGCCTTAACCAGACCTCATCCCTCTCTGCATCCCCTCGCTCGATGACGGACGTGTTATCCGACATCTGATCTTCTCTCAACAATTGCGAATCATTCTTAAACTCAATCTCCAGTTCCGCTGTGGGTATTACAGCTGCCACTTTATAATCGATTTCCGGAACACTACTTAAATTGTTCTCACTGACAGTGAATGTATTTTCTGCTGCCATGTATACAGCTGATCTACTACTTGTGGGCGCACTCCTTTCTCCTAACACTGGCACACACTCCCGCCGTTGATTATTCCACACGGAATTTTCATAATGACGATACCTGGGTTTTCTCCTGTTATTGGGCCGCCAAAATTTCTCCACGCCCGCTCGGCCCCTCACCGGCGCGGCTAATGGTTTCCCTGTCTTGTCCCAGCAGATACGCTCCCCGGATGCTGCTGAGGCGGCTGATCACACCCTCTGGCGTTATTACTATTCTGTGAAGCCCGTATCACGTTAGTATGATACTGGTTTCTGTCATTCCTGTTATCATTTGCATTGTACCGATTGTTATTACGGCCCGAACCATTATTG
This sequence comes from Schistocerca americana, assembly GCF_021461395.2. NCBI lineage: Eukaryota > Metazoa > Arthropoda > Insecta > Orthoptera > Acrididae > Schistocerca > Schistocerca americana. The sequence goes on along the minus strand of NC_060119.1, from coordinate 1,198,329,720 downwards.
TTATTGCTGCGGTATGCATTATTCCCATGGTTATCGTTGTTATGGTTGGGGTGGTACCCGTTGTTGTTACCACGGCCTCTACCACTGTCGCGATTATTGCGCCAATTGTCCTCGTCCTCAACTCTTTCCAGGAAATCACTGATTGTCCTGTAATTGCTTCCTACGTAGCGTTTTGTATCATCTGGAAGCTTTTTGTAGAGTTCCCAGACTATTTCGGATTCCGTGCGGCGATCACGCAAATATTCCAACTTGCGGATCCAGCCCTCACAAAACTCCCTCATCGAACCGCGCGAATTCGCATCGAAAGGCCTCGATACGACAAATTCGCGCCAGACACTTTGCTGTTTTTGCTCTGACCAGTATTCAGCCAGAAACAAATTTTTAAACTCGTCAAAAGTCAGGTTCGTAATGTTGAGGTTTAAGCCCCAACGCTTGGCATCACCAGCCAGCACATCAATAACCGCATTAATTTTTCTCTCATTAGTCCATGATCTGGGTAAAACTCTTTCACAATTTTTAATGAAATCCGTCGCGTGTATACCGCCTTTTTTCAAGGGGTCGAACCGCTCCTCTTTCGTCAACAATTCCGAACTATGTGCACAGATTGGCACATAGCTCTGTTTTTCATCAAATTTCTTTTCTAATTCCGACACTCTCGTAATTACTTGGCAAGTGGTTGTCGCAAGCGTTTCCACTTCCCTCTTTTTCTCTTCGCAGGTATTAGCCTGCTCCCTCATTTTAGTGTCTACTTCGGACACTAAAGCCTTTAAAGTTTCCACCTTCTGTTGATCCTCTTTTTTCACTAATTGAATTTGTTCCGTCACCTTATTCTCGACGATCGGAGCAACTGCTTCTCCTACACTTTTCTCGATTCTGCTAATTTCGGAATCAAAACGAGTATTTATGCTCGCAATTTCCGCCTGAACGCCTATCATTTCCTGTTTAAGATTACCGATTTCGGTATTAATTACAACAATATCTTCTTTGATTTTATCAACTTTTGTATTAACAACTCCAACATTGTTGTTAACAACATTAATAGCTTTGTTCTGATTGTCGATCTTTCGTTCAATCTTTTCAGACTGAGCTTCTTGCTTGGCAGACAGAGCTATAATTTCTGCCGATTGACTCTTGATTTCATTAATCAAAACATTCAATAAATCAGTTAAATTCCCGGAGACTACCGGTTTTACTTCCGTAGCTGGTTCCTCTATACATGTTCCCCCGTATTCATCATCAAGGGGTACAGATTTGATTTTGGCTTCCGATTCCGAAACATTTTCTAAAGTTTGGAATTCCATTTCTGCTCTTTGTTGCGTTTCGGCGGTCGCGTCTTTCATGCTAGCCGCCTGCCCCTGAACAATGGGTACCGCGGTGCGCGTTTCCCACTGTTCGACCGATTGTTCCGTATCCAAGTCTACCAAATTTTGGTAATTGTTGCCTTCACTCATTTTAATAATTTTATATATAAATGCTAAATCTCAAATCTAATTAGGATTCCTCACACTATTTATTCTCGCTGACGTAACGGCCTGTACGTAACCAGTACTTTGTTACGGGATTTGCACAATGCCAAATTCGTGTCCAGAACAACCTCAAAACCGAAGATCGTCCTGTCACCAGGTCGCCACGTGTAACCTCCCCCTCACTTACCGACCTTAATGACAGTGAAAAATGAAACCGCGTGTACCTAATGGGAGTTTTGGAAAAGCAATCGTCACCGAAGTTAACCTGTCGGTAAAGAGGGAGGAAAGGGTTACATCTAAATGAAAGGAAAGGTGCTAATGAAACTGGTGGAAATTAATTTTGAAAAGGGGTAAAGTTAATAAAGAAGGTAAAATGTGCAGCCGTTACGTTAACAATTAACTAGCGGTAATTAGGTATTTGAGATTTGGGGGAAATCACGGTCGCCAGTCCTAAGGACAATTACTATAGTAACTGAAAAAGAAAGGTTATTACACATATAATTAGCACTAGAAGCGTGGCTACTGAAGGTTGACACGTGTAGTGTGAAAACTGAAAGTTTGTCAGAAGTAATAAATTTCGCTACACTCTGACTTAATTTAGCAAAAGAGTTACTAAAACCGGAAAATCGAAAGTTAATTTAGTGACTGAAGTTAATAGTGAGCTTTCTTTCTGAAGCACATCGAAATTCAGTAAAATACGGTTAGTCTTGGACTACCTCAACAATCATTTCAAAAGCTACTTGAATCTACGCAATTTAGAAAGAAGAGATTTAACTTTGAACTTGAATTAAATGATTCTGAACAATTAACAATAGTAAAATTTAGTACGTACCAAGCTGAGCTGCAGTCACAGGTAAGCTAAAATACGGTAACAAAGCTCGCACTCTTAATTCGTGCTTGTGTAATCTGAATATTGTAGCCAGCTATTAATGCCATAATTGAACTTTGAAATTAAAGCAGTGAAAACGAGTTAGCTATATTACTTTAATGCTGGCGTTTGAATTTCAACGACACTCGGGTTCATTTCGGAAAAGGAAGGGACTCTGCTTGGTGATGCAATTGGGACAATGAGCAACAAACGTTCATGCTAAGTTGCTGTAATTATAGTTACGAAAATGGAACAAGATTAAAAGCTGAGGTCTGCCACACAGCTCTAAAACTTTACGTGCGTCCAGTCTTCCTTGTCGGTTGATTGAAGGTTTGAAGCCGTCGGTCGAGGAGGTGGCGACAGTCACTCATTGTCGGCCGTCGCTGTTGCAGAAGCTGGATGTTGGCGCGCCTTCTTCTCGACACGGTCACCAGACGAAACGGGCTCTTGATGTGCGCCAGCTAATGCTTACCGTCCGCGACACCATGTCAGAAACTATCATCGCGAGTCGAGCGCAATTACATGCTGCCAAACCCCGAAAGCGCGGCAACTCGCGGGAATGTCACACAACACACCTGCTCCACTCGCTACCCCCGCCAGACTCCGACTGCCCAGCCCGCGCTCCACGCGGCAGAGTTCACACTACCAAAGATCCTACACACTTTGATTCTTCACACGACCTATCGACGTAATCGTTCGATAGCAGTTTTCCCTAGGCAAGACCCAGCGTAAAAATACAAATAATATTTACGAAACAAACCAATTATACATCGACATAAGTGCATAAATATAAATATATCCAAACAGTAAAGCAATTACAATATATAAAGAGACAGTAATGTCATATCTTGAGGTAACAAAACAAGGAAAAAAATAATAGTACAATAGATGGAAATAGGAGGATATGCATTTCCGGCGTTACACCTTATCCACTGTCAGAGGTATAAAGCAAAGTAATGTGGTTTGTCGTCAGACCACAGGCGTGAGTTACGAGACGTTCCATCTTAGTACCAAAGGTCTGTCTTGCTTCTGCGAATTTCAGCGTAGCCTGCCATGAGAGCCCTGGGACTTGCACAAGAAGAGCCGACTCTGGCCACCGTACCTTCCAATTGTAGCAATGTGTTTTACAGTTCTTTCGAATGTCCTTAACAACGTTCCAATTCTAAAAAAAAATCCTTGCTTCAGTAAATCAACTGACACAGGGCTTCATTTAACAACATGACGTGCCACTCTGCATACTGTCATCTCCCGAATCTTCGTTTCGATATCTTGATCCGGCCAGTAAATAAAAGGAGGATGAGTTTTCGGTGGTTCAATCACCGTAGACAATGGAGACGAAGCCCTCTGAATTCGGGAGCTGTCTTTGTCTCGCACCAGGAATCTGGACGAGGAGGCTTCTCGAGGGACGGTCCGCGCTCCCGTGTTATAAGAAACAGAGGCGGAACCGCTGTCAAATTAGTTTCGCCAAATTGGCACTCTCCGCGTTGACGGAGGAAACGCAGCTCTGCGAAATTGCTTGTCCGCCGGCGGGAACTTATATTCCCGGATTTCAGCAGACGTGCCGTCGACGACGAATGGTGCGTGTCTGGTTTCTGGTGAGCAGACGTATCTGACCAGTGGCAAAGCTTCTCATTCGTCAAGAAATGTATCTCGTGTCTTGTTTTCAACGCACAATTCATTTCAGTATGAGTACGCACCATCAGCAACATGTAGGCGTTTGATTGAAATTAATCATTTAATTATTGACCGGAAACTGACGTTGTTAGTTTAATAGTCGAGTACACATCCCAGATTCACCCAGAAACTTGTAGAAGTTACGATATTTATTCATACAAGTGAAACCTTCCCGTCTCTTCTATATCTCTTTTGTTACGCAACCTTCCCTTCTACAATAACCTATGAAACCTTCCCTTAGGATTTGTCTCTTGCTTAATAATAACAAATGAAATCTTCCCTTTGAAATTAATTCACTTTCTCAATAATAGTAAGTGCAATCTTCGCATACAAATTTAAATGCTGCTTATAAAAAGTGATTTTTGATTATTTCGACGAAGCATACAATGTGTCGTCGTCGTGGCCCTCAGTCATTATCTGCAATAACCCAAAACTGTTCCTTACCTTTTTTACCGTTACTGGATCGCTATCTGACTGCTACATCGAATTCCGACATGAATATACTTACTCTGTTTTACTATACTCTATTAGCAGCTGGTGGTCTGTCATAATAAGTGGTTGTATTTATTACCAAAGCTGACGTTATTCTTTAATAGCAAAGCTCAAGTTATTCTTTAATTAATTTGACTGAAGTTACGTAATTCATAGTTAAACTTTTTCTTGACAGCAATAAAATTTTGAAAAGTTTTACGTTGATGGTTTTTGGGATGCATTATAATCGGTAATGCAATATTACTGGCAAAAATTAATTATATTCTGAATGAAATGATTTTACAAACGTTCAAATGGGAGTTACTTTTTACAATAATCTGACAACTAGCATTTCGCAAACATACCTTCAGTAGTGCTGAGTTTCTCAAAAAAATAATTCAATAATATTAGTTCCTCTTATGATAATAGTTAGCTGATCTCTCTGTACATCCGTTTATAATCTCTTGTAAATCATAGCTGGTTGCTGGCAGGCACCGCTCCTCTCAACCTCTCGCTTCAGACCTGCTACCGACTCGCTGCACTTCTCGCTTCCTACGAACGCTAAAGTGCAGTCCTTCCCGTCAACAATGCTTTCTGGTGCAGACAATCCCTACTACCATTACAAAATGTATCAATGCGTGTCTTTCCCGCTATTTTCTTAAAATGTATCCATACGCGGTCTCTCCTGCACTTTTTTAAAAATTATATCAATGTGCGGTCTCTCCTGCAAACAATTCTTTGGTGCAGACATTCCCTGCTACCACAATTATATCCAGCATGACAAATATTAATTATTTCTACTTAATCCTATTAATAAAATACAAACATCTTTCATAAATTGTGGTTTGACAATAGACAAAAGAAATATACTCGTCTTACACAAGTTACTACCTTTTATTCGTACACTCCTGGAAATGGAAAAAAGAACACATTGACACCGGTGTGTCAGACCCACCATACTTGCTCCGGACACTGCGAGAGGGCTGTACAAGCAATGATCACACGCACGGCACAGCGGACACACCAGGAACCGCGGTGTTGGCCGTCGAATGGCGCTAGCTGCGCAGCATTTGTGCACCGCCGCCGTCAGTGTCAGCCAGTTTGCCGTGGCATACGGAGCTCCATCGCAGTCTTTAACACTGGTAGCATGCCGCGACAGCGTGGACGTGAACCGTATGTGCAGTTGACGGACTTTGAGCGAGGGCGTATAGTGGGCATGCGGGAGGCCGGGTGGACGTACCGCCGAATTGCTCAACACGTGGGGCATGAGGTCTCCACAGTACATCGATGTTGTCGCCAGTGGTCGGCGGAAGGTGCACGTGCCCGTCGACCTGGGACCGGACCGCAGCGACGCACGGATGCACGCCAAGACCGTAGGATCCTACGCAGTGCCGTAGGGGACCGCACCGCCACTTCCCAGCAAATTAGGGACACTGTTGCTCCTGGGGTATCGGCGAGGACCATTCGCAACCGTCTCCATGAAGCTGGGCTACGGTCCCGCACACCGTTAGGCCGTCTTCCGCTCACGCCCCAACATCGTGCAGCCCGCCTCCAGTGGTGTCGCGACAGGCGTGAATGGAGAGACGAATGGAGACGTGTCGTCTTCAGCGATGAGAGTCGCTTCTGCCTTGGTGCCAATGATGGTCGTATGCGTGTTTGGCGCCGTGCAGGTGAGCGCCACAATCAGGACTGCATACGACCGAGGCACACAGGGCCAACACCCGGCATCATGGTGTGGGGAGCGATCTCCTACACTGGCCGTACACCACTGGTGATCGTCGAGGGGACACTGAATAGTGCACGGTACATCCAAACCGTCATCGAACCCATCGTTCTACCATTCCTAGACCGGCAAGGGAACTTGCTGTTCCAACAGGACAATGCACGTCCTCATGTATCCCGTGCCACCCACCGTGCTCTAGAAGGTGTAAGTCAACTACCCTGGCCAGCAAGATCTCCGGATATGTCCCCCATTGAGCATGTTTGGGACTGGATGAAGCGTCGTCTCACGCGGTCTGCACGTCCAGCACGAACGCTGGTCCAACTGAGGCGCCAGGTGGAAATGGCATGGCAAGCAGTTCCACAGGACTACATCCAGCATCTGTACGATCGTCTCCATGGGAGAAAAGCAGCCTGCATTGCTGCGAAAGGTGTATATACACTGTACTAGTGCCGACATTGTGCATGCTCTGTTGCCTGTGTCTATGTGCCTGTGGTTCTGTCAGTGTGATCATGGGATGTCTCTGACCCCAGGAATGTGTCAATAAAGTTTCCCCTTCCTGGGACAATGAATTCACGGTGTTCTTATTTCAATTTCCAGGAGTGTATTTTATACTGACGCGTAATTTCTTGCATTATCACAATAGTTACCTAACGCAATTAGAAATCTGCAGTGGAATAGAAGAAATGGAACTAACACTCTGAGTATGCGTGTCCCCTGGTTTTGGAATGGAGGATTTATCAGAAACACATCATTCGTATCTGCAGAACATGATGCACGTAATAATGGTATTAATAATAGTTGCAGACCACGATCGATGTCTGTAGTTCGAAATAGTTGTCTACACAGAGAACCAAAATCGATACTACGATGGAGGTTAGTCTCAAAGAATTAGCAGCTTTGGACAGTAACTGCGGATATTTGAAACATGGTGTTACACAAAGACTTACCGAGGTCGCGTATGATATCTCGTTTCACTCTGAGCTCCACATGCTTGAATTATAAGATATGCTTGAGAAGACGGCATCAATCAAAACATGTGAAGAATGACCAGGAATACATTTCTTTTCGATCTAGAGGAATAGTAGATTTTAATCAGTAAGAACCTCATTCGTTCATTAATAATAAACTGTCACATTTTCAGAGTCGCCAATGAGAAAGAGCCGCAAGTAGCGTCGAAACAATTATTAGTCCGAACCCTCTTCTTTGTATGCGTCACATAGTATACCCTTAAATGAAGGATATTTCCCTGCACGAAAAATATTTACCTTCAGGAGTAGGAAAGCTAGAGAAGCTGTTCCACCTCACAGATATAAGAGGGAACACATATTAACAAAACCAGCATACGGTCAAGGACATCTGCAGGGGATTTTCGAAGGAGACATGTATGAACCAACAATAACCAGAGTAATGCACACATCCAGCTGTTTCGTAATGTGATAAACGGATTCAAACATTTGTGGCAAGAAATTCATATTTGTACTTTGTAGTAGATGGATAATTCTGATGCGTTATGATGGTCAGGCCGGCCGGAGTGGCCGAGCGGTTCTAGGCGCTACAGTCTGGAACCGCGCGACCGCTGCGGTCGCAGGTTCGAATCCTGCATAGGTCATGGTTGTGTGTGATGTCCTTAGGTTAGTTAGGTTTAAGTAGTTCTAAGTTCTAGGGGACTGATAACCTCAGAAGTTAAGTCCCATAGTGCCCAGAGCATTTGAACCATTTCGTTATGGTGGTCAGTGCTAGCCAACAAGAGTATTGAGACCAAAAATAATGACAGCGGAAAATACAATTAAAGCTACTTTTGTGTGGGTCTATTACCACATGATAGGCACATTGACATTCATAAATCAATTAAAAATTCTAAATAACTAAAATTAAAAATGTATGTCTGAATGCGAGTAGATCTGGCCGAATGTGAAGCAAAGACGTACCATGAGTATAGCGCGAGATAAAAGCCACAAAAACACACAAACGAACTCTAGACATGCTAGAAATGCCTAAAATTAATATGCATGACACAATATCTGTATAGCGTCTGCATAGTGCAACGGGCAATACAGTACAACAGCGACGAATGTTCATGTTAGCGATGGTGTCTACGAGTACGTAACGAATCTAGCGTGTCAGTACCGATAACAGCAGTACGATACCTGAGAACATCCGAAGGGTGTTCGGTGGTATACAAGATGCCACAAACAGCTGACCGTTTCATGAACTGAAAATACTGTAATTGAAACTATTCGTCCAGAAGTCGAAGTCATCATTACAAACATGAAGCCTGTTTTTGTAAAATCTGGGAGCTTAATTTATGGTATCACTGTCGTAAGGAATTTGATATCAAATAAATATGTAATAGCCGGTAAAAAATAGTATAAGAGGCATACACAGTGTGAAAAGTGATAGCTCGATTGTGTTTATGGGCTGTAACAACGTGGAATCTTTGTGGCCGTCCTGTATTTATCAGAACAATCTAAATTTTGATCTTAATTCGATAGACAAGTTTTTACTAGAACCAGACATGAAGATTGTTGAAATGAAAAGGTTAGACACATCGCAAGAACCAATCCGATGCAAATGTGCATATGCCTCTGTAGGATAATGTAGTGAGACTCCTAGAGAGGTGAAAGTTGCTTCGTCATCTCCCCCTAAAAATTAGAAGCTGTGCCTTCTGCAGGCAAGGTGATGCTCACCGTCTTGTTCGATGTCCAAGGTCTGATACTCATCGAATAGGAATTTTGGAATTTGTGGTAGGTTCATACTGGAGCAAACTGCTGGGGTCATCGGTCCCTAAGCTTACACACCACTAAATCTAACTTAAACTAACTTACGCTAGGGACAACACACACACCCATGCCCGAGGGAGGACTCGGAACTTGCGATGGGAAGAGCCGCGCGAACCGTGACCAGGCGCCGAAGACCACGCGGCTGCCCGAGCGGCCTCATCGAATTCCCCGAAGTCGGAAAAATCATTAACAGTAGTAACGTGTACTGTGAGATACTCCGCAGCCTACCTAAGTCCATCCAAAGCAAACGGCCAGAGCTGCTCACGGAGGGAATGATTCCGCTCCATGAGAGCGTGAATCCACACGTCTCCAAGGAAATAGTCAAGTTGAAGTGGGAGCAGCTTGATCACTCGCCCTACTGCCCGGACATGTCACCATGCGACTTCCATGTGTCTGGTCCACTAAAAAATCTCTCGAAGAGAATCGCTTCAACTTGGACGACGAAGTAAAGGACACAGAGGCGGAAAAACCGCTATCACAGCCACAGGAATTCTCCGAACAGTGAATCCTTCGGCTCGTAAAAGGTGGGATAGTTGTGCTTAGGCCTCCAGTGATTACTTTTCTGTAAAGACTTCAGTTACACTTGCGAAGGTTTGTTTCGTACCTTCCCTCCTGTACACCCCACACCTTTCTTACATAGAAAATGTAATTAGTGTTATGAAGAACAAACAAGGCAATGGACGAGACGCTGTAACGCAGAAAATCGCTCTGCAGACCATTTTGTTGTCGCTTTTGAGGGCATTAGGACAGCATTCACAGTCGTCTGAAGGGACGGCATGGGACGCACAAATTTGACGTATTCGGGAGACACGATGTAGGAAAGGAACCAGGAAATACCGACGACGTAGCTCTCTGCTGGAGTTCAAGACTGTTCTAGGTCACTGACGTGGGTAAGTACACTTGTAAGTAGGCTGTTTAGGTTTTTATGTTGGTAACACCACGTAGCGCTCTGCATGAAAATCACTGACTATGCTGTGTGCAGTCTGTAGTTGGTTGGCATTGTTGGAATATTCACTATTGTAGTGTTGGGCAGCTGGATGTGAACAGCTCGTAGCGTTGCGCAGTTGGAGGTGAGCCGCCAGCAGTGGTGGTCGTGGGGAGAGAGGTGGCAGAATTTTGAGAGCGGACGATCTGGACGTGTGCCAGTCAGAAAAAGGAAATTTGTAAGACTGGATGTCATGAACTGATATATATGTTATGATTTTTGAACACTATTAAGGCAAATACATTGTTTGTTCTCCACCAAAATCTTTCATTTGCTAACTACGCCTATCAGCAGTTAGTGCCTTCAGTAGTAAGAATCTTTTATTTAGCTGACAGTATTGGCGCTCGCTGTATTGCAGTAGTTCTAGTAACGAAGATTTTTGTGAGGTAAGTGATTCATGGAAGGTATAGGTTATTGTCAGTCAGGGCCATTCTTTTGTGGGGATTATTGAATGTGAGATTGCGTTGCGCTAAAAAAAATATTGTGTGTCAGTTTACTGCTGATCAGATAAGTAAAGAGACAAATGTCTGAGTACGTTCAGATTTGCTCAGCTGTTTGAAAATCAAGTAACGTAAGAGGTTTACCAGCACTGTCATTCTTAAATTTTCTAAGGGGATGTTTCACAGTCTTTCCAGAAATGTGCGAAAATATACTTCAGCATAGGCAGTCGACTCATCCATCTGAGTTCAGTGGGGAAGGGAAAAAAATAAGTACAGTACCAAGAGAATAGTTTTGACAGAGGAAGATAATAACTTCAAATACCGTGACGCCTCAGTTTAACGTCTGATAGAGACTTCGGTGTCGTCGTCTTCAATCCTAAGAATGGTTTGATGCAGCTTTACACGCAACTCTACTCTGTACAAGCCCTTCATCCCTGCACAACTAAAGTAAATGATATCCACCTAAACCGGCTTATCGTGGTCAGGCCTTAGTCGCCTCTTTAATTTTCTGGCCATCTCTCATTCACCCCTCCCCCCCCCCCCCCCCCCCAAAAAAAAATCAACACTTTCTTCCATTTTCAGCACCAACCAGAATGTAGCGACGCACTCAACCATGGCCCACCACAACGTTCGCAGGTAAAGCACTATTCGCACATTCTGGAGGACACTGCTTCATATGTAAAAGACAGATATGACGTTCTTTGAATATAAAATCTGTGGAATGACTATTACATGTCACAAACTCTTTCACTAACATTTCTTTCTGCTGTCGGATTACATCATATATAAATTAGAATAACTAAACAAATATATATAGACATTAATAGTGCTCTTCTATTAGCTAACAGCGCAATCATCAGTTTTATTTAATGGCCCGCGTGGCAGGAAAGGTCTTTAGCGTTGTATTTTCACGAGCGAGTTTTGCCGTTAACAGCTGTTGCGATTACGTGTTTCATGGTTTCCATAAGGTAACCTAGAACTCTTAAGGAAGACATGTTCGGCATTTATGGTTCTCCGTGTTCTTCTTTCAGGTACAGCTATGTATTAGAGAACATCGCGTTTGTGAACTTGTTTGTAGGTTAAACAAATTCCTCCATTGGCCAATTTTATTGTGGTTTCTCCATGTAATACACCTGCATCAATTGCCAGCATTGTTCGTCTATGAAGGTAAGAAGATAAGCTTAAATAAAACGGCACTTTAGATCGGCGTAATACAGCTATCCGGTGAGTATTAGAGTACCCTGAGTCTGGTTCTCGTACCAGAAAGAAGTATTTGGCAGTTCACGTAAACTGTAACAAACTATAACATGTATGACATTTGTATGAGATTCTCTTATAATACCCGCAGCGGACACGGATTTTCAGTTTACTAACCCTACTCGAGGCGAACATAATTTTTTAAGTTACAGAAATTAGAAAATTAACAGTACACGGAACTTATAACTGTTCTAGAAGTAGCCGAATAAAGAATGAACACGAACTGGTAAACATTGGGGAATGTAACGGCATACTCAATTTCCAACAAATTATGTACGAATGACTGGCTTATAAGAACACCACATAGATCCTACAGAAATAAAATCAACAAAGAACGTAGATATGGCACTATGATATTACATACAACATGTACTCAATAGGTATGCTGCCGATGATCGGAACAAAACCAGCTTCAGCCACAAGAGCTTTACAAGGTACTAACTTTGAAATTCAGATTATATATTTTCTTTTACAACGCTTCCTCAATCCCGTTCGGTTTTATTTTAGTACTAGTGAAATGTGGAAAGCAATTGGGGCCCTGTAGATTGTTTAAGCATGTGATGCATTAGAAAGGTTTTAGTAGTGAAGCGTTTCATTATATTTTACTTCAAAATGAGATCAGAGAAGAAAGTAGGAGCTTAAGGCTGAATCCGAGACGAAAACATAGTCAGTGCCATATTGTGGCCACTTGAAATACGAAAACTGACTTATAACGGAAAGAGAGCTATTTTCCGAAGCTGTATTGTAAAAGAAAAAAAAGTGCCCCATGATGGAATTATTCGAAAGAAACGGAAATCGTTAGATGTGATGTACATGTACTGTGAAGCGAATGAATACAATTTCAGAAAAATGGGTCATTCATTCAAGAGAAAGGGTTTCACAGATCCATCAAGTTAATAACGCGCTGGTGCTCCTCTGGCCCTTATCTAAGCAGTTATTCGGCTTGCCATTGATTATACAGTTGTTGGATGTGCTCCTGAGTGTTATTGGACAAATTCTGTCCAGTTAGCGCGTTACTATTAAAGGATACTGTTTAAGAATTAAGAGTCATTAATGACAGTATCTCAGCAAACAAAACTCCTGATGTTTTTACTAGTAAGGAGGAATCTATAGATATTAATACTAATTCAGTTACTATTTATGGCAGTGAGAGTAAGTTGCTTAATATTATGAAAGAAAATGAATCTTTTTTATGTAGTATGTGGTTATATAGTGATGCTATTGATAAAGATGAAAGCTCCAAAAACATGATTAAAAATCTGTGTTCAACTCTGTATCCAGACTAGTGGCATAAAATTAAATATGTTGTAAAACAAAGATAAGTACCATAGCGCTGATCTATGTGAAACAATTAAGTGTACATGGATTGATGAAATTCCCAGTGACAGTGATAATAATGTCTGTGTTACTTTTATGAAAGTGTGCCAAAGCAATGAAAATAGTAAAAACAACGGCGTTAATTTGGAAGAGATAGAAGAAGACCTGTTATGTGAAGCTGTTAAGGTTGATAAATGAATTGGTATTTGTTGTCCATTCATTAAATTCAGAAAAGGATCATGGGAAGTCTTGTTGACACAGGTACCCGAATGTCAGGAGTGACTAAATCCTTAAATAAAAAATTAAAACATTGTAAAGTCTATGTAGAATTACCTGTAATGACAGTCAGGCTTTAATAACTTTTACAACTGAGTGAGAAATTTTCACACAAGAATGCTAAATAATTCAATATCACAGTGAGGATCCTATCTTCAGCATGTCATCAGTAGTTTGTGTGAATGCAGGTTTTGACTGGATGGGGTAGGGGGGAACCGATCAATGCATCTGATGGAGATTGTATTTATATTAAATTTATAAAGTCAGCTGTATCTTACAGGGAGGGTAAAATAAATAGTATACAATTTTTAAAAGAAAGTGGATTTAAAGTCAAAGATATGCCAGAATTAGATACAGACGAAGCAGAATTTAAAGAACTTGACTGATAATCATAAATGGTCATTGGAATCTTTGTTGTGGGAGTACAGTAATGTGTTTCACAATACGCCAGGTAGAGTGAGAGGGCATCAGAGTATTTTACAGATAAAACCAAACCGACCTATTTTTGTAAGACAACGTTGTGTGCCTATAGCGAAGAGAGCAGCAGCTGAGAAAGAGTTGCATATGATGGAAATGTGTGATATCACTGACGGAAGTCTTAGCCTGTATAACAACCCATTAGTCATTGTTTCGAAAAGAGATGCAGGAATGAGATTGGTTCTAGATTCAAGGCATTTGAACAAGTTTTTGCAAAGAGAAATTGGTCACCCTGAAAACGTAAATGAACCTTTACAGAAAATTAAAATCAGGCAGATCATTTGTAGTTCAGATTTAACTTCTGGATGTCGACAGGGAACTTCAGCTTCTGAATCTCATAAATATACTGTCTTTGTTTACAGTAACGGATGTTACCAATATTCTGTTGTACCTTTTGGTCTCAACTCTTCTGTTGATGAATTATATAACGCTGGTTGGAGGGACCTCTCCATAATGTTCCAGACTTTCTCAGCTGGGGAGAAATGAGGATACCTTGATGGCAAAGGTACGATTTGGCAAACACGAAGACAAGCAGCAGAAACTCTTGTCATGTGGGGACGGGTATTATTTCCGTGCAACGTGAGCCAAGCACCGTTTGCCATAAGGGAAACAGAAAGGGAGATACTGTATTGTCGATGTATGTTGCACTGTAAGAGCCGTATGGTTGGCGACAGTAAGGCTGGTGCGCCATCGCTCTCCGTTTTCGGCCTGAAATCTCATTGAATGGAGTAGAATTGTTTTCAGTGATGAATCACGCTTCGGAGTTAGCCCCGATGACCATCGAAGACATGTCTGGAGTCGGTCCGCACAGCAGTGAAGTATTACCCGACTGTAGCCCACCACACGCCCCCACAACAATTGATGGTCTGGCCTGACATTCTTTTTATAGAAGGACACCTTTGGTTTTCATCTGCGGCACCCTTGCAGGGAGGCCGTACATCGACAATATAGTACGCCCCGATTTGTTGCCCTTCATCGCAGGCGATCCTGGGCTTACGTTTCACCAAGACAGTGCCCGCCCGAACACGGCGGGAGTTTCTACTGGTTGACCTCGTGACTACCAAGGCCTATCTTCGCCAGAAAGTCCGCCGGCTCTCTGCCCAGTTGAGACCGTGTCGACTGTTAGGTGCAGGGACCTTCAATCATTTCGGGATGGACATAATCCAGCACAATTTACCTCGGAAGAACATCCAACAACTGTATCAGTCAATGCCAAGCCGAATAACTGCTTGCATAGAGGCTAGAAGTGGACCAACAATCGCAGGTTCGAATCTTGCCTCGGGCATGGATGTGTGTGATGACCTTAGGTTAGTTAGGTTTAAGTAGTTCTAAGTTCTAGGGGACTGATGACCTCAGCAGTTAAGTCCCATAGTGCTCAGAGCCATCTGAACCATTTTTTTGGACCAACAAATTACTGATCCTCTCAATTGGTGAAGCTCTTTCTCTTGAATAAATCATCGACTTTTTTTTTAATTGCAGTCCTTTAATGTTTGTCTGTACATGTACATCAAAATTTTGGAAATTTGTGATAAGGTCTTATGGGATAAAACTGCTGAGGACATCGGTCCTTAAGCTTACGCACTACTTAATCAAACTTAAACCAACTTACGCTAATGACAGCACACACACCCATGCTCGAGGGAAGACCCGAACCTCCGACGGGGGGAGCCGCGTAAACCGTGTAAGCCGCCTGAGACCGCGCGGCTACCCCGCGCGGCCATGTATATCATATCTACGGATTTCCGTCCCATTGGGATGATTCTCTCTTGGTTGCTTCCTTTTTTTAATTAGAGTGTATATGAGAATTTGTGGTAGCCTGTGTCCAGTCACATTATATAATCAAAAAGTGAGAAAACTGAAATACATTGGCATCTAAAGATTGGTAAACGAAATATTTAAAAGCAATAATTTACGTATATATGCATGTTTCCGAGTATTGTCAGCAAGATAATCTAGTCGCTTCGGAATGTAAGCATTAAACTAAAAACGCCATTATTCTCTTTTTCTGCCTTCGATTGTTTTCTTCAGCTGCATGCATAACCGCTTTGCAGTTAATGTACGTCTATTTACCATTCAGGTTTCTATTGTACCGGTATTCTTTTGTCAATTCGCGCCACCTGACAGAGTTTTAAGCATTTAATTATTTTATACTCCTCGTCAAATGAGTTGGCCTTTTACTTTTTACTTCTTTATCTGGCCGGCCGAAGTGGCCGCGCGGTTCTGGCGCTGCAGTCTGGAACCGCGAGACCGCTACGGTCGCAGGTTCGAATCCTGCCTCGGGCATGGATGTGTGTGCTGTCCCTAGGTTAGTTAGGTTTAACTAGTTCTAAGTTCTAGGGGACTAATGACCTTAGCAGTTGAGTCCCATAGTGCTCAGAGCCATTTGAACCACTTCTTTATCTATTAACTTTTTTGAAAATGTAACCTGACTTGGAAGGTAAATAATTAAAACGAGCAGGTATAGCTACATGTTCTGGATAATTTTCCATTGAACTGAATTACTCTCCTCCCACAAATAAACGTTGTTCGCACTTACCATTGCTTTTATTTTCTAACGTTTCATGTTTGTGGAACATGCTTTTGATAAAAGTGTTCATGATGAATAACATCTCGTTATAAATAGTTGACGTTATTAGCAGTCCGCAGCTCGTGGTCGTGCGGTAGCGTTCTCGCTTCCCGCGCCTGGGTTCCTGGGTTCGATTTCCGGCGGGGTCAGGGATTTTCTCTGCCTCGTGATGACTGGGTGTTGTGTGATGTCCTTAGGTTAGTTAGGTTTAAGTAGTTCTAAGTTCTAGGGGACTGATGACCATAGATGTTAGGTACCTTAGTGCTCAGACCCATTTGAACCATTATTAGTATTTGTGAATTTCAAGTTGCAAACTGCGACCAGTATTTGGAATACTAATGATGTCCATTTATTTTGTGTTAGGTACGGGCCGGCCGCTGTCGCCTAGCGGTTCTAGGCGCTTCAGTCCCGAACCGCGAGACCGCTATGGTCGCAGGTTCGATTTCTGCCTCGGGCATGGATGTGTGTGATGTCCTTAGGTTAGTTAGGTTTAAGTAGTTCTAAGTTCTAAGGGAATGATGACCACAGATTTTAAGTCCAATAGTGCTCAGAGCCATTTGAACCATTTCTGTGTTAGGTTCATACACAACTTTCGATTGCAAAACTCGTAATAAAATCATGGTAAGCCTATAATTTTTAGTTTCGAACCGGCTAACTACAACTGAATGAAACACAATTTTCGTGCCACACGCTTTTCCCTTTTATTCTCTCCAAGGCTTCTTCAGTGGCATGCTGCGTCAGCGATTTTCTTCATATTATGTTTCTGTTCCATTTTTTATGCTGTTCCTCGTCTTATAATTGCCACTTGGATTTATTTTTCCACGTTTCACAGCCCTAGGAACTGAACACTTTAAAGCCCCTGAGGCTAATTAATAATGTAATGTGTTCATCAATATAATTTTATTTTTGCATGTCGTTGAACACAGGAACAATACCAAAGCAAAGATATATTAAAAAAAAGATGGCGTAGGGCTAGAAAAGAACCAAAGAATAAACACATCATACATAACATTCTTCACAGAATAACCGCCGGAGTCCACTGTGCGATTTCGTTGTGTCGCCAGGCGGTTCCCACACGCCCTCCCCCCTCCCCCCCTCCCCCCCCCCCCCCCACTCTGTGGTGTGGAGTTCTGTTCTGGGCACATAATGATACTTGTATTTTATAATTATGGTAGCCCTAGAGCGCTTCTCTGAGAACGGTGGGTCTTCCCGTGTGGTTTCCTGCATCTGGCTGAGCATGTTGCTCTTTGCGTGCAACACCTCTTCGTCGTATTGTGTAGGCGGCGGTTCTTCACTGGTGTCTTGATTTTCTCCGTCAGCTGGTGGCCATATGTGCGCCGGCTTAACTCTCTCAATGGGAACTGTTTGTCGCTTCCCGTCATGATTTATCTGCAGCGTATGTTCATCTCTCGCTAGTACTTTATACGGCCCAGTATATGGCTCCTGGAGAGGTGTTCGTACAGCGTATGTCCTCAGCCACACATAAGGGCGATCGCCAATCTGCCTGTGAACAAATGGCATGTTGGTGCCATGTCGAGAACCAGGTGTCGGTAGTAGCTGTGCCTTGTGGTTGCGGACTTGATGTAAGACGTAAGGTATGTCGCCCGCTGTCGCTTCCGTCGGTTCTACGAAAAATTCTTTCTGCAGCCTGAGGTTCTCTCTCGAAACCAGTTCAGACACGGATGCACCTAGGTCTGATTTGCAGGCAGTTCGGAGACCTAGCAGCACCACTGGCAACGCTGAAGTCCAGCTGTCCTACGGCACATCAATACTGTCTTTAATGTCTTCTGCCACCATCAACCATGCAATTGCTCGCTGGGTGATAAGCGGTGGTGTCGTGACGGCGGAATCCGCAGATCTTGGCTAATTGTTAGAATAAAGTGGATTCAAATTGTCGTCCTTGATCGCTTGTCAAGTATCGTGGACATCCAAAAGGGGAGATCCAAGAAGCCCAAAATATTCGAGCTACCGTTGCATGGGGGCTTAATTATATAAATATGAAATGCAAATAATTTTTTAAATTTTTAGTAGCTGTATGTCCGATTACGAGGTCTCGTAAACGGTTGGCCCTGACTAGTATCTGTACGCAATCTGACTGCATAGAATAACAACAAAGAATGAAAGAAAATTTTCGTTAACACAATTAATTAATTAAGTCCCCAGCAACTATAAAACCTACGAAACCAAAACACAAGTGTAATTGTTCTGTAAGTGGGAGTGTGATTCAACGTACACATCTGGCACGGTTCTTCTTCAACAAGACAAGAAAATTTAGATACCATTTATACTGAAGTAATTAAAAAAAAATAGAAATACGATAATTGCGTGTGAAAACCAGAATTACACTCTAATATAAGAACACAAGCCAGATGCCTTGTTGACTGAACCTGTAATGACGCATTATTTAAGACATGGAAATAATGAAAAAACAGGGAATATTTTACCTTCATATATATTGACGAAAAGCACTCTGATCATTACAATATCTCCATTCGAACAACATCTGCTGTGTATCCCATCAAACAACTGCATAAAACATGGAACAAGCACTCTCCACTACGACTTCTCGACAAAAACTTTTCACTACGACATCTCAGCAAGCACTCACTACTACGAGTTCACGACAAGCACTGCCAGTGGAGGCGGCGGAATAATACTCTTTGGCGCAATCTCTGGCGCTGTGGCTCAGTGTAGCCACCTTTCACCGTCTCTGCCCATCTTGTATACCGGTCCACCGATGTCAACAAATACTTGTAGCCGTCTGAAGGGCCAACAATGTCGAAATGAACGTGGGAGAACGTCTTTGTTACCGGGGAAAAAATCTCAAACTGCTGTATGTACATGCCGCCCAATCTTGCTCCTTAGTCACAGTACGCATGTTTTTACCCAACCGTGGCAATCCTTCCTTATACTCGGACAGACAAAACGTTCCGTGATTAGTTTGATAGTTGCTCTGCTACCCAGATGACGGAGTCCGTGTATGCTGTCGAAAACCTCATTCCGTAGTTGCCTTGGCATGAAAGGCCTTAGATTGTTCGTAGCTATGTTGCACCATATCTTCACACTCGCGCCCGCCGTCTGCATTAATTTTAACTGAAGTTCAGTTGCTACTTCCTGTAAATACTGTTGGAGTTGTGTGTGAATAGCTTGTGCTGCGGCTAATTTATCGTAGTCTGTGGTTTGTGAAATAACCGAGACCGGCGACGGGAAATCGGAAACTATGTTTTCGACTCCCTTGCTATGCTTGATATGTGTAGTAAATTGACTAATGTATTCTAAGTGGCGAAATTGACGTGGAGAACAGTTATCCACCGACTTATTGAATGCAAAGGTTTTTGCTTTATGGTCGATGCATACAGGAAATGCTCTTTCCTCTACATACGGGCGAAAGTACCAGATAGCTTCATATATGGCTAATAGTTCTCTGTCATATGGGCTCCATTCCCTTTGTGGGTCTTACGTGAGAAAAAACCCAAAGGCTGCCATTTGTCGTTTACTTTCTGGTGCAGTGCAGCTCCCATCGCGTCTTGGCTGGCATCGAATGCTATTGACAGAGGTGCTTCTGGTACCAGATGGGTAATGAGTACTGATTTTCATAAGTCGGCCTCAATGTGTTGAAATGCTCTCTCCATGTCCACCTTCCATTGCACCGGTCGTTCGCCATTTCCATTTTTATGTGGGAGAGCGTCTGTCAAGGGCGCTTGCACTACCGCAGCTCGCGGCATATGCTGTCTATAGAAATTTACCGCGCCTAAAGTCTCGGGGCTGTTCATGTTGCGATTACTGCTACCTTGTCCTCTCTCGGGCGTGTGCTCTCAGCCGAAACTTCTTATCCTAGAAACGTCGCTTGCCGTTTTCGCAGTTCGCATTTTGCTTCGTTGACTATTATCCCGTACTGGTTTATGCGGGCGAACACTGCGGACAGTAGCTTCTCGTGTGCTTCTCTCGTCGTTGATGAGATTAATATATCATCAAGATAAGCGAAGCATCTTTTCAACACGCGCAACACTTCATCAATAAATAGTTGCCATGTTTGAGCTGCGTTGTTTAACCCGAAAGGCATAAGGACTTATTCGAATAAACCGATAGGTGTTGTAACTGCTGTTTTTGGCATGTTTTCTTCTGCGACCGTTAACTGGTGATAAACTTTTTTACAATCAATAATGCTAAAGATCGTTGCCCCAACTAACTGATTTGTGAAATCGTGAATATTAGGCACTGGGTAACGATACAGTATAGTGCGTGCGTTAAACTTCCTGTAATCGCCACATGGTCTCCACGACCCATCCTTTTTCTTTACCAAATGTATGGGTGACGCCCACGGGCTGTCTGATCTACATATGGCACCTGATGCCAGTAATGCCTCGAATTCTGCTTTTGCTGCCACGAATCGATCGGGTGCTAACCTGCGCGGTCGTTGATGTATTGGCTGACCGGGTGGTGTAAATGCGGTGTACAGTTTTGTGAGTTAGTGCAGATTTTCCTGCGACCGTGTTATCATTTACGCACCGCGTCACAGTTATGTGTCACGTTCCGTGATGCCATCTCTTGTCTCTTGATTTCGTTTCGTCTGTGCATTAGCAAGACCTATGGCAATGTGCATGTCACAAAGGAAGTCTGCACCCAATACCGCCTCTCACACCTCTGCTAGAATGAAGGTCCACTGACTGCTTTGTGAGAAACGTAAAGCGACTTCGATTTTTCGTGTGCCATGAGCAACAATAGGCGATTTATTTGCTGCGGTTATTTGCATCGATGGAGTGCTACCCGTTCCTTGATAGTCAGTAAAGGGGAGCACACTCACATCGGCTCCCGAGTCTATTAGGTAGCAACGGTTCGACTTCTCATCTCTGACATAAAGGCGTTCTGAGTTGGTAAGAAAATTATTGACGTTACTCACCCGTCCGTAGTTTGCATCGATCTCACCTTGTTGTTGCAGGCGCTCTTCTGTGCTACCGTGGCCCGCTGCGCCGCCTCTCACGTTTGGGTACCCACATGGCTGCGAATACTTTGTTGCCCTATCCGCGAATCGTTGATGGTACCGACATACCCGTCCTTGTTGAATTTCGCTGTTGGCCTTGCTGTTTTCATTCCGTAACATTAGTGAGACCTGTTGCTGCAATAATGTCATCTGTTGTTTTAGTTCCTGTATTTGTTTGTTGACGTCCGAATGCTGAGTCTTCCGTGTTGTTGCTATCACTTCTGATGCTTCTTCCTCGTTAAAGGTTGCAATGCGAGCCACCTGTGGATTGCCTATGGTCGCATGGACTTTCTCTGCTGTCTTCAAAGAGGTTTTGCATGTTGTCTTTTTCACCAGTTACTAGTGCGGCTTTCAATCGTGCTTGATAACTGATCTAGCCAGATGTGTTTGAGCGCCGCATCTGACAATTCTTCTGCGTTGACGAACCCACGCAAATGCTTCCAAAATTCCGACGCTGTCCGGTCACCTATAGCTTCTTCTTTAAGCACCTGCCGTATGTGTTGATTTAACGGTTTACGCATGCTGGTGAGCAATACATTTTTCAACGCCGAGTACGGTCGTTCTGCTGGAAGTCCGAGTATTACATCTTCTGCTGCGGTTGCTGCTCTAGCATCCAGCGCATTCACCGTTATCGTGAACTTCGTCTGCTCATCATGGATCTTAATTTGGGCAAACGTGTGTTCAGTCATCGCAAACCATAGCTGCAGTGTGTCAGGCAGGAACTGCGGTGTTCGAATTTTTACGTGCTGCATCTATTTCGTCGGGCTTTTGGTTTGTACGGCCGCACGCGTGTTTGACGTTGGAGTAATAGGCGTCTCCAATGCTAACATCAGTGCTACAGTTTGTTCATGTATCTGTTCTTGAAGGTTCACGAGCTGCATCTCTTCATTCCTACCTGAACTTACTGAAGTCGCTGAATTCTCTTGTTTGTATGTCGTAATTTTCTTTATGTTCAGTGTTTTGGGTCACCACTAAAACCACTGAGGCTAATTAATAATTATTTTTGAGAGAGAGTAATGCGTCCAAGAATATAACTTTATTTTTGCATGTCGTTGAACTCAGGAACGATACTAAAGCCAAGATATACAAAAATGGTGGCAAAGCGCTAGAACAAAACCAAAGAATAAATACATCGTAGCCGGCCGGGGTGGCCGAGCGGTTCTAGGCGCTACAATCTTGAACCGCACAACCATTATGGTCGCAAGTTCGAATCCTGTCTCTGGTATGGATGTGTGTGATGGCCTTAGGTTAGTTAGGTTTCAGTACTTCTAAGTTCTAGGGGACTGATGACCTCAGAAGTTAAGTTCCATAGTGCTCAGAGCCATCCATAGTGCTCAGAGCTATTTGAACCAAATACATCGTAAATAACATTCTTCACAGAAGAAACGCCAGAGTCCACTGTGCGATTTCGTTGTGTCGCCAGGCGGTTCCTACAACTTGTTTTGATGCGGCGATGGCACGAAAATTGCATTTGATTTACTTGTAGTTAGACAGTCCAAATGTAAAAATTATCAAGAAACCGTAATGTCACGCGCTACTGAGGAAGACAGGACTATAAAAGTTGAAGATCGTAATAAAATCATTTGATGTGAGGAAAAGTCACATTACTTCGTTCTGTGAGCAATTGTTAGTCATCTTTAGTGACGGTAATTTTAATGTGTTGATAGTGTGTGTGATTTCTCTCACCACAGTTTAGTCAAGTGGTTTGGCAGACAGTGAATAAGTATGAAATTATTGATACCGTTAACAACACTGAAAGTAGAAAACGAGCCGATAACTGTCATTCACTGAGGAAGAGGATTAGTAGTCTTTGAAATAATTACTGGTAACTAAAACTAAAAACAATTTGATCTGTTGACATCATTCCCAGCTTTCTTTCCTTGAATGCCCACGATCTAAGATTGCGTAAATACAGTACACACTCGAAGCACTGTATTCGAAGTTCCGTATAAGTTGTAATGGATTAACATTATCTCATGGAACAGATATAGACAATGTAAAGGTGAAAGTATGAATTGGGAGTCCGCGTTCTGAATGTAAATCAGAATGTTCTCTAAGCAGTCTAATTGTGTGGATTACGAAATCGTCGCCCACCTATTTTGCATTTACCATCATTGCAATTTATCTGCCATCATTATTATTATTATTACAAGTTTGGTTCAAATGGCTCTGAGCACTATGGGACTTAACATCTGAGGTCATCAGTCCCCTAGAACTTAGAACTACAGAAACCTTACTAACCAAAGGACATCACACACATCCATGCCCGAGGCAGGATTCGAACCTGCAACCGTAGCAGTCGCGTGGTTCCGGACTGAAGCTCCTAGATCCGCACGGCCACAGCGGCCGGCTTTACTAGTTTGCTTACCGATTGCTCACAATAACAGGAAATATGATGACAGAAATTACTCCTCTGGATATAAGCACAGGCAAATGACGCAGTCCTGTACAATGTGTACCAGCAGCTTTAGAAAATTTGAGAAGACTATAATGGCTTCGAATGCAGTTATGGAACAGTGTGGTGCATTGATTTTGTGTAAGGTGCCTGAAACCAGGTCTTTCATTTATTCACATTAAATTTTACTTTTTTTGGTCTCTTTTAATATTTATTGCTCTGTTCGAGATTCTACAGTAACCAGTTCCAAGATATAGAGTGACTGACAATTTCTCAAACTCTCTGCTAAGATACTGAGTCGAGTGGCTTTTAGCCAATAGCATTCGACGACGGTCTCCGAGCCATGAGGTTTCCTTGTTCAGAGGAAGTCAGCTATTCCATTACAGCACAGTACTTTGGAGTGTTTTGTAGAGACTTGAGGGAGAGCTATTTTTCGAGATCGCATGCTGTTTTTATGAATACATCTCGATCAACCCAAGAACACCTACATTACGTGGCCATCCTAAGTTCCATAAACTTCAGGTTACAACACAGCCTACAGTCAATTGTATAGATAGCAAACGTTTCTTATTAGTGGAAAGTCAAATAGTCTACTAAACAAACACTACACTTACCGAAAGTTTTATGCAATAAAAAACTCCAGAACCTTAGCTAATAACCCTAAATACATAAAAATACCGATAACAGTTAAATCTGTATCCTTAGATATTACGAACCTATATACCATCGTCTCAATAAATAAACCAATTGATATCGTAACATATAAACTACTACAAAATCGAAAACTGGCAATCTCTGGAGCCCAAGGAGTAATGGAACCAAAAAAACCAGTACATAACCAGAACTATTTCTAATTTAACAACAAACTGTTCAACGAGAAAGATGGAGTCGGAATTGGGTGTGGTATAGGAGGTACCAACGCCGACATTTTTCTCGAGCCCTTCAAACAAAAGTACCAGCCCTACAAACAAGTTAGTAAGGAAATTGTAAACTAAATACGTTAAGTAGATGATACACTGCTTCTTATAAATGGAAACGACACAGACGTACGGCATATGCACAATATACAAAACAATCGACGCCCAGACAAGAAATTCATCATAGAGTTGGAAAAAAATAAGTTAACTTCCTACATATAACAGTAAAAAATGTACACAACAAGCATGAATTTGAAATTTGCTGTAGGAAAACATACTGCAACAGAGAACACTATAAACTCACACTGATACCATCCAATAATACACAACTATAAATATTTCCACACCATGATAAACAGATTGTTAAACCTTCCGCTACGAAATCCCACAATACAAAAAGAGCTGGCAACTCTAAAGTACGTACCATACCAAACAACTTTCACAGCTCTAACCCCAATATAATACAAAATGAGAAAACATTGTCAATGGAAACAAACATCAAGCAAAAATTCACTTACGTACAACAAACGTATAGAGAAGCCATATCATATAAACTTAACGCAATATGAAAGAAAACCGCAGTACGGTTTGCGGTCAGCAGCTCACACAATACCAAAAAACAAATCAGATTTGGAATAACGAAACGACCAGATTTATATAACATCAACTATAAAGAGTGCGAAGAATTCTACAAAGGCCAAGTGGGCGGGAACTTCAACATCGGATATCAAGAACATATAAGAAACGGCGTTACAAATCAATCCTCATTCTTCCATCACATCAAAACAGAAAATTACAACGTAGACCGAACAGAACATACTGTAGAATCCTTGCAAGAAACAGAAATTTACATTCACACGTGCACATGCTCCAACAAAATGTTAAATGAACGAACAGAATTAAAATATAAAAATTATATCGACAACTTTACTGAAAACATGCCAAATGATCAAAGATAAATAATTTACGCGAAGACAATACCAACGATAAACAACTGAAAGATAATAATGTTACACAGATCCATAAATTAATAAACCAGAGATGTAATCACGTTACACCGTTACCAAGATATCAACAGAGTCTATCAACTTAAAAAAAAAAAAAAAAAAAAAAAAAAAAACGACGTCTCAAAAGTAGTGTTCAGCTGCAGCGCCAGCGGTAACGAGGTGTTAACGACGTAAGTATTTCCAAATTGTAAAGTAAGCAGTATAACTTAATTTATAACTACTGAAAACGGACAAGAATTTTGCACCAACGTCTTATATATTTTGAAGGTATCTTTAAAATGACCTTGTTGTCGAAATGAACTCATAGTCGCAAGAACTGTTGAATAGAATGCTGTTACAGCAGAGTTTTCGTTATAGTTATTTAATGCCGTTACAAGAGATTTACAGCGTCGCAATTTCACGAGAAATAGAAAGAATTTACCTTCCTTCGTTGGACAGCCATGTTGTCGCACAGCACGTACTACGTACATGACATCTGGTAAGATCAATCCAATTTATAATCAGTGCTAAAATATATTTATCGCTGTAGTTAGCAGAGTTTGTTTACTATTACTGCTCCGCGCTAGTATTCGGTGGAGTGTTTACGCGCAGTACAACGGATCCGAAGACGATTCGAAACTATATTTAGGGTAAATCAGGGTGATATAGTGATCAAAAAATTTGGGCCTCGTAGAAGACAAGAAATTGTTTATTTAAACAAAATAAAAACACTCTCCTTTCACAAAACACATAAGTAACACTTTAACAGTACCACATCCGCTTTAAGGCACTACAAAAGTTACAAAAAATGCTCATTTTTATCAATTTCATCATTTCACCGATGTATATGGGTGAAATGGCGAATGCCCTTTGAGTGAAATGGTGAACTTATTTCCCTTGCTTTTTGCCACATACGTCACACATAGATTTACATTTTGAACAGTCTTCATGCAGCCAACGTTGGCAGCTAACACATTTGATCCAATCCACATACTTTTTTAGTGCAACTGTACGGTTCGCAGCACCCTACACAACAACACTCTCTATCATCCGCGTCGTCATCATCGTCTTGCAATTGGATATCCAGCGACGAGTCGGATTCGGTGTCAGTGGTTGACAGTTTTCGTTTCTTAGGCTGCTTCTTTTTGATAATTGCTTTGGTAGTCTCTTTGGTTACGGTTTTTCAAAAATGGTTCAAATAGCTCTGAGCACTATGGGACTCAACTGCTGAGGTCATTAGTCCCCTAGAACTTAGAACTAGTTAAACCTAACTAACCTAAGGACATCACAAACATCCATGCCAGAGGCAGGATTCGAACCTGCGACCGTAGCGGTCTTGCGGTTCCAGACTGCAGCGTCTTTAACCGCACGGCCACTTCGGCCGGCTACGGTTTTTCCTTTGGTTAGGGTTTCTCGTTTGGTTACGGTTTCTCCTTTGGTCCACTCTTTAGCATTTGCTCTACTCTTCACTGACTCATTTTGTCGTTTTCTGTGTCGCAGGTTGTCGATGTTTTCTGGACAAGTCAAAACGTCAGCTAAAGCTCTGGACTTCTTCCTTGCGGATGCAACTTTACCTAGGATAGGTATTGGCGATATATGGTCCAAGAGTTTGCCAGGACTTATTTGAGATTCTTCTATCTACGTCTGCAGTTGCTTCTTCCGAGGGATTAGGCGTCTCCTGCCACTGCGGACAACTTGGTCGAGGTGAAGTAGGTCTGTTTTCATGTCGTTCGTTGTTTTCCTGATGTTTACCTGAAGCTGATGTTAAAAACGCTTATTTTGGGATGACATCAGGATTAAACGGGCTCATTCCTCTGCTTCTGAACCCCGATATCGCATTCTCTGTCGTAGGTTCTTGTACCCATGCCTTTGCAAGCAGTCCTCCGAACACTAGTCTGGAAGTTTTTCTATTTGGATTCATTTTAATGTACGAATTGCAAGCATTGTAATAATAGGATTTCAGAGCTTTAAAAAATGTTCTGTCTAGCGGCTGCTGATAGTGTGTGGTGTGATTGGGTGGACAGAGCAAAATTATGTTTTTTAATTGTGCAAACTCTAATGATCCACGCTGCTGCAATGAGAGATATGGCCATCCAAAATAAGCGCGACTGTTCCCTGAGGCTTCCTCGGTGCAAATTGGTTTGTAATATTTCTGGCTCGGTCAGCCATCAAATTAGGCTCCAAGAAGCTGTTCCCAGAGCAGTGGAGGTCCAAGAAGTATATAGATGACGAAATGTGGTGTGAGATTCGGTACCATTCCCGTGAGCAAGACCGCCTGCATAATGCTACTGCTCTGTGATTGGCTGCTGTGTTCGGAGCAAGGATGCCAAAACGTGAAAGTATAATTATTATTATTAGTTAAACTACTCATTGGAATGACTTCACTTTTTAATACAAATATCTCTCAACAGCTGACTATCAATCAGTCATTTTAGAATTATTAAAAAAAATTACATCAAAAACAAAAGACTGACGAAATTACAGACGAAGCACTTCGGAAGCGTTCGGGTCACGCCTTTTCTGGTATGGCACGCGAAGTGTTTTGGGCTGTTTGTCACTCTGGATTAGGCAGTCGAGAATAACAGACATGTTGTCTGTCGTAGGATGTGTTTCCAATTTTTTATGTAAGTTCCCGTTCGTCACTCTGGATTAGGCAGTCGAGAGGTACAGTCATGTTGTCTGTGGCAGGATGTGTTTGCCAGTATTCAGTATTAAAAGATTCACTCCGGTAGTCGTGAGGCACAGATACGTGTCACAAATAGAGTAAAGATAAATTTTCGTAAACATTGTGTTTGATCATGTACTTTGCGGTATCAGAAGGTGTTGTGTTAAGATCATGTAGTCTTCTCGTGTGGCTATATTAAAATACGCGAGTGGCATCCCAAAGAAGTGATACATTATTTCAGAACAGAATCTTGCTAAAAGTCAGTTTCAGCCTCAAGATACAGAACCTAGGACCTGCGTGCTGTTTTCTGCGCTGGGGCATCAACTTGAAGACAGCAGGTTAGTGAACTATAACAGAACCTCCGTATTCCACACAGTGCAGTGGAATCAACTAGGCGCGTCATGTGTACTGCATGTGCAGAACAAATGTGATCAGTGACACGTCATTTGCAGTAATGCAGATGAGGTAAAGGAGGATGATCGTTATTAACACCAACAAGCAGTTCATACTTCCTTTCTTGCCGTACATGGCATCACTGGTGCGGAAATCTTCGATGTTTGAGTGCTTTGGAGATATGAGGCTTGATTATTAGCGAGAACTGTGAACTGTGAAAAATTTTAGTAAAAATTCATAACATCGAAAGTGACTATTTTGCTACTAAATTACGATAGAACTGTGTACGAACTGTGTCAAATGTATTTGAACTGTATTTGAACTCTCTTTTGAACTTTAGATGAACTTTGATTATTGATGCCACAGACAAATTTTATTTTATTCTTAAGAACATAACGTTTGTTGAGAGTGAAACTGGATGCGTTGATGTGCAACAGTCAAAAATCCAAATACGTGTGGGCGGTCCATGGGAACACGTTGTTATTTCATCGAGAAGTTTTCGTCGTATTACGAGGCGACACAACGCATCGCTGGCAGGCAGCAGTAGCAGTGTAAGCGGGTGCAGTTCACCACGGCACATACACGCCTTGGTAGCCAGCAGCAGCGCCGAGACACAGCTGTAGCAGCGTTGCTGAACTGGGTGTTTCAGCAGTCCGAAAAGTAGTACGTCACGCCAGCTTCAGCAGCGGGAGCAGAGAAGGAACTTCTCGACGGCAGCACACAGAATAGCATCTTCTTAAGTGTTACTCTGGCACAACAATTTAATCTATGTAACGGACAGTTCAACAGTTGTAAAATCTTAAAGTGTAGTCTGAAATTGATTCATTTAATATATATTTGGCTAAAATTCACAAATTTTACAAAGTATAAAATGTCAGACGAAAGGGAAAAGAGATATCTTCTTAGAAGTAGGGAAAGATATCAAGTAAATATTGATGGCAATGATCTTTCAGCCCAGTTACAAGACTTGCAAATTAATAACATTGTAGATGATTATCAGATCAGTTGCAAAGTTCAGATAATAATGAGATTAATAATGTTTCTGAAAATGTTGATTCTATGTGAAATGACTGCACTGAGAACGCAGATATTGTCGCTTCTGACCACAAACACGTGGTAAATTTGGATGACGACGTCAGAGACACAGAATCTGACGTCGACATTACCAACGAGCCGACAGTGGAGTCAGGTAGATTAAGTCACAGAACTTATTCTGCTGACACCTTGCCAACTGAGAGTAATAGTCAGGATGAAGGAGTTGAACCAGATCAAAATCAATCTATAATGTCAGTGTTGCAATCATTTATAGCAGAGCAAAAATTACTTTTAAAAGAGCAAAAATAGGAAATTATAGCAGGGCAAAAAGAAACTGAAAAGAAAATAGATAATGGGCAAAAGGAAACTAAAGAGGAATTAGGAAAGAAAATAGAGAAAGCATATGCAGGAATAACTCAAATGAATAGCAATTTAAAGGCTTCAGAACAATAGGTATCAAAACTTGAAGCTAAAACGGAAGCTCGTTCCAGTAAAACAGACAGGGAAACAAAAGAATGGGGTAAGAAATTAAAATTATGTAAGCATGAAATAAATCAGAAATTTATAGTAAAGTTAAAAAGCTGAGCGATGATATGGAGGCTCAGGATTATTGTAATATCAACAATAAACAGTAATGTTAGTCAAGTAATAAAGGAGCAAGTCAAGGTAGCTAAAGAATGTAGTGATAAATAAGACCAGCAATTAAGTGAAAATATCAAAGAGGATCAGCAAGTACTTAGTCGCAAAGTTTCACAAATAGGTGCTCATTGTAAGGTACCACAGATGCGATTCAAGGTGAACTGAAAGAAGTTAGGGAAGTAGTGAATCGACTTCGAGATAAAAGCAAGGATAAAGTGTGTGTGGATGTTAGTGATGTAACAAATCCCACCATTGTTTACCATCCTTTCTCTAGTAGAGGCAACATACATCCAGTTGATTTTATTAAACAGTTCGAGGGTACAATTCCTGAAAACCTAACAGAACAACAAAAAATAAAAAGCTGTGGCCAGCAGATTTCAACGAGACGTAATATCATGGGGAACAGGGGTCAGTAACACATGTACTACATACAAGGAATTTCTACAAGCATTCTTAAACCAATATTGGTCTACTAGCACACAAGACAGCGTCAGGAGTGAAATTTTTCAGGGAACGAGGTTTGCTAGTAGTGGTTGTAATAGCTATAAAGAGTTTTTTCAACACTATTGGGAAAAGAACGAACACTTAACTGACTCGTTAAGAGAATCAGACCTTATAGAAAACTTAAATTTCCAGTGTCTGTACAAGAGAAGTTAATCAATGTAAACGAAAGCGATGTCAGTAACCTACTGCACGTCCTTGAGCAGTTAAATGTGTTGTCTGGCAACACGCAACGGGAGTAAGCAAAGGACTCAACATTATGGTAGACATCAAAAAATACTTTGAACATTGGTTACCCTCAGGGGGCAATAGCGTTCTTTCCATTGCAAGGTAGATGACGACTGCCAGGTACTCGACTTAACTAACAGCATTACTTCCTTTCCTTTCAAGCTGTTCGTTCTTCCTCTTCTTTCATTCTGAGCTGTATTCTGTCTTCTTTAACATTCTTCTCTATCCACGGCTATGATAAAAGTTTTACACGTACTGTGACAACAAATCCAATTATTGACAGCATAGTAACCCGGCAGGATAAACACCTGCATGGCACTGGTGAAAAACAGGAATTGACGGAATATATGTGAATAGGAAGTTTTATAACACGAAAGCATAGGATCAAAGATGCACAGGCAAGAGAACACGGTATTACGTTGAATTAAGAAACACCAGAATAACTTTAAATGACATTTGAAACATCTATCACAAAGTACACAGTTGAATGATTAATTTTTGAATGTTAAAGAACCAGCAAGAATAATATTACAGATTATGTTTGAAAAACCTGACATAAGTAGCAGGTAAGTGAAACAAGGGCTTTACTTATATCAGACATGAAATAGAATAAGTTTTCTAAAGATAAGCTAGCAGTCGCAGAAGAAGAGGACGACGTCAAACCAGGTAAGTGAACATGAC
Source organism: Schistocerca americana (assembly GCF_021461395.2). Classification (NCBI taxonomy): domain Eukaryota; kingdom Metazoa; phylum Arthropoda; class Insecta; order Orthoptera; family Acrididae; genus Schistocerca; species Schistocerca americana. Next base: position 1,198,297,999 of record NC_060119.1, on the reverse strand, counting down.
GAAAATTACGGAAGAATAAGATTTGGTAGCAGAAAAATAGGTCAGGAGATTACTAGTGCAAAGGTTGTGTTAAGCATTGTGGTGGTAAATACTATATTCTTAATTATGAATTGCCAGCGATGTAGTTTCCGCTGAGGTAATTCAGTATGTGTTTATAGGCAAGGGATGGTCCTGCCAAAGAGGCTTATGCTGTGGAGGAGCATTATTTTTAGGCGACAGGTAAGTCGGCCAATTGTAGATGAGAAGTGAGGAAAGGAGAATTATTCGGCGACGTGTAAGTTGGCCCATTATAATGTAGTGTGAGGAAGTCGAGGTTTAAGGCGACGTGTGAGTCGGCCCATTATTCAGGAGGTATCCAATGGTGAAGTGGTTTCCGCCAACTGGTTATGAAGTACAAGTGAACAGATATATTATTATTGACATGAGCAAGACAGAACACTAACACGAAAATCTCAAGGTACACAGACAATATATTTACTATTTAAAGATAAGGCCAAATTATATAAGGTATGGAGAGCAGTTCACTGGTTTATAATATGGAGTATGAAGAGTAAAATGCTAGCTATGAACAGCTCAGTCAGCCCCTACGAAATGAAGTTACATAATGCTTAACATACAAATGTTGACAATATAATGTTATGAAATGATTTCAGATGTGTACACATGAATACAGTTCCACTGACTGTGTAAATAGTAACAAGATTTACGATAAGAGAAGGGTATGGTAACTCTTATTGTTGAGTGACGCAATTTTCTTTAAGAGATTTATTCTGAAATGTTCTCCCAATATCTGTGAATCGCAGCTGTGTGCCTATTAATGACTAAGAAACTGTTGAAGTAACAACTAAAATGAGGCTGTATTAACAAAATGTAGATATAACATTAAAGAATATGAGAGGTGTGGCATAACGAAACAGTTATATGGCACAGCGCCGTCTGCTACATTTAAAGTGCACGACACCAGCTGTCGCCAATATGAATTAATCGGCGAGTACGCCACATGTTGTGAATGGACAATGACCTTACGTTGCTACGGGCAACGCCCTAGCCATATCTTAGCAGTCACTGTTTACAAACAGTGACACTGTAAGTAAACAAAGACTAATGTTTACTTTTTGAGTCTATTTAGGTACATATTCATTGTATGGTATAATCAAAAGTTTATTTCAGGGTTTATTTAAGTTCTATTAGAAATCTAATGTAAGGCATTTTGTATTGTTACATGAATTGTACTGGTCCTATACGCTGGAGTTGGAGACTGGCAATGGACAGTCACTTGTCAAACCCAGCACCAATTGAGACTAAACTACGCAATGTAAGACCACGGCATGGACAACTGAATCTCAAGTTGCTGTTGCGGATCGCATGTGTTCGTTCCTGTAATATTGAGAGTCAAGTGCTATTTCAAAGTGTATGTCAAATAGTGAATTGCAGTTCTTTCTTTTCATTCATTGTATTTCTAAAGTGGACCTCAGTTTGATGACGTGTTAGTAAAGTGTCCTTTAAAAGACGGAAATGAGCCGATAATAATACATATATTGAACTTTTGATGTAACTTATCTAAGAGTGTAATTTCCTTTGTGTCTCTTAAAGGACGGCAATGAGCCGATAATAGGTGATTGTTTTTTGAGGTGCTATGTATTTAGGTAACTTAATAACTTCCTTTGGTGAATTTGAAAGATAGCTATGAGCTGATTGTTATTCTGTTTTATGTGCTCTCCTTTGAAAATTCTCTTATTTTTCATATGTTTTGTGTAATCGTATAGTGATATGCTGTTTGTTAAATGTTAACTTCTTGTTCAAATTATTGTGTGATCAGTAGATGTAACTTCATGTTGATAATGTTTGTGGTGCAGGGTGTTACTGTTTTGAATTTATTGCAGTCATCATATAATTTTCTTATTCTCAGATTTTGGAAGAGTTTACTAATAATGATAGGGAAAGTATGTAAAAGGCATGTTCATGTTTGCTTGTTGATATCAAAGCAGGGATGGTGTGATAACTTGGCTCTTGAGAGATTACCTATTGCTTTACAGTTCTATGAAAATTTGGTTCAATTTATTCATATATTTCCAAAATTGTGTATTGTCTCCGAGAACATCCCAATTTTTTGAAATCTCAGAATGAAGGGGATGTGTAATATTTCTGGTTTAGTCAGCCATCATATTAGGCTCCAAGAAGCCGTTCCCAGAGCAGTGGAGATGCAAGAAGTATGTAGATGACGAAATGTGGTGTGAGGTACCTGTGACAGATGTTAGATTCGGTACCATTCCCGTGAGAAAGACCGCCTGTATAATGCTACTGCTCTGTGATTGGCTTCTGTGTTCGGAGCAAGGGTGCCAAAACGATAAAGTATAATTATTATTATTAGTTAAACTACTCATTGGAATGACTTCACTTTTTAATACAAATATCTCTCAACAGCTGACTGTCAATCAGTCATTTTAAAATTATTAAAAACAATTTAGATCAAAAACAAAAGACTGACGAAATTGCAGACGAAGCACTTCGGAAGCGTTCGGGTCACGCCTTTTCTGGTACGGCGCACGAAGTGTTTCGGGCTGTTCGTCACTCTGGATTAGGCAGTCGAGAATAACAGACATATTGTCTGTCGTAGGATGTGTTTCCAATTTTTTATTTAAGTTCCCGTTCGTCACGCTGGATTAGGCAGTCGAGAGGTACAGTCTTGTTGTCTGTGGCAGGATGTGTTTGCCAGTATTCAGTATTAAAAGATTCACTCCGGTAGTCGTGAGGCACAGACACGTGCCACAAATAGTGTAAAGATACATTTTCGTAAACATTGTGTTTGATCATGTACTTTGCGGTATCAGAAACTGTTGTGTTAAGATCATGAAGTCTTCCCGTGTGGCTATATTAAAATACGCGAGTATTTAGTTGCTCTAAATTACATACCTCCGCGAATTATTTGTGTGTTGCTAGCGAATCCCAGACGATTTATGTGGTTCGTGAGTGGGATTTCCTGGTGTACATCACGTTTCTTCGCCGGATTCTCTCACACGGAAACATCCAATTGCCTGTTTATCCAGCGTAGACAAGTGTTCGAATTTTTGTCGCAAATATGAAGTGCTACTGGACGAGGAAAGAAGGGACTGTGCAGACTGTGGCGCCGCGAAGTGTGTAAAACTTCGTAAGAACAGTTTCGATGCCGAAATACCATTTAGAATTTCATTTTGGACATTGCGGAAAACGAACGAGTATCAGGAAGAATAAATGGTTCGACTCTTCCAAATTATCCATCCAGTCCACCGTAATGGAAATTCACATGATTCTAACACCGACAACGAGTAAGGTGAGTCGCCTCCTTTGCAATTAAAAGTATTTTTGCAACGTAAACATACAACTCCCGCCATCGGAGTCGCATGATCGATTTACGATCGCACGTTCGATATGTCTCGTTTGGACACTGCAACTTCCATAGGCAATCGTTCTTGGAAATTACATAAGTTTGTAGGACTACTTTTGTCTTTTGTTTTCGTAACGAGAAGCGGGGGTTAAGTAATTACTATGATCGTTCTTAAAAGTCAATACCTCACTTCCTAAAACCAAGTATTGGTAATTTATTTAGCTGAAACATATTATCCTACTTACATACTTTACTGAAGTTGTCGCGTTCCAGAGACGCCATTTTGTCTTACTTGAAATACAAGGATGCGGTAGTCACTCACTTTCAAGAATCTGGATTCAATTGACGAGGTGACTAATTATTATTACTTACAAATGCTTCACATCCTTCCATGCTCATTAGTTTCCAGGAATTGAATAAGGTAGGGCTAGGTATGAGCTTGCATGGCTGGACGCTGATATGAAACATGTGGTAGCACTGTGCCATTGAACTCTTATGACAATGAGTCCGATAGGAATTTAAGCCCTTGTCAAACAATCTTTCAGCTGGAACGAAATTTTCATCCTGCAACGGAGTGCCTACCCGTATAAAACTTCCTGGCAGATTGAAACCGTGTGACAAACAGACTCGGGACCTGTGCCTTTTGCAGGAAAGTGCTCTTGCCGTTTGTCTCTTTCCGTTTCGTTGATTTTAAAAAAACGAGTGTTAAGTGAGTACTTCATTGACGTTTTGAGTCGCATAACTGTGTAAACTTATTCTTTCGCTATTATATTTTGATTCTGCGTATCAATAAAACATTCATGGCCTATTTGTCACGACCTATGACACACACACACACACACACACACACACACACACGTGCGCACGCACGCGCGCGCGCCCGCTACAGCCTTTCAACAAGCATCCGGGAGAACTTGGGTATAAGACTAAATTGAATGAGAAAACATTAAAACTTTTTGCCTAAATCATTTAGCAGGAGTGACAATAATGAATCTAAAGAAGTTACAGCTGATTTACGTCCCAGACAACAGCCTTTTTCTACCTTTCTAACAATATCGGCGTCGACGGGCACTAGTGATAGAAATAGAAATGGTGGACTACAGACTGTTGTTGATGTCACTGGGTTGGACGATGTGGCCGGTCGTGACGTGTTTGGATTCGCCCTTATACTAGTCGATGATGAAATACTGACCGTGGTGTGGAACATCTGATGTGTTCGATATATATAGAATTAATATCCCGCAGTACATAAGGAGAACAGAACTTATACGTGCAAGACCAGTAATTATAATAATTTTTACAGTTCTTTTAAATTTATTGTACTAAGTTGACTCCAGTTAGAGTACTTATGTATAATAGGCACTAATAATGGAACTTTATGTTGTATGTTGCTGGGAAACCTGAACAGAATTCGTACCTAAACTCACAAGTAAATTTCGATATCTCGACTAACGACAAATGCATAGCGCTTTACATTTGAAACACAACGGGACATGCAGCTGGCCAGAAATGGAGTAAACTCTCCATTTGATGAGATCCGAGATACAACATACACTGGGCAAGCATCCGCAATTTCATTAGATCAAAGACTCAATGTAGGGCTGAAAGAAACTGTTGTCCCATGGTTACAAGCACACATTCTTTACGTTCTGAGTGAGATAACTAAATGACCAATGTAAAAATGAGACAGGTAGGTAAAAAAAATGAAATGTCGTGTGGCTAAGGCCCCCCGGTCGGGTAGACCGTTCGTCTGGTGCAGGTCTTTCGATTTGACGCCACTTCGGCGACCTGCGCGTCGATGGGGATGAAGTGGAGATGATTTGGACAACACAACACCCAGTCCCTGAGCGGAGAAAATCTCCGACCCAGCCGGGAATCGAACACGGGACCTTAGGCTTGACATTCCGTCACGCTGACCACTCAGCTACCGGGGCCGGACGACAGGTAGGTGAATGTTCTATGCTCTTGCAGGCAAAGGTTGATTTGATACAATTCTCTGTTCACACTGGACAATAGATTTTACTAAGTTATGACAATGAGAGGTTTTCCTGTTGCTTTCGACGCCTACAGGGAACTGCCGTACCTGTTTCCTTCATTTTCGTCAACCTTGTCTACAGCTGGATTTCAAGGTGTGTGCTGTACTGGCTCAATCCAACAACAGGCGCCATGAATCGGGAGAAGAAGACAAGTGTGGAGTGAAGCAAATCGATTACTGGTAACAGTGGTATTACGAGGGGTATTCAACAAGTAATGCAACACCTTTGTTTCTGAAAGCAAGTAGGCTCTATTGAGGGTTCCAATACACCATATCATTCCCCATTCTAATGGTTACAACATTCTGTTTTCCAACATATTCTCCTGTATGACCGTATGTTACCTTTCGAGGTCAGAAACGGGGTCTTGCTGCATGAATAACGTTCCCATTATTCACGTACGGCCACCCGTGGTGTTGCATTCTTCGTTGGACGAAACAGAGAGAAGTCAGAAGGTGCAAGATGTGGCTGTAGTATGGATGAGGAACAAGGGTCCTATGACGTTTTCTGAGTTCCTCTCGGGTGGGCAGACTTCTGAGTCCTTGCGCTGTCATGCAATTTGTGGAGATGAACTCGATGATGTTGTTTCTTCGATTTCCTTTGGGTAGCTCAATACACTTCAGGGTTGGTCGTTGTACCATAAAGAATGATACGAAATAAACTCCTTCAGGGTCCCTGAAGACCGTCACCATTATTTTACTATCCGAGGTTGCAGCTAAGAACTTTTTCTCCGGAGTAGAGGTGGTGTGGCACCACTCCATGGATTACCTTTTTGTTTCAGGTTCGAAGTGATAAACCCAAGTCTCATCTCCAGTGACGATGTTCGACAGTTAATTGTCACGATCAGGCTCGTAAAGAGCAATCAATTCCCTGCAGGTGGTCCTTCGTTGCTCTTTATGGTCTTTTGTTAGGCACCGAAGAAACTGCGGGCCTACGCCTTTAAGTACCCCTGCAGATGGGCGAATGTGTCAGCACTAGCAACAGACGCGTCCAGTTGTCTTGCGAGGTGTTTAATTGTGATACGTCGATCACCTCCAATCGACGTGTCCGTACGTTCCAACACTGCAAGAGTCACAGGTGTGAGCGGCCGGACTGCACACGGGAGATTCGACATGTTTGTGCGAACTTGCGATTATGACAGACGTCTCGCTCAACGACTCACCCTGCTTTTGTTCTCTGCTAGGTAGCCGTAGACATTCTGCAAACCGATGAACATCTGCTCTGCTCTGATTTTCCGTCAAAAGTAACTTAATGACAGCTCTCTGCTTGTAACGCATCTCCATTACAGACGCCATTTTGAAGGCTACGTATAGTACTGGCAGCTGTCAGTAGTTCATAAAACGATAATGGCTGAATCGCGACAATTCCGCTATGTTTATATCTACATCTACGTAGATACTTCGCAATCTACCGTATGGTGCATGGCGGATGGTAGCCTAATCCACTATTAGTCATTTCCTTTCCAGTTCCAGTCGCAAATAGAGCGAGGGAAAAGTGACTATCTATATGCTTCGGTATGAGGCCTAATTTCTCGTATCTTATCTACGTGGTCCTTATGGGCAATGTATGTTGGTGGCAGTAGGATCGTTTAGCAGTCAGCTTCAAATGCCAGTTCTCTAAATTTTCTCAGTAGTGTTCCTCGAAAAGATTCTCATTTGAGTTATCGAATCTTCTCTTTAAAAGCTGCACGTTGTTCGATGCACCGGTAATACATCTAGCAACCCACTTCTGAATTTCTTCGGTGGCTTCCTTCAGACCAACGGCCTTGCAGCAGTGGATACACCGGTTCCCGTCAGATCACCGAAGTTCGGCGCTGTCGGGTGTGGCCGGCACTTGGATGGGTGACACTCCGGGCCACCATGTGCTGTTGCCGTTTTTCTGGAAGCACTCAGCCTCGTGATGCCAATTGAGGAGCTACTCCACCGAATAGTAGCGTCTCCGGTCACAGAAAACCATCGCAACGACCGAGAGAGCGGTGTGCTGATCACACGCCCCTCTTATCCACATCCTCAGCTGAGGATGACACGGCGGTCGAATGGGCCACTTGTGGCCTGAAGATAGAGTGCTTTTTTTTCCTTCAATCCGAAATGGTACGGATCCCAAACATTCGAGCAGTAGTCAGCGTCCTGTATGTAGTGTCATTTACAAGTGAACCACTCTTTCCTAAAATTCTCCCAATAAACCAAAGTTGAACATTCGCCTTCCGTTCACCGTTACACTTCATATCTATTTACAACATTACGCGTAGACATTCAAACGACTTTACTGTGTCAAGCAAGACAGTATTATGACTGTATCCGAACATTACAGGTTTGCCGCATACAAATTCAGCATTTTTCGTACCCATACTGGCCTAGAAAAAAATTGTGTTGTGTTACATACTGAACCACCCCGTACTAGGCCATCTAGAAAGGCAAACAAACGAGAGAAATAAACAATCAGATGAAACAAGTCGAAAGACTACCGTAAGGTACTATCATCTTTTCAGTGGGAAACGAGTCAACAGCACATTTTGTAATACCTCATTTCCTTGTCAGTAGTCACAGCTCACGTGAGAAACTTTTATTCTTCAAAATGGAAGTACTGCATCTCCTTGGAATGAAATGGGTAGCGTCCCAGGGCGCATTCGCTGCTCCACAGCACTCCTTTTAATGAAGGTCTCGTACCTGTCGTCTGCAAGACGGCGAAATCAGCGCCGGCATTTCATATTTTTTGCATTAAGAGTGAGAACGCCTGCTGAGGTGTACTGAGAATGGTTATTAAAATATGACTGCCTTTTCAAATCCAGTGACCCATATTGCAACTATAACGTTCATATTAGTTTCGTTGTCTATTAAAATTTTCTGTTAGTTCAAAGGGTATTTCAGCTTGACATGAATACCCAAACGGCTTATGATCGTAGTTTAGCACTTTAGAAAGCTTTGCTCCTGCGATACCCAACTTGCTCATTTCTCACATGACATTCATTTCGAAGAACAGTACTGAGAAAGTTTAGAGAACCGGAATTTGAAGCTGACAGCAGAAGGGTCCTGCTACCGCCAACAAACATTTCACTTGGGGACCATGAAGATAGAAGGAAAAATAGAATTCATACGGAGGCATATAGATAGTCGTTTTTCCCTCGCTCTGTCTGAGAGAGGAACAGGGTACCATCCACCACGCACCGAACGGTGCCTTGCGGAGGATGTACGTAGATGTAGAACCTCAATGTTAAAGTTATGTTGCTGCCTCAAAATAACACGGAATAATTTTTTTATGCACAGTATTCGAATATGCTGAAGATTACCATTTTGGTTCGACAGCTACCGTCAGGCGCGATAGAGAAAATTCGTGTGTATCCAAGCAGAGATGGGAAAAACCCACCGATTAAAAGCAAAATCGGTATTTTAGTTCTGAATCATCGATATTTTTCGGTATTCGTTTGATATCGGCAATAACAAATGTTTTCATTTTTAGTCACAACCGAGTTAAAACACGGGGATCTCAATTTGCCTCAGCGACAATGCTAATTTTTTTATTCTTAAGTAAGACATTTTTATGAATGCGTAATTTAAACAGTGCATCAAAAATCCTGGATAGGTCAATCAGTGAAATGACATCAGTTGGTGAACAAATGCCTTTAATATAACGCGTTTCGGGTTTACTCATCAGATATTCTGAAAATAGAGGATATATTGTCATGTAATGAAAAATTAACAGCAGCGACTTGCCTTATGAGAAAGCGCAAAGATTTGTTACAACAGAATGAAAATGTACTAATACAGAACGTCGTTCAGAGGCAGACTGTTAGGGCTATTAAGATAACATAACAATTATTTACTGATTTCCAGAATTCTGGAAGGCGTGACGACAGCAAATATATGGTTTACCAAATTATGCAATAAATTGCAAGAATCTTGCCAGATGCGAATACGGATCGCCCACTGACGGTTCCGTACGAACTTAATTATGTATTCCATTCCTGAAATCGAGAGCACCACCATTTTAGCCTTTTATACACATTAAAACCGCCAAGATATCGGTCTCAGGAAATCCTAGATTTTAGAGAACGTTTTAATCTCACTAGTATAAATGTGACATAAAACCATTCAGGAAGCAGGCGAGCATTACTGTAATTATCAGTAGTTCTAAGCTAAACATCAGGCAAGAAATGACTTTAGTGATAATAAGACGCATTTCGGAATTTGTCCATCATCAGATGTCCAGGAAGTATTACTGCAAGTAGATAAGGCGTTTCAAGCTCTATCTGAAAACAAACATTCGCCGACTAGCCCGCGAAGTTAGTTTCAGATACAACTTGAAACGCCATATATACATGGAGTAATTGCTCCTGGATATCTGATAATGGGTACATTCTGAAACGCATCTTAGTAGTAATAAAGTCATTTTGGGCTGATGTCTGTCTTTTAGCATTGGGATACAGTGCGCCTGAATGCAGAACTACCGACTATTTTAAGTTCAAGTTTGGTGTCGGATAACAAAGGACAAAAAATGATGTGACATAATTACAAATTAACAATTTTCGAAATTTTTTCTTTCGTTGTACTGTGGAACATTACTTCTTAGCAGTTTTCATCACTTTAGATCGGCGGGAAGTACCTTACAGGTTATGATGAATGAGTTTGAGAGTCTCAAAATATGGTCTAAATGGCCGTACGTTCTGGTTGCTTAGAAGCTTGCATTTATTACACTTCCAAGGGCGTATAGAACTCAGTATGTGACATAGATTTCAACTTGGTAAGTCTACCCGTTCCTAGAAAAAGATCTTAACAGACGGTCATTTGACTAACACTGAAGAAAAATCATCAACTTGTGGCCTTTCGTTCCAGCCGCATCCTTCTCCTTCACATTCGCCATCTTTACTGGAGGCAATGATGCCGATTTCTGCCACAGCCCCAACCTCATATCTCCTTCCTACACCTTCACCTTCGTTACAATGATCCGATCTTTGTTCAAAGCCTACGTTTATTACTACAAACAACAGCAACGAAAAACCTAAAATCAGTTATTTCATATATCAGCTTTTATGAGCTATCTTAACATTCAGATTAAACTGGAGACGAAAAAAATAGCTGTAACCGAAACCGGTTGTTCCGGTCACAATGGCCGTCCCCAAATCCAAGTGCGCGTGTAAATAAATGTATCCACCATTGGACCGTGCGGTCTAACGCACGGTTTTCCGGGCGGCAAGGAGCGCCTGGTCCCCGGCACGATCCGCCTGGCCGGAGAACCGGCCAGTCTGTGGATGGTTTTTAGGCGATTTTCCATCTGTCTCGGCGAATGCGGGCTGGTTTCCTTTATTCTGCCTCAGTTACACTGTGTCGGCTATTGCTGCGCAAACAAGTTATCCATATACGCGTACACCACCATTACTCTACCACGCAAACATAGGGGTTACCCTCGCCTGGTGTGAGACGTTCCCTGGGGGATCCACCGGGGGCGAACCGCACAATAACCCTGGGTTCGGTGTGGGGCGGCGGAGGGGTGAAGTGGACTGTGGTAGTCGTCGTGGGGCTGTGGACCTCTGCGGCTGCGGCGGGGACGGAGCCTCTCCGTCGTTTCTAGGCCTCCGCTTAATATACAATAAAATACAATGCACCATTGGAAGAAGGAATTCATGGGCTTGACACGGAGATGACTATCGACCATTATAGATGAAGCACTAGCTGGGATTTGCGTCAAGCGATTCAAGGAAACCTCGAAAGCTGTACTTCACGATGGCCGGCCGGGTATATAAACCTCGATCTGCGTAGCACTCCAGAGCCCGGATATGCTCCCTCTTACTGGTCACTGGTTAAGTAATGCAGGCTAGGTTCCTTCAACGATGTTGAAGTGTTTTTCTTAGTTGTGGGATAGCAGTTTTCGTCTGCTTGTAGCATCAATGTGAGTCGTATTTGCTGCCCTGCTGTTCTGTAAATCAAAGCCAATTTCATTCCGCACAATTTCCATACAATGTTGTTCTCCCTACAGACGTATCTGTGTGCAGCGGCACAACAGCGGTACATGAGGTGGCGACTGCATCGAGAGTGACAAATTAACTAGTGAGTTAACTTAAAGGAAGGAACTCGAACTCATCACTTGTCTGTGAACTAGGAAAACTTAGTTCTGTGTTTTACCGTGCTTTACCTATTGTTGTATTGTATTTTCGGATGTGGACTTCCGAAACCAGCCCAACGTTTATTCAAACAAGCATCGCAAACCTCCTCAACACCACACTCAGCCTGAGCGTTGCAACAGACCAATACTAGTCAATCTGCCTCGTTGATTCGATGCAAGTCTCTTTCACCTACCCGTGTCGCAAGCTAGTGCGCAGTGCGTTGTACTGCACGAGCTGGTCACTGTTATGAAAACTTCATTAGAACAAATCAACTACAAGGTTAGGATCTTGAGGCAGACAAACATTATTAAAGAAGAAACATGTTACTGCATAAAATAAAGAGACTGTCACAGTTTTTAATTATTTTTTGTCCACTGAAAGTAAACAAAAATGACAGTTCGTTCGCGCTGTAGACATTACATGATTTTTAACTACTTTTAAAAATGGTTTATTATTCGCCTCAGTCACACTTTTTTTTCGACAACAAATTACCGGCATCGACCGTCACTGGCCATACACAATTCGCGAGAGGTCGCAACGTTTCATCCTCACGCAAACTGAGATCTACATTACCAATCGCTTGGGCATTAATTTTTTAATTTTTCGCCGAAGTAGTACGTTTAACGAATATTTCGGGCTTGCAGCCGGTAGTCGTCTACTGCACGCCATGGTGTTTCGACTTGACACCTGCCAGTCATCCTCAGCAGTATTCCACGCTTCCGTTACGAGCAGCGCCCTTTGTGGTCGAATTGCTGTACTTTGTTTCTTTGATGTGGCCGCTCGTAGCTGCGTTGGCGTACTTTGTCTTCCCTGATTAGAGCAAATCGTGGAAATGATACGGTTCCACGCATTATTCAACTGTTACCCTCCGTAAGGTTTCATTAAATTTTCCGCAGTGCGTAGTTCAACGGATTCTGTAGTAAGAGAAACCAAAAAGAGATATTACTGTTACAAAATTATTCTTTTAACGTACCTTACTGAAGGTCAGGTGACGATACAGTGTTCAGGAATGGCAGACTTGGTTGGCTGCAAAAGATAACTGCAGCGATGATGGGTGTAACGTTGATCCAGGGCGTGTGCGGTATGGCCTGCGTAACTCGTAGTACATTAGCAAGGTATTATGCAAATTAATAGTTTTTAATAGCATTTTAGGAACAGCAGAGCATTACATTTTGGTTTAATGAAAATAATTTGTCACGATCGCAAATCATGTTTCATTTCATTACTGGTGATGGGTTTCATTCTTGGCAGACCCCTTCACACCACAGGGTGTCACCATTGGTGACCCGCGTAAGCGGTGAGTGGAACTATGGTGTGTAGTAGGATTCTCCAGTCGTCACTTACCGACTTGTGACTTGATTGGTGCTTCTCAGTACATAACCACAGCTCTGCTCATCAACTACGCAGGTTACCAATGGTATCACTGTTTGGTCTTAAGATGGTCTACTAAGCCTGAAACAGATCACTAGAAGTAGAACGAAATATTATTTTCGATCGCGACTGATTACTATTATAAATTTTATATAAATTACAGCTTTCTATATTTAAAAAAACGCCGATAATTACGAGTAGAACTCCACACGAGCGTCCCATACATACTTAACTATTTATATAGACAGTTCACCCACTGCGTAAACAGAGAATTTTGACCATTTTTGCCTGCTATAGATATCGATACGGCCAAGATATCAAAAAAAAAAAAAAAAAAAAAAAAACGTCCTGAACTGTTGATTGCGTTTGTACAGAAGCTTAAATTTCTGCGCCGCGCAGGGACGTAGGATTAGTATGTGACATAAATTTCAACTTGATAACTTGGTACGTCTACCTCGTGCTGAGAAAGAGGGGTAGTAACAGACGGATGGACAGTCGAATAACAAATGATAAAAAAAATTTTTCGTGCGATATAATTATAACAGTTAACAATTTTATGATTTTTTCTTTACTTGTACTGTGAAACCTTGTTTCTTGCCAAATTTTATGATTGCAGGCCAACGAGAAACACCCTATAAGTTTTTGTAAGTAGGCTGTTTATGTTTTCTCTATGTAAGTAGGCTGTTTAGGTTTTTTATTGGTAACGCCACCTCTGTATGACAATCACTGGCTGTGCTGTGGGCAGTCTGTGTCTGCTTTGCATTGTTGTAATACTCGCCATTGTAGTGTTAGGCAGCTGGCTGTGAACAGCGCGTAGCGTTGCGCAGTTGGAGGTGAGCCGCCAGCAGTGGTGGATGTGGGGAGAGAGATGGCGGAGTTTTGTAATTTTTCATGAACTGATATATATATTATGGCATGTGATGATATTAAGGTAAATACATTGTTTGCTCTCTATTAATATCTTTCATTTGCTAACTATCCCTATCAGTAGTTAGTGCCTTTAGTAGTTTGAATCTTTTATTTAGCTGGCAGTAGTGGCGCTTGCTGTATTGCAGTAGTGGGAGAAACGAAGATTATTGTGAGGTAAGTGATTTAGTGATTTGTGAAAGGTATAGTTTAATGTTAGTCAGGGCCATTATTTTGTAGGGAATTTTGAAAGTCAGATTGCGTTGCGCTAACAAAATATTGTGTGTCAGGTTAAGCACAGTCTTGTAGAATTGTTCAAAGGGGACGTTTCATATGTCGACCCTTAGCCTAGGATACCTCACTGGAATCTTCTGATTTTTGTTGTAGTTTGTGTAATTAGTGTAGATTTTGTTTATTGGTAGCGCGTAATCATAGAGAGAATCTCCTTTGTAGTTGTAGTTTTTCATTGTTGTAGAGTAAAACAGTTGTGGCATGCATGTAGATTTGCACCAAGTATTTCGCAGCTGCAATTAACTAGACATTATTTCCATTGCTACGTTATTTTATTTTGCTCTTCAAATTGTGTTTTTCTGTGTTGTCGTGTGAAATACTGTGACAATAATGGCGTGTGAAAAACGTAATACTAGGCTCCAAAGTAAACTGAGAAATGACAGTGAAAATGAAAGCAGTGTGTTAGCGCCACCGAGTAATGAATTAACTGATGTTCAAAGTAGTAATTTGGTAATCGTGCATAGGGAAATGGAGCGGGCTGCAAACAATGGTGTAGACAGTGAAACAGGTAGTGAACAGGGAAGCATTTTCGATCGATCGGTCGGCAACAGCTCGCCTCAGGAATCCGAAATGACAGGACACAATTTCGCAAATACTGTAGATTCAGGTTTTGGGTCATCACCGTTTTCTCAAATAAGTCAAGACACATTTTCTGCTTGTCAAAATGTGAATGTTGCCGGTGCAAATGCACTGCCGAAAAGCGTAGAGAAACAGATTCCAGACACTAATGCATTGTTATTACAACTAATGCAACAAATGGAACAAAATCAGAGACAAACACAGCAAAAGCTGCAAAAGTTAGACACATTGGAACAAAATCAGAGACAAACACAGCAACAGTTAGACACAGTGGAACAAAATCTCAAAAAGTTAGACACAGTGGAACAAAATCTTAAAAAGTTAGACTCATTGGAACAAACACTTGAACAAACACGTGAAGATTTAACTACTGAGTTACATAACATTGAATCGAAATGTCAAAAAGTCTGTAATGACGTAAAAACACAAATTTGTGAGCATTTTCAACCTATTTTTTCGCGGCATGAAAATGCATTACAGAATCACGAAGCAGCCATAAAAGAACTGCAAATTATTGTTCATGAAAATCATGAGACCTTGCAAGCTAAATTTGACTCAGTTGCATCTACCGATTCGGTTACGCAACTTGCAAAAACTCAGGAAAACTTTAAGGACACAGTAGATACTCTGAAACTTGGTTCAGAAAAACACACTGAAGAAATAAGTACACTATCGGAGAAAGTAGCCGAACTTTCGGATCGGGTCACTAACTTATCTACAAAGGTAGATGATGATCTGAATGACACAAGACCCGTAGCCTTCACTGACACAGAAGAGTATGAACAAATAAGAAAATTCAAACAAAATCAGAATCAAATTAATACACAACACCAAAGAGAAATCCGGGAAGTACAAGATCAGCTGACACAGGTAATACAAGAATTACGTATTTCAGAGGACACTCGCGCCCCAATAAGGGAAGAGGGACATAGAAATACGGAACAGCCGCAAAATAATAACACAGGGCATTTCGGTAATTATGAAAGAAATTGGCAAGGTACACCGAATTTTGAGATGGAACCGCCGACACGACGTAACAATGACCGATATGCTACTCGCCGACATGATGATTTTGACTATAAGCTGTTCATTACTACACGTAAATTCAAAACATTTAAGAATTCTGGCAACGACATTCATCCACAAGCATGGCTCCATCAATTCTCTCATTGTTTTCCTCCCAACTGGTCGTTGGAACACAGATTAGAATTTATGTGTGGCTACTTGGAGAATGAACCAGCTGTAAGAATGCGATCGGTAATTCACGATTGCCACAGTGAAGGAGAGTTTTACCATGCCTTCCTCTCAGCATATTGGTCTCAAGCCACACAAGACCGTGTAAAACATAGCATCATAATGATGAAACGTTTCGAACAATCTGAATTTTCCAGTCTTATGAAATATTTTGAAGACATGTTGCATAAGAATCAGTATCTTTCAAACCCATACAGCCCCTCAGAACTCATCCGCATTTGCTTAATCAAACTGCCTGAACATTTACGACATATTATTTTGGCAGGACGTTGCAAAGACGACATTGAAGCATTTCAGGGACTGTTACAAGAATTAGAAATTGACACTGACAATCGCGGAACGCGAAACCAGGAATACAACAATTACAGGTCACATCCGTCGCAATTCCGCGATGAAAGAAGTAATAACTTGACACGACAAGGCTATTCTCACAACACAAATCGTGACCAAAACAGACACCACCCGTATGACAACCGTTGGCAGAGTAGTAATAACTACAGGGAAAGATCACCTCTCCGTGGTAATGACTATCACAGAGACAATAAGAGAAACAGACAATATGGGAACCAAAATAAATACTATCAAGGGAGACAGAATAACTTTAGACGCAACGGACCAGCGCGCAGTTACGATTCAGGGAGAAATTCTCCACCATGTGACCGACAAGAAAGAAACTATGGAATCTACCGACATGACGACAGACCTGAATTGCATCAGAACTGGCGGGATTCAAACAGAGCAGGGCCCTCTCGTCACGGTGAATTTGTAGAAGTTAGGTCTCCAAACCCCAATAACGACGCGCGCCAACAAAGAGACAATAGGCAATGACTCACACCGCTGGCAGCCACAAAACGTTCTTATGACACTAACGACGCAGCTGCCGTAGCTAGTAATTACGTAAAAATGGAAGATATTAGGGACATCTTACTCCAAGAACACAACGTAAAACATAACAACGTTGCATATCCTGTGATTTGCATTACAGTAAATGACGTAAAATTTACGGCAGTACTTGACTCTGGCAGTCCCATTTCAGTAATCAGTGAAACAGCCTTTAGCAAATGCAACAAATCGAACGATTGCCCCACACTTCCGTTACGTAAGATTAAATTACAAGGTGCAATCTTTGGAAAAAGTGTAGATGTACGCCAACAAACCAACCTAGAATTCTTTTGTCAAAGCCACAGCTTCTCTACGAACTTCCTTATTGTTCCATTATTGTCGACGGAAATTATACTGGGAGTAGACTTTTTGAATGAATACAAAGCAATCTTAAACTTTCACGATGCTGAAATAACTTTAGAAAAAGAAGGTAAGTCAATAGCTTTGAAATTTGAAGATTGGCTCTCAAACCATGATGAGGAAATTAATCGGCTTTACGTTCTGTTAGACAACAGTTCGGAATTTTCTACGGAACTAGACACTAACAATCACTCTGCAAGTACTGACAGGGATGATATCGACGGCGCATTTGACACTAATAAGTTAATTCAGAATAAAATTCAAACAATTGAGAATTGTAATGACACTGATAGGCAGGACCTTTTTGAGATTTTACAAGCACATTCCACAGTTTTTACTCATAAAACAGGAACAATCAAGGGATTTCAATACCAGTTTCGTGTTCGTGAGCATACTAAATTTTGTGTTAGACCATATGTAATTCCAGCACATTATAGGGACCGTGTTAGAACAGAAATACAATCTATGCTCGATGAGGGCATTATTGAGCCTGCAGTAAGCTCATACAACAATCCATTACATGTTGTTGAGAAGAAAAATGGATCGATCAGGCTTGTCTTAGATTCGAGACAAATCAATACGATCATTATTCCTGAAACAGACAGGCCGCAAACGTTAGAAGAACTTCTTCAAAATTTTAATGGTGTAAAAGTGTTGTCTTCCATTGATCTCAGATCCAGCTTTTATCAGATCGAACTTCATCCAGAATGTAGAAAATACACAGCTTTCCTTTGTTTCGGCGTTTGTTATCAGTTTCGGAAACTTCCTTTTGGTTTGAACATTTCTTCGGCAGCATTCATTCGTGGGTTAAATTCCATATTACCTGAGTTCTTAAAACGTCACATCACCTTGTATGTGGACGATATTCTGATAGCAGAAGCTTCATGGGAACAACATAATCGCATCCTCAACAGTTTGTTACGTATTTTTGCAGAATCTGGAATTACAGTTAACTTGGAAAAGTCTGAATTTGGTAGGACAAAGGTGAAGTTTTTGGGACATATTATTTCTTCTGAAGGGATTCAGCCGGATCCTGAAAAGTTAGAAGCAATCAGAGCCATTCCAGTTCCATCCACAAAAAGACAAGTCCGCAGTTTTCTAGGTCTCGTAAATTTTTACCGTCGTTTTCTGAATATGCAAATTCTTGTTACACCAAAACTTTGTTCTCTCACTGGAAAAAAATACTATTTGGAACTGGGACGAACAAGCACAATTGGAATTCAATTCTTTGAAAGAAGCGTTACTTCACGCGCCAATCTTAGCTCATCCAGATCTGTCACAAGATTTCTGCCTTAGCACGGATTCTTCTAAAGTCGGTCTTGGTGCCCATTTATTTCAAGAAGCCATAGAAAATGACACTACCATTCAGAAAACCATTGCTTTTGCTAGCCGAGTGCTAACCAAATCTGAAAAAAATTATTCCGTTACTGAATTAGAAGCTTTAGCTATCGTTTGGGCATTTAACAAATTCCGTTTCTTTCTTTCTGGTAAGCACGTAAAAGTATACAGTGATCATCGTGCATTACAATTTCTTATGTCTTCAAAATTAAATCATGACAGGTTAAAACGTTGGGCATTGTTTCTGCAAGAATTCCGCTTCACAATAGTCTACATTCCCGGCAAGGAGAACATTGTTGCGGACGCACTGTCACGCGCACCGGCTGGGCTTGAGAAAAGTACCACAGAAGGCAACCTCGAGAAAAATTTCAGTATTCTTTACATTCAGAAAGTCGCCTTTGAAAACTTCATCACCACATCTTTAAAGGACATTGCTCATGAACAAGATAAAGATCCGATTTGGAAAGACATCAAGAGCAAATGGCATGAAAGGACACACACACAGATTCGGCATTATTATCTGGTTAGAAACAACATACTGTTCAAACGCTGCACTGTTGATGACAAGCTATGGGTACTTTGCATTCCTGACGAATTTGTTAATAAGCTCATTTGGTACATTCATTTCAGCTACGCACATTTTGGTCCACGAAAATGTTATCATATTCTTCGAACGACTTGTTATTTTAACAATATGGAAAAGCGAATTCGAAGAGTCTTGTCTATTTGTAAACTTTGTCAAAAGGCGAAACCATCTACTGTCTCACATCGTGCTCCGTTGTTTCCTATCATTCCTTCTAAATTAAAAGAATTTGCTGCTGTTGATCTCTTGGGACCGCTTGTCAGAACATCTAATGGATTTTCGTACGTTCTAGTCGCTGTTGAACTTACTTCAAAATTTGTTTCTTTCACACCGTTACGTAAAGCCACTGGACGGTCTGTATCCAACGCCTTTGTTAAAAATTTCTTACGTGAAGTTGGACACGTTAGTAAAGTCATTTCAGATAACGGACCGCAATTCAGATCTGCTGTTTGGTCACGCATGCTTCGCAACCATAAAATCAAACCTGTTTTTATTTCATTGTACTCACCACATTGTAACCCGTCTGAACGGATTATGAAAGAAATCAATAAGCTTTGCAGACTTTATTGTCACAGAAAGCATCAGCATTGGGACAGATATTTACACTTATTTCAAAATGTGCTGAATGAAATGCCTCATGATTCCACTGCTTTACCACCTACTCTTGTACTAAAGAATGAAGAACCACCGAACAGAATCAGAGAGCTTGTACCTTTCCCAAATACACGTAAACTTCGACACAAAGACATAATTGATTTGGCTCTTAAAAATATAAAATCTGCAGCAGACAAAAGGAGAAAACTACACGGTAAAGCAAATACAAAGAAATTGTACATTGGTCAGAAAGTTCTCATTAAAGCTCATTCATTGTCACATAAGAAGAAACACTTGAGTCACAAATTCTTTCTAGTTTACAATGGACCTTACAGAATCCGACGTATACCACATGATAATTGCGTTGAAGTTGAAACTCTGCGTACTAGGAAGAGTAAAGGTTTACACCACATTTCACATGTAAAACCGTTTATTGAAAGATAATCTGCTTTTTAACTTTGTTTTTGCCATAAAACTTTTCACTTCACATTACTAGTATGCTTTGTCAGACTTAAGAAACTGTTAACATGCAACAATGTTTGAAGTTAAATATCCAGTCTAGAACCTAGGGAACATTTTTAAACAGGAATTACGATTGCATTGTTATAGTGAACAGACGTCACAGTGTTATTGTATTTGTACATTCTTGCTTGTTAGTTGCACGATTACGTAACGACTATCAGGCTTACATACTAAGAACCTATACCAGTACTGCTAATGAGATTTTAATGCAACATTTTGGTTTACTTGAAAATACATTCTGGGTTTAATGTACTTTCTGTGAGATACCAGACGGCACAGTGGTTAGTTTAAGTGACAACTACACGGTTTTATCACGACGCTACTAATGAGTGACAATTTACAATGTTGCTTTTGCGGTGTATCTGTTTTATATCTGCACAGTTTTTCTGAATTCTTCTGGAAAGTAAAACAGGTTTTAGTAGTAACTTTTGTGGTATAGCAACAATGAGACAGCCTTTTTTGTGGCACAACAATACGTTACTGTACAGTACTTTCTTCATCACGCCAATAACCATAATAACTATGATATCTATACGCAAAGCATTTCACTTTTGTTTATCATGAGGTAAGTACATTGACTTCTGCAGAACTTAGCTTTCGGAGGACGATAACTACGACACTTCCACAGAGATTATGTTACAAGACGCACAGTTTCGCGCTACAGTACACGCATTTGAGTGATTAATCTTATACTTAAAACACTTATTTTTAAATATTTTTTGAATTACAAAGAAAGTTTTGCGTGATACATCTCATTCCATTGCTGTAATCTGTAACACCTGAGGGTATAATTACATTAATCCTCAGGGGGGTACACGCTTACTTTGTGTACCATGTGTGTGGCAACCACAAGGAACCCTAGCTAATATGGTATTTGCTTATACAACTTTACACATCGGTACCATATTTCTCTAACACACAAATTACACAGCTATCTGATCATTTAACTGAGAGATAAACATGTTTTTTTACTACGTCAGTGACACATGTTTACGTAATTACACCGTTGGATAACTTCACACTTATGAAACTGTATTTTGTCTGTACTGTGTGAACTCTTCATATTTTTTTGGAATCATTGTGATACTATGAGAGCTTTGAATGATGTATTTGGTATGAGATCATGATTTTTAAAGTACGTTTGAGGCGGATGACACTTTTGACATGAGCAGAGAATTTTTTTAGGCTTAGAAATTATTGGAGGAAGTTACGACGATTTTGAGATTTGACTGAAGTGTTATGATGTTATTATTACGACGACGATGTGTATTATGTTGTTGAGGAATGTTTATTATGCTACGTATTTCTCACGATGAAATATTGAAGAAGTGTCGACGAATATGTATATGTATAATGAGGTAAGGAATAATGAGTAGTGTTTAGGGACTCTGATTTATGAAAAGGATGTTGGAAACCAAGAAACGTACTTTAAGAGTTATGAAATGTGTGACTGTATCACAATGCTGACGAATATTTTTTTTTGGACACTTATATTTATAGGATTTTCTTTCTACAGATTTGCAACGCTAATTCTTGACCTGTGAAATATTTTTATGTGAGACTGTTACCGTAGCGGAAGCTGGTGTAGTAAATATTTCCGTAAGAAAGTTAAGTGACCACCTGCACATAATGCGTCGCGGGCACCCACCTGGGCGACAGCCGCCCGAAAAAAAAAAAGCCATTAGCCTTTCCGGAAGCACAGGTAGAAAAAAAAAAGGGAAGGCCATTATCCTCGGTATTGACATTTCCTTGTTGAAAGTATAATGTGGAGCTCGTAATTTATGATATTTACTGAAATGCCTAATGAAATGACGAGAAATATTCGTACATCTGCACACCTGATTACGACAAGCGTCTTTCTACGAGAGTTGAGAGAATTTCTACTAACTTATGAAATGTCACATGACTATTGAATGATATTTTTATGCTTTGCTTTTCATAGTTGCTTATTTCATTTGATATCTGGTTTCCAGCTGTGTTGCAGCATTGCTTTTATAAAATGAAATGCATTTGCTAATGTGAACACTTTCTGTCAACAGATCTATTAAATAATTATTTTATGATCCACATTCTTTAAAAAAGGAGCACTTGGAATGGAGAGAACAATAAGAAGGAACTAGTAACTGCATTCATAATTTTCTTTTCAAGTAATAGGTAACTTTTTGGTAGAATAACTTCTTGTGGTGCACCACTTTAATTACATAGACATTAAGATGTGAATATACATTTCCCTTATCTGCATTGTTGTTTACTGTAATATTTTTTCTGCTTGCGCTATGTCATGTTTCAGTATAAGTTGCTGCTGTTTGCCAGGCATAGTGTTATTGAATTTGACTTTTGCTCATTTATGCTGCTAGCTTTGCCAATTTGCATTTTTTTGCATTGCTGTTTGTGTTGATTTGTTATGTGATGCTGCATTGCCTCGTCCCTTAGTTTAGCATCTGAGCTCAGTAGATTTAAGTTAGCTTAAGAGGGGGTAGCCTCTAAGAGAATGAGTTGCGATGAATTGGAAGAAATGCATTGAGAAAACAGGTTTAGGTAGGATTTTCTTGGAAATAAATGTTGAGGTAAGAAATGTGTGAACATATAAATACAGAAAGCATGCTTAGATAGAATTTTTTTTGGTGGAAACAGAGGATGAAATAAGAGGAAAGATATATGAAGTTTTGGGTTGGACTGCAGTACCAAATGTTACACTGAAAACGAACCCTGTCCTTTCCTATTGGTGTTATCCCACTATGTGTTTGTGTACCCTTGAGTATTTGTTTTCTTCCTGTCTCTGTGTACTGTTTCATAAAATTTTTTTTCTCTTCTAATACTAAGCTATATTCACTATGAGGAGGAATACTGTTATCCTCAAATATAAGTTGCATTAATAATATGTTATTTTCTTTGTAAAGTTGTTTACAATTCTGTTCTGTTTCAATGTTCATGTGTGAAATTAATGTTTCGAAAACTATTCTCATTATTTTATGTATGTACTCATGCTCAAGCTACTGCAATACAGCAAGCGCCACTACAATGATGTATTTTGTACCTTTGTTATTGTATTCTTCTGTTATAAAATTGTAATTGTCACCAATTCATGATATTATTAACTTGTAAGTTCCATTTCACTGCACACGTTTCTGTTGGTCATAGTATATGGACAATATGTGAGAAGTTGGGACTGTTAGTGTTTGCACGTGTGTTACTAATTCAGCAAGGGACTGGATAACAGCATTGCTTGTTCTAAGGACAATTCCAAAAACTTTGTGAGTGCACAAGTGGTGGTTTATGGACTTGCTATATTCTCCGCAAGACTCTTCAATGGTGAATGTGCACCTGCACAATCGCAACAGATGGCTGCTGGCCATCTCTACAAGGACTGCAGTGGGTCTGCACCTCTGGTGGCCCACCAATACCGTAATCTCTACCAGGACTACAGTGGGTCTGCTCTGTGATGACCTACCAATGTTCTTCAAAACGTCGAATGACTCTGCTGTGGGTTTGCTATGTTGTGGCCCATTATCTGTCAGCATATCAAGAGTCAGCACTGTCTTTCCATTGGAAGGACAACACTACTTCTTCAAGACTGCATGGAAATCCACTACTTCTATGTGCATTTTCTTTTACTGCTTGGACTTTGAGAAAAACTCTGCATTTTTACTGTGATGAACAATGTGGACTGTCTTTATGGACTGTGAGAAATTTTGATCTTTTGACCAACATAATATTAATAAGTGTGTGCATTTTATATCTTTGTTACTGTAATTGTGAAAAATTTTTGTCAAATCTGTATTGGCCAGTGCCCAACACCATTTGTAAAAATTTTTGTGGGGAGCATGGGGGCTATGTAAGTAGGCTGTTTATGTTTTCTCTATGTAAGTAGGCTGTTTAGGTTTTTTATTGGTAACGCCACCTCTGTATGACAATCACTGGCTGTGCTGTGGGCAGTCTGTGTCTGCTTTGCATTGTTGTAATACTCGCCATTGTAGTGTTAGGCAGCTGGCTGTGAACAGCGCGTAGCGTTGCGCAGTTGGAGGTGAGCCGCCAGCAGTGGTGGATGTGGGGAGAGAGATGGCGGAGTTTTGTAATTTTTCATGAACTGATATATATATTATGGCATGTGATGATATTAAGGTAAATACATTGTTTGCTCTCTATTAATATCTTTCATTTGCTAACTATCCCTATCAGTAGTTAGTGCCTTTAGTAGTTTGAATCTTTTATTTAGCTGGCAGTAGTGGCGCTTGCTGTATTGCAGTAGTGGGAGAAACGAAGATTATTGTGAGGTAAGTGATTTAGTGATTTGTGAAAGGTATAGTTTAATGTTAGTCAGGGCCATTATTTTGTAGGGAATTTTGAAAGTCAGATTGCGTTGCGCTAACAAAATATTGTGTGTCAGGTTAAGCACAGTCTTGTAGAATTGTTCAAAGGGGACGTTTCATTTTGATGAGTGAGTTTGCGAGTGTCAAAACATGTGACATAAATACTCGTGTCTTTTGATTACACTGACTTACAGTCTTTTATTTTTTTACACCGCCAGAGAACGTAGGCCTTTGTATGAGACTTCATTTTCAACTCCATACATTTACACGTTCTTGACTAGAAAGGATTTTTAACAATAGGACAGAGAAAAAGGCAGGACAGACAACAATGTAGTCCTATAAGGGTTCCGTTTATACCGACTGACTGTTCATTCGATTGAAAAGACTGTGTAATTTTTCTTCACTTTCACTGAGGACAGCTAGTCATTATCGAATCTTGTCATTGATATCCTTACGGCATGAATTTAAACCATGCTTAACCTGTTCTTTTACTTCCGTCGTTGCTTCTTCAATATATAGATTGAGCCGTAGGGGCGAATGATTTCACCTATGCCTTACATCCGTACACCCTTTTTAATCTGAGCACTTTGTTATCGGTCTTCCAGCCTTACTGATCCCTCTTGGTTCTTGCAAGCATTGTGTATTACCCATCGTTCCCTATAGCTTACTTCTATGTTTCTGAGAATTTCGTATATCTTGAATCATTTTACGCCGTCAAACGCTTTTTCTAGATCGATAAATCCTATGATCATGCCCTGCCTTTTCTTCAGCTGTTGTCCATTATCAACGGCAAGGCCAGAACTACCTCTCTAGTGCCTGTACCTTTCCTAAAACCAAACTGACCGTCACCTAGCAGATCTACAATTTTCATTCCCATTCTTCTGTATATAATTCTTGTCAGCAGCCTGGTTGTATGATCCGTTAAACTGACTGTGCGGTACTTGTCCACTCTTGCTATCTTAGGAATTGTGTGCAAGTTTCTGCAAAAGTCTGATGGTATATCACCACCCTCGTACATTCAACACATCAACATCAATAGTCGTTTTGTTGCCGCTTCTCCCATTGATTTTAGATGACTGTACCAAAACAGTAACAGCATCATGCAACCAAAAAACTGTGCAATGTGTTGACCGTAGGTCAAGAGGGGGTTACGGAGAGTAGAGTAAACAAACCTAGACCACTCTTGGACTACCACGCGGTGATAAGCTATGTGGAAAAGGTGTGGGGGGGGGGGGGGTGGGGGGGGGGGGTGGGGGGGTGGGGAGGGGGAGGTGGAGGAAGTGGAAGACCTGCCTACCACCCGCAATGTTGTCGCATTAAGCTGTGCTTCATGCTTCTGCGAAGTAGAAATTATACCGAAAGTAAAAATTTCTTGAAAGTTATTCATAACCGAAGCTAATATTTTCTTACGTACTGACATGTTCAATAAAGATCCTTTTTGCGTTAGTTATGTGCAATGACCACAAGAAAATGAAAAAGTATAGAATACACTCCTGGAAATGGAAAAAAGAACACATTGACACCGGTGTGTCAGACCCACCATACTTGCTCCGGACACTGCGAGAGGGCTGTACAAGCAATGATCACACGCACGGCACAGCGGACACACCAGGAACCGCGGTGTTGGCCGTCGAATGGCGCTAGCTGCGCAGCATTTGTGCACCGCCGCCGTCAGTGTCAGTCAGTTTGCCGTGGCATACGGAGCTCCATCGCAGTCTTTAACACTGGTAGCATGCCGCGACAGCGTGGACGTGAACCGTATGTGCAGTTGACGGACTTTGAGCGAGGGCGTATAGTCAGCATGCGGGAGGCCGGGTGGACGTACCGCCGAATTGCTCAACACGTGGGGCGTGAGGTCTCCACAGTACATCGATGTTGTCGCCAGTGGTCGGCGGAAGGTGCACGTGCCCGTCGACCTGGGATCGGACCGCAGCGACGCACGGATGCACGCCAAGACCGTAGGATCCTACGCAGTGCCGTAGGGGACCGCACCGCCACTTCCCAGCAAATTAGGGACACTGTTGCTCCTGGGGTATCGGCGAGGACCATTCGCAACCGTCTCCATGAAGCTGGGCTACGGTCCCGCACACCGTTAGGCCGTCTTCCGCTCACGCCCCAACATCGTGCAGCCCGCCTCCAGTGGTGTCGCGACAGGCGTGAATGGAGGGACGAATGGAGACGTGTCGTATTCAGCGATGAGAGTCGCTTCTGCCTCGGTGCCAATGATGGTCGTATGCGTGTTTGGCGCCGTGCAGGTGAGCGCTACAATCAGGACTGCATACGACCGAGGCACACAGGGCCAACACCCGGCATCATGGTGTGGGGAGCGATCTCCTACACTGGCCGTACACCACTGGTGATCGTCGAGGGGACACTGAATAGTGCACGGTACATCCAAACCGTCATCGAACCCATCGTTCTACCATTCCTAGACCGGCAAGGGAACTTGCTGTTCCAACAGGACAATGCACGTCCGCATGTATCCCGTGCCACCCAACGTGCTCTAGAAGGTGTAAGTCAACTACCCTGGCCAGCAAGATCTCCAGATCTGTCCCCCATTGAGCATGTTTGGGACTGGATGAAGCGTCGTCTCACGCGGTCTGCACGTCCAGCACGAACGCTGGTCCAACTGAGGCGCCAGGTGGAAATGGCATGGCAAGCCGTTCCACAGGACTACATCCAGCATCTCAACGATCGTCTCCATGGGAGAATAGCAGCCTGCATTGCTGCGAAAGGTGAATATGCACTGTACTAGCGCCGACATTGTGCATGCTCTGTTGCCTGTGTCTATGTGCCTGTGGCTCTGTCAGTGTGATCATGTGATGTATCTGACCCCAGGAATGTGTCAATAAAGTTTCCCCTTCCTTGGACAATGAATTCACGGTGTTCTTATTTCAATTTCTAGGAGTGTAGTTTAAAGTGCGGGGTTGGTGCATAGTTTCGTAGCGCTTTTCTATAGGTTAACAAACGCAGTAGATACATATAACACAAACTTCAGTTATCAATAACGTATTCTCCTAGTTACAATAGTGTGGCAACGTTTGTTTAACTTTTCGGTTCCGCAATTGTAGAAGCCAGTTCACGTGATTTTTAAGTTCAAAAATGGTTCAAATGGCTCTGAGCACTATGGGACTTAACATCTATGGTCATCAGTCCCCTAGAACTTAGAACTACTTAAACCTAACCAACCTAAGGGCAGCACACAACACCCAGCCATCACGAGGCAGAGAAAATCCCTGACCCAACCGGGAATCGAACCCGGGAACCCGGGCGTGGGAAGCGAGAACGCTACCGCACCACCACGAGATGCGGGCGATTTTTAAGTGAAGAAGGTCAGAATAATATCTCTTGTGTATAGTGTTTGTCTGTCTAGCAGAATGCGCCGGCTGCGGTGGCCTTGCGGTTCTAGGCGCTTCAGTCCGGAACCGCGTGACTGCTACGGTCGCAGGTTCGAATCCTGCCTCGGGCGTGGTTGTGTGTGATGTCCTTAGCTTAGTTAGGTTTAATTAGTTCTAAGTTCCAAGCGACTGATGACCTCAGAAGTTAAGTCGCATAGTGCACAGAGCCATCTAGCAGAATGAGAGCGGACGTTATCGTGGAGTAGCACCAACAGTTCACGCAGTCTTCCCGGCCGTTATTCGTGAATTGCGTCTGCAAGACGTCCCATTTGGTGAGATTAAAAGTCAGCAGTGATGGTTACACCTCCAGGAAGCTATCTGTAGTACACCACAACGCCGCTTTTCCGCTTGTTGCATAACATTTTCTTTTGTGGATGCGCGCAAGTCTATGTACGGGGATTTGATGCTTTATTTGGACTCAATCATTCCTTTCTCTTCCTTATACTAGCATAAAGACACCATTTCAGTAACGATACATGAGAGGAACAATCGGTGTTGTTCGAAAGACAGCTGATAGCGAGCAAGCAGAGATGCACATGTGGCCACTTGCAGACTTCTGTAATTTTGGCTTAGAGCACGCGGTGCTGGACGATGGTGGTATGATCACAGTTCATCACTTTCGCCACTTCCCGAGAACATTGATGTGGGTCGTTGGGGATTAATGCGTTTAAACGATCTTCGTCAAACCCCGAATGTCTTCTTGAAGATGGAGAGTCACTAATGTCAAAACTGTCCTCCCAAAGCGAGAAAACCATTTTCTTGTTGTGCTCTGTCCAGTGGCATCATCCCCATACGCAGCGCAAATCTTTCTGGTTGCTTCCGTTGCTGTCACCCCTCAATTGAACTCAAACAGAGGAATATGTCGGAAGTGCTCACATTTCTGCACTTAGCACGCCATTTTCTAGCGTTCACAGCTCCACTCACTCTCTCCAGTTAGCAAAATGACGATGGTTAAACTCAAATAGCAGCAGTAATCTACAAATAAAAAACGATAATCGAAAAATAAACCAATCGCTTCCAGAGTGCCAATATGAAAATAAAAAAATTGAGGCAGCAGCAGCCGGCCGATACAGAAGCAACAACAGGGAAGTAACAGATTTTGACGTTTTACCAGTTCCTAACGATGAGCGAATTGTATTGTTTCATCTGTGTGTTTTGATTAATTTCTTGAATTTCTGCGTATTAATTTCATATTTAGCAGCCATATTTATTGCGTTTTCGTTTGGGTCGGAAAGTAAACCGACTTTGTGACATATCACAAGTTCCTAACCAGAGAAAATTATTTGGTTTTGCCTGAGCGCTTTGGTATTTTAGTTTTCGAATACCTGCGTGTTAATCCAATTTGTTAGCCACAGTTCTTGTGTTTTCCTCCTGGTCTACAGTAGAGTTCTGCTGCGTGAGTCGATAGTCCTTTTTCGTCTGTGTAGCGTAGTTTTCCACGGTCTTTAGTACGTATAAAGACTATGATTGCTGTGTGTGTATGTGAGTCGAGTTAGTGACACTTCGTTCTCAGCTCCATGCTGTGATAGCTTCGGTTGCACAGTTTTAAGCTGGAGTGAATGGACATCACTGTTGTAAGCCGGCCGTTGGGATTCAAGAGATGTCCAGCATGTCTGAGTCCAACCTGTGGCCGAGTGGGAGGTCGCCTCAGGGCGTGGCAGGAGGCGAAAGACTTCCCAATGAACCGCACGTAATGCCTCCCCAGTTAGTCCGGCAAAAATGTTCCAGGTGCTGTCTGTGGTTGACACCGTCCTTCAGCGAAGTGCGGTCGCTGGTCCTGTTTCAGGGGAAACCTCTCAGACTGCAAGATCTAGGCAATCACAGAGAGTGGAGTTATTGGTAATTGGGAGCTACAATACTAAGCGCGTTATGGGCCCCTTAGGAACATGGGTACCAAGAAGGGGAAGAAAGCCAATGAACACTCCGTGTACGTATTGGTTGGTATCTTCCGGATACCATGCAGAGCACAGTGTACAGCTAGCTGCAGGTGGTGAATCATGTCGGTATTAAAGATGTGTGTCGCTATGAATCGGAAGAGATTCTCTCTGGTTTCGAGCGGCTAAAGCAGGTGGTAAGTGCTACCAGTCTTGCTTGCGAGATGAAAGCAGAGCTCACCATTTGCAGAATAGTTGACAGGGCCAATTGCGGCCCTCTGGTACAGGGTTGCGTGGAGGGTCTGAATCAGTGGCTTACACGGTTCTGCGACCGTATAGGTTGCAAATTCCTCGATTTGCGGCATAGGATGGTTGGGTTTCGGGTTCCGCTGAGTAGATCAAGGGTCCATTACAAGCAGGATGCAGCCACAGTGGTAGCAGGGGCTGTGTGGCACCGACTGGCCGACTTTTTAGGTTACAGAATCTCGGGGAAACACAAAAAGAGCTTCAGTTTCAAACGGTGTAGGTCTAATACGGGAAGAACGTAGATCCAGGAACCATCAGTATAACAGTTGTAAATCGTTATAGCTATGTTGGAAAAGTACAGGAGCTTCAAGCACTAATAAAAATCACTGATGCTGAAATCGTTATAGACACTGGAAGCTGGATAAAGCCGGAGATAGTCATCATCATCATCATCATCATCATCATCAAACACTGATTATGCCTTTAAGCGTTCAGTCTGGAGCATAGTCCCCCTTATAAAATTCCTCCATGATCCCCTATTCAGTGATAACAATGATGCCTCTTCTGATGTTAAGTCTTTTACTTCAAAATCATTCTTAACCGAATCCAGGTACCTTCACCTTGGTCTACCCCGACTCTTCCTACCCTCTACTGCTGAACCCATGAGTCTCTTGGGTAACCTTGCCCCCACCATCTAAGCCTGTTCGCCTGACTTCTACATCTATAAAGTTCACTCCCAGTTTTTCTTTGATTTGCTCATTGAAGACACCCTCCTGCCATTGTTCCCATCTACTAGTACCTGCAATCATCCTAGCTACTTTCATATGAGTAACCTCAACCTTATTGATAAGGTAACCTGAATCCACCCAGCTTTCGCTCCCATACAACAAAGTTGGTCGAAAGACTGAACGGTGCACACATAACTTAGTCTTGGTACTGACTTCCTTCTTGCAGAAGAGAGTAGATCGTAGCTGAGCGCTCACTGCATTAGCTTTGCTACACCTCGCTTCCAGTTCTTTCACTATGTTGCCAGCCTGTGAGAATATGCATCCTAAGTACTTGAAACCGTCCACCTGTTCTAACTTTGTTCCCCCTGTTTGGCACTCAATCCGTTTATATCTCTTTCCCACTGCCATTACTTTCGTTTTGGAGATGTTAACCTTCATACCATAGTCCTTACATTTCTGATCTAGCTCTGAAATATTACTTTGCAAACTTTCAATCGAATCTGCCATCACAACTATGTCATCCGCATATGCGAGACTGCTTATTTTGTGTTCACATATCTTAATCGCACCCAGCCAGTTTATTGTTTTCAACATATGATCCATACATAATATGAACAACAGTGGAGACAGGTTGCAGCCTTGTCTTACCCCTGAAACTACTCTGAACCATGAACTCAATTTACCGTCAACTCTAACTGCTGCCTGACTATCTATGTATAGACCTTTAATTGCTTGCAAAAGTTTGCCTCCTATTCCATAATCTCGTAGAACAGACAATAACTTCCTCCTAGGAACCCGGTCATACGCCTTTTCTAGATCTATAAAGCATAGATACAATTCCCTGTTCCACTCGTAACACTTCTCCATTATTTGCCGTAAGCTAAAGATCTGGTCCTGACAGCCTCTAAGAGGCCTAAACCCACACTGATTTTCATCCAATTTGTTCTCAACTAATACTCGCACTTTCCTTTCAACAATACCTGAGAAGATTTTACCCACAACGCTGATTAAAGAGATACTTCTGTAGTTGTTACAATCTTTTCTGTTTCCATGTTTAAAGCTTGGTGTGATTACTACTTTTGTCCAGTCTGATGGAACCTGTCCCGACTCCCACGCCATTTCAATTGTGAAAAACCTGACGTTGTTTCGAAAGGATAGGCTAAATACAGTTGACGTTGGCGTGTTCATTGCTGTTGGAAATGGTTTATCTCGTAGAGAAATTGAAGAAGATAGTTCCCGTGAATTGTTATGGGCCAAGATCATTCTTGGAAATCGGAATAAAGTCATAATTGGATCCGTTTACCGCCCTCCCTAGTCATATTATACAATTCCTGAAACGTTCGAAGAAAATTTGACTTAAATTTCAAACACGTATGCGATTCATACAATTGCAGCTGGCAGCAACTTAATTTACCCTCGATACGTTGGCGGAAATACGTGTTTAATTCCGGATGTATGCTAAAACGTCATCCGAAATTGTGCTAAACGTGTTCTCTGAAAATTATTTAGAGCAGCTAATTCATGATCCAACGCGAACAGTAAACAGTTGTGAAAACACACTTGACCTCTTAGCAACAAATAACGGTGAGCTACCAAAGAGCACCAAAACGGATGCAGGAGCTAGTGAACACAGGGTTCTCATAGCGATACTGAATATTGTAACCCAAATTTTCCAAAAACAAACAAAAAATAAACCTATACAAAAAGCAGATACAAATTCACTTTACGCCTTTCTGAGAGACCATCTCCATTCCTTCCAAATTAACAATGTATGCGTAGACCAGATGTGGCTTGAATTCAGAGAAATAGTATGGATAGCAGTTGAGAGATTCACACTAGATAAATTACCAAAGACGGAGCTTATTTCCCTTGGTACACAAAACCGGTCAGAACACTGTTGCAGAAGCAACGAGAAAGCATGACAGATTTAAAGGAACGCAAAAATCTCCAAGATTGGCGATCTTTTACAAAAGGTCGCAGTTTAGTGCGGACCTCAATGAGAGATGCTTATAATAGTTCCCACAACGTAACTTTGTCCCAAAACCTGGCAGAAAATCCAAGGATATTCTCGTCGTATGTTAAGTATGCTAGCAGCGGACAGAATCAACGCCTTCTCTCTGCGATAGCAATGAAATATCAAGTTCTGTGACTGGATTCTTGATTTCCTGTCATAGATGTTCCAGTTCGAAATAATTAACGGAAAGTCATCGAGTGAAACAGTTGTGATTTATGGCGTTCCCCAAGGCAGTGTTATAGATTCTCTGCTGTTCCTTACGTGTGTAAACTATTTATGAGAGAATCTGAGCAGTAGTCTTGGGTTGTTTGCAGACGATACTGTCGTTTATTGTCTAATAAAATCATAAGAAGAGCAAAACAAATTGCATAACGGTTTAGAAATTATATCTATATGGTGCGAAAATTGGTAGTTGACCCTAAATAATGAAAAGTGTGAGGTCATCCACATGACTGTTAAAAGAAATCTGTTAAACTTCGGTTACAGTATAAATCAGT
This sequence comes from Schistocerca americana, assembly GCF_021461395.2. NCBI lineage: Eukaryota > Metazoa > Arthropoda > Insecta > Orthoptera > Acrididae > Schistocerca > Schistocerca americana. The sequence goes on along the minus strand of NC_060119.1, from coordinate 1,198,264,758 downwards.
CAAATATAAAGACCGAAAATGCAAATTGGCTCTGTGCACTATGGGACTTAACATCTGAGGTCATCAGTCGCCTAGACTTAGAACTACTTAAATCTAACTAACCTAAGGACATTACACACATGCATGTCCGAGGAAGGATTCGAACCTGCGACCGAAGCAGCAGCGCGGTTCCGGACTAAAGCGAATAAACCCCTGGTCCACAGCGACCTATGCCACAAATGCAACTAAATACCTAAGAATTACAATTACGAACAATTTAAGTAGGAAAGAGCAGATAGAAAATGTTGTGGGAACGCAAACAAAATACTGTGTTTTATTGGCGGAAGAATTAGAAAATGTAACAGATGGACTAAAGAGTCTGGCTGCATTACGCTTGTTCGTCCTCTTTTGGAGATGTGTTGCGCCGACTCGAATCTTTACCAGAGAGGAATAACGGAGTACGCCGGGAAAGTTAAAAGAAGAGCAGCACGTTTTGTATTATCGCGAAATAGTGTTACTGACTGAATACAGGATTTGGTGTGGGCATCATCAAAACAAATTTAAGTGCTCGTTTCTCTCGCGTGCCGTTTGAGAGTGGAAGGGTAGAGAGACAGCTTGAAGATGGTTCATTGAACCCTTTGCCAGGCACTTTATAGTGAATAGCAGAGTAATCATGTAGGTGTAGGTGTAGATGTAGAAGGCGTTTTTCGCTTCGGCGGGATCTTCTCACGAAATTTTAGTCACCAACTTTCTCCTTCGAGTGAGAAAATATTTAGTTGAAGCCGAGCTACATAGGGAGAAACGATCATTATAATAAAAAATGGAAACCAGAGTTAGCTTGGAAAGATATAGGTATTCGTTTTTTTTTTTACGCGCGCTATTCGCGATTGGGGTAATAGAGATTGATTGTGAAGGTGGTTCGATCAACCCTCTGCCAGGGACTTAAATGTGATTTGCGGAGTACCATTGTAGATGTAGATGGACCTATCCACCAACAGACAACACTGATTACCTCACGCAATACTGTCAGCAAGGTAATGTCAGCTGCAACCAAAAAGATTGACTAGCGGAGGAAGCCTTCCTAGTTTTACCGACTTCTACCGATTCATATATACACTCCTGGAAATTGAAATAAGAACACCGTGAATTCATTGTCCCAGGAAGGGGAAACTTTATTGACACATTCCTGGGGTCAGATACATCACATGATCACACTGACAGAACCACAGGCACATAGACACAGGCAACAGAGCATGCACAATTTCGGCACTAGTACAGTGTATATCCACCTTTCGCAGCAATGCAGGCTGCTATTCTCCCATGGAGACGATCGTAGAGATGCTGGATGTAGTCCTGTGGAACGGCTTGCCATGCCATTTCCACCTGGCGCCTCAGTTGGACCAGCGTTCGTGCTGGACGTGCAGACCGCGTGAGACGACGCTTCATCCAGTCCCAGACATGCTCAATGGGGGACAGATCCGGAGATCTTGCTGGCCAGGGTAGTTGACTTACACCTTCTAGAGCACGTTGGGTGGCACGGGATACATGCGGACGTGCATTGTCCTGTTGGAACAGCAAGTTCCCTTACCGGTCTAGGAATGGTAGAACGATGGGTTCGATGACGGTTTGGATGTACCGTGCACTATTCAGTGTCCCCTCGACGATCACCAGTGGTGTACGGCCAGTGTAGGAGATCGCTCCCCACACCATGATGCCGGGTGTTGGCCCTGTGTGCCTCGGTCGTATGCAGTCCTGATTGTGGCGCTCACCTGCACGGCGCCAAACACGCATACGACCATCATTGGCACCAAGGCAGAAGCGACTCTCATCGCTGAAGACGACACGTCTCCATTCGTCCCTCCATTCACGCCTGTCGCGACACCACTGGAGGCGGGCTGCACGATGTTGGGGCGTGAGCGGAAGACGGCCCAACGGTGTGCGGGACCGTAGCCCAGCTTCATGGAGACGGTTGCGAATGGTCCTCGCCGATACCCCAGGAGCAACAGTGTCCCTAATTTGCTGGGAAGTGGCGGTGCGGTTCCCTACGGCACTGCGTAGGATCCTACGGTCTTGGCGTGCATCCGTGCGTCGCTGCGGTCCGGTCCCAGGTCGACGGGCACGTGCACCTTCCGCCGGCCACTGGCGACAACATCGATGCACTGTGGAGACCTCACGCCCCACATGTTGAGCAATTCGGCGGTACGTCCACCCGGCCTCCCGCATGCCCACTATATGCCCTCGCTCAAAGTCCGTCAACTGCACATACGGTTCACGTCCACGCTGTCGCGGCATGCTACCAGTGTTAAAGACTGCGATGGAGCTGCGTATGCCACGGCAAACTGGCTGACACTGACGGCGGCGGTGCACAAATGCTGCGCAGCTAGCGCCATTCGACGGCCAACACCGCGGTTCCTGGTGTGTCCGCTGTGCCGTGCGTGTGATCATTGCTTGTACAGCCCTCTCGCAGTGTCCGGAGCAAGTATGGTGGGTCTGACACATCGGTGTCAATGTGTTCTTTTTTCCATTTCCAGGAGTGTAGCTAGCTTGTCGATCAGCTTATAGTTAACGCACTGTACTTGTGATGTACAAAATTACTCCGAGTCTTTACGCCTTACAGTGAAGTAAGTGATCTCATATTGTGTCTTGCATTGTAGCAAGTAAGAGAGCCCCTTTTTTAAAAAAATTTATTGTACTCATTCATTTACATTACATCATCGCAGCTGACGCTGTGAGAGCTGAGTCGGCGTTTTACCCTTGCATCCGACTGATTTCGCGTTGAATTCTCACAATAAATTGAAAGAAATAGTATTAAAGTTTATTGGATCTTTTACATAGTCCATATAAAGACCCGTATTCGTAGTACAACAGTACTGTACGAATCTCAGTTCATTACTTGCATTACGTTTGGAGATATAAAACCATAATAACTTTTCTGGTCTTACAAAACTGAGTTATGAGTAGTAATGTATTCATTTAATATGTCGTCAGTTTACACAAATTATTTTACTGGAATTTTCTTTGCTTTCAGTACAATAGCCTGCTGACATCATAGTAACCATTTTAAAGTTATTGTTTTATTATGTCTTGCTGTGTGAATGTTGAAGACAGGTTGAGAGAGTGCATGAAGGACATGCGAAACCTGCAGATGTTTTATTCTATTACATATTATGTGAAATGTATGCGTGGGTTTGTTCTTCCGTAGTAAGGAATCATATGACATACGTCCATGCCTTTGTATAAAACCGGCCATAAGAAAAATTACGTGTTAAATTTAGTTCTTTTCTGGCGATAATTCGTAATATGTTTTATTCAAACTAAATTTTGTTTCGTATTTTCAGAGTTTCTTTTATAAATTTATATCTGTAATTCTGTTGGGTGAGTTAGAAATTACCGCGAATACTGAAATGCTGGAGTTTATCTGGTTGGCTGCCTAAATCATAAGACGATAGGAAATGATCAATTCCAGAGCTTTGTTATACATTCCTGTGTCTCTTTGAGTCGCTCGGAAACCGTCTTACTATGCGGATCATTGTGTAACCGCGCTGCACAGATTTTTGCTAAGATGACGAAAATCTTATTTTCTGTCGTTTCTTTTATCGTAATTTTAAAGTGACTATAGTGCTAAAGTTTTGGTGACAGTTTGGACATTTTTAGTATCTCAGTCTGGGAGTTATTTGCGTGTATACTATCTCATTATACTTCAGACTCCGTGTGGGGTGTTTCGTGAAAATCTCGGAATATTTGCATGGGCACTTATTTCTAAGAAGACCAATGACGACTTGATGCATTAATTCGAGAGCACGTATGGGTCAGTATACAAACTGAAACTTTTTCGTGCCGGACTGGTGAACTTCTCGCTGCTTTCGTGTGCAGCCTTTCAGTAAAAGCAGTAACAAATTTATACCAATTATAATTCTGAGAGTAAGTATAGACTTTGTAGCCATTTACAACTTGTTTCGGAGGCAACAAGCCGGATTAATGAGACTTTAAACACTATTAAGCAAATTTCTTAAAATCCACAATGCCGGGCATTTTTACAAAGCTAGACACCTTGGCTCCAAGTTCGAGTTCTGCAGCCTTTGCTCGCTGGGTATTTAGTCGAATTTTCTTCAAGGCTGCTTTCGTCAGGTGAACCAGTACCTACGAACGCAGGGTGAAGGGGGAAGATATCAAGAAACCTGTCAAGGTGGCTGTACTGAACTGCTAGGGGTTCGAAGCACATACCTGCCTCGAGGCATAGTCTTCACTGCCAGTCTGCGAATACAGCGTGGGCATGGAATGGTGGAAACCGTGGTAAATGTGTCGCCACCGCGGCGAAAGGCTGCTCTAATTATCTTGGAGAGGAACTTATAGCTTCCAGTATAGACAGAAACTTGGCAGAGCGCTCGTGCCTACTCCGGCGCCGCGGTCGCAGTCGAGAGAAGTCGGCGCAAACTCCTCCGAGAAACAAGTTCCCGCGAGGCCCGCCAGGGGGCTTAAAGTAGCACAAACAAAGCGCCGGCTCGGGCTAATCGCGGATGTACAATCTCCAGGCGGCAGCTCCCCTGGCGCTCCGCGTCTCCGGAGGGCCTCCCGAAGAGGACTGCGCTGCGCGTCAGCCAACACCGCTGCCGCCGCTAACATGCGCCTCGCAAGGCTCAGACAACCGCAAATAATGTGGTGACCTCATCACACGCCGTTCTGGCACCGCGAAGACCTCAGACGCGGGAAACCGGCGTGGCACATGTTTGCTTGGGTACCATCTGAAATGGAGGATTTTAGGATATTATGGACCTTCTCCGCCATCATCCCCCGCTCGCTAATCCCGCTTCGCCACTACGAAAGGTGAACGCAACGGAAAGGCAGTTCGCACGTCGCTGTTGGTAATGGAAGCAAGACTGAAGAAAAACCAAGACACGTCCATAGGATATGTTGTGACGCTTCGTTTTGTCTCAGCTCGATGGTGATGGTTGTCCAAGTCTACATGACGTTGAACGGCGTCCGTCGACCCCGACAACGCCAATCTGTAGCTATTATAAAAACAAACTCCTCGCGTGGTTTGGTTATTTTTTCAGATGTTCTCACTCAAAACTGATACCAACGTCTCGATGGAGCAGCACGCCCGAGTGTGTGCGCCGCCCTTGCTTGCATTAAAGCAGTGGTGTTCGATGGCTATCGATCTTCTCCACTTATACAGGGTGTTACAAAAAGATACGGCCAAACATTCAGGAAACATTCCTCACAAACAAACAAAGAAAAGATGTTATGTCGACATGTGTCCGGAAACGCTTACTTTCCATGTTAGATCTCATTTTATTACTTCTCTTCAAATCACATTAATCATGGAATGGTAACACACAGCAACAGAACGTACCAGCGTGACTTCAAATAATTTGTTACAGGAAATGTTCAAAATGTCCTCCGTTAGCGAGGATCCAAGCATCAACCCTTCGTCGCATGGAATTCCTGATGCGCTGATGCAGCCCTGGAGAATGGCGTATTGTATCACAGCCGTCCACAATACGAGCATGAAGAGTCTCTACATTTGGTACCAGGGTTGCGTAGACAAGAGCTTTCAAATGCCCTCATAAATAAAAGTCAAGAGGGTGAAGGTCAGGAGAGCGTGGAGGCCATGGAATTGGTCCGCCTCTGCCAATCCATCGGTCACCGAATCTGTTGTTGAGAAGCGTACGAACACTTCGACTGAAATGTGCAGGAGTTCCATCGTGCATGAACCACATGTTGTGTCGTACTTGTAAAGGCACATGTTCTAGCAGCACAGGTACAGTATCTCGTGTGAAATCATGATAACATGCTCCATTAAGCGTAGGTGGAAGAACATGGGGCCCAATCAAGACATCACCAACAATGCCTGCCCAAACGTTCACAGAAAACCAGTGTTGATGACGTGATTGCACAATTGCGTGCGGATTCTCGTCAGCCCACACATGTAGATTGTGAACATTTACAATTTGATCACGTTGCGAATGAAGCCTCACCCGTAAAGAGAACATTTGCACTGAAATGAGGATTGACACATTCGTTGGATGAACCATTCGCAGAAGTGTACCCGTGGAGGCCAATCAGTTGCTGATAGTGCCTGCACACGCTGTACGTGGTACGGAAACAACTGGTTCTCCCGTATCACTCTCCATACAGTGACGTGGTCTGCGTTACCTTGTACAGCAGCAACGTCTCTGACGCTGACGTTAGGGTTATCGTCAACTGCACGAAGAATTGCCTCGTCCATGTTCTAGGTCCTCCCCAGTTGCGAGTCATAGGCTGGAATGCTCCGTGCTCCCTAAGACGCCGATCAGTTTCTTCGAACGTCTCCCTGTCGGGACACCTTCGTTCTGGAAATCTGTCTCGATACAAACGTACCGCACCACAGCTATTGCCCCGTGCTAATCCATACATGAAATGGGCATCAGCCAATTCCGCATTTGTAAACATTGCACTGACTGCGAAACCACGTTTGTGATGAACACTAACCTGTTGATGCTACGTACTGATGTGCTTGATGCTAGTACTGTAGAGCAATGAGTCGCTTGTCAACACAAGCACCGAAGTCGACATTACCTTCCTTCAATTGGGCCAACTGGCGGTGAATCGAGGAAGTACAGTAGATACTGACGAAACTAAAATGAGCTCTATCATGGAAATTAAGCGTTTCCGGGCACGTGTCCACATAACATCTTTTCTTTATTTATGTATGAGGAATGTTTCCTGAAAGTTTGGCTGTACCTTTTTGTAACACCGTGTAAATATAGCGACTGCACCACTCGATAACGTGATCTGAAATGATAACAAAAAGTCTTTTGGGTGTTCGCGACAGGCTTTTCAGTTTACGCCAACTTGCTGACTGTAGCTCTTATGCCCGGTTTGAGAATGGGTATTCAAACGTTGAAAAAATAATGTCTTGAATCATCAATCCATCACCCAAGCCGGTCTCACATCATGATTTTGAGAGGATATTGAGTTGTTAATTATTATTGCGTCGTCAAGGCGTCGCTGCTTCGTGTATTCAACAACTACACGACGTAATTCCAGAGATAACACACTGTAACAACAACAACTGTACATCTAACTGTACATTTTCGATAAATTAGTGTAAGCGATGTTCTGATTTCATTTCTTTTCATGTCATTATGTTAAAGAAACTGTAAAGAATTTTCGATGTGAATATTAATGTTTATGTCAATTTGCAAGCAATATTATAACAAAATGGAAATGTAAGAAATGTTGAAACTGTTGTAAGATGTTAAAGTTGTAATTGTGCGTCTGGTCCATACGTAGGCAATGTATTAGGATATGTAGAATGTAAAACCTTTGGTGAATACCCTGTCTGTAGGGGAGCGGTAAAAGGTGGATGGCAGGCGAGCGCGGGAAAATGCACACGGGCGCTGCACGGCATAACGGGCTCAGCAGTAGTAGTCGGAGTTGGGCATCGGTCTGAGAAACACGCTCTGGATCGAGGAGGCTCTCCAGGAAAACGTGATTTCATTGAGCTTCGGATGTGCCGTTTCCGACGACTATACAGCATGGCTATATTCCATAGGCACTAAATGGAAAAATATTGCGACGCTATGAAGAAGTAAAGTGCCGATACATCAAGAGCCATAGCTGTGATTGTATGTGTGCTCTGCGCCTCGCCATCTCGCCGTCCGCCAACCGCCTCATCGATACGAACAGGTTGAATATTTTAGTACTGTATTCGTGTGGACCAGTGTTACTTTTGTTCCTGACTGTTCAATAACAATTTAACTTTTACCAGAACTGTCCTATCATTTAATTATTCTCATCACTAACCTAGACAGGGTCCTATCCACATGTTGTGCAACCCGAGTGTCCCGAGATGAAGATTTAAAGCTTATGTTAATAATAATTACCTGCAGACCTAGATATGTTAGAAAATTGTTTAAAGAACTTTGTTGTTAATGAATATATGAGTAAAGAACAACGGTCTGATAAAGTTGGGAGATAATTTTGGAATTGGTTTAGCAATGAAGTTTAATTAATTTGAGACAAAAATAATGGTAGTTAAATGAGCAAGAAATAAGACCAAAAGAGTAGTAAATCATATATTGGAAATCTTGAGTGCTTAATGATTTAAATTACCAAAATTTCAGTACAGTGATCATAACAGTTTCAGCCCCCCCCCCCTTTTCTTTTCTATTCATTTAAATTCTGAAGTGTAATGAACTGATTTGACCAGCAAAGTTAAAGTCAATATAAAATCAAAATTTATTAGTGTTTTACCTTTTTCAAAATTGACATTGTATGTGTGTTTCCAAAGTGCTTTTTCTAGGGTAAACTATGCCAGATTTTAATCGGATCAATAGACAGTACGAAGTTTGTAGTAAACATTATAGTGTATTGTTGTGTATTTTTGGCTTGTCCATATTAGTAAAGAAAGTGAAATTATTAGTTTAGTAGATTTTCTGGTTCTAAAATTTACCATATTATGCAGTGTTGTTTTGTATGAACGTACTTCAACTTGTACTGGGAAGAAACTCAGTTAATGCCTAATTAGGCTGGCGACCGCATTATTAACAATTTGCTAGCATCTGCGGTGTTGTTTCTTGTCCGTCCTAACGTGTAGTTGCACTGCAGACTTCCTTGACGTAATATTGTTGTTACTGAGTGGGTGAAAGTCTAATTTTGCCCCCATTCAGGTACACGCGGTCAACATATGTACCAAAATCCTTTCTTATAAGGTGAAGTCCGTCAACTTACCATAGTACAGGCTTTAATAAGTATCGTGCGCAGTAGCGTAGTGTTACAACACCCTCGAGCAATGTTCAGAATGTATGCGACACGAAGAACTGAAGTTGAATTAAAGTTTATCCTTTTTCGTAATTATTTACCCCTACACTGAGCACACACGCCGATTTTTCATTCAGGGACTTGCATCTGTTAGCATCAGCAATTCTAACTTTGACTATAGCTTCTAACAACACTGCGCAATTGTAAGTTCTTCGTGATTGCTTTTATCTGTTGCCTACTCAAGTCTAACAATTCAGTTTATGTCGGTGATCAGGCTCCTTCTGTGTCCTTTGACGTTCGTGACTATTAAGAATCAAGAAGACTAAGTCCCATCACACATCAGCTATCACACCAGTTACTTTCCTGTCGCATATATCAACTATCCCGTTATCTGTCTAAACGGTAAAGATGATTTTACTTCAGTCCAACTACTGACTAATACTTCCAACCGTAAAATTTTTAAACTTCAGGTCGGTTTTAAAACAATCTAGTAGCGCTTAGCATGCGAACTACTACTGCAAGAGTACAAGAGAGAAGTGAAGTTAACATCTCCATTGCCGAGTTACATTGTAGTCACAGCGAACATACAGCTCGATGCGGCTACAACTCTCTTCTGGGATAAATGTTATCTTTAGTCAATTTAAGGTCTGGGCTTTAACCTTCGCGAATAATAATTTTTTGAATTCTTTGTTTAAAGTTTCTGTTTCGTATCCTACGGTATTCTTTCATTCAATCCTTTCTTTATGGTAAGCATTAGTATTTTCATAACATTCTTGTTAATCAAACTGTCAAGAGTGTATAATTTTGTTGTCAGTAGCGGTCATCAGTGTCAGGATGACTGATATTTCTGTTTCTTTTTGCAACAAAAGAGGGTTCATTATGTGTTCTGTAATTGGGGTGTTAATGTCGACCTGGAAATAGCGTTTAACAGTGCAAAGTGTTCGAAAATCAGAGAAATAAATGGTAAGCGATAGGGAGACACACGTAAAGTACAACTTGCACAAGAGCTAAGCGGGAACTACAAGACTGGAAAACAAAGACCGAAGAGCTCGGATTAAAAGGGTGTAAGACAGGGATGTAGTCTCTCATCCCTGTTGTTCAACCTATGCATTGTAAAAACAATGACAAAAATAACGGACGTGTTGAAGAGCGGGATTAAAATTCAAGCGGATAGGATATCGATGATAAGCAGTCGCTTAAGACTTTGCTATGGTGAGTGAAACTCAAGAAGGGTCACAGGATCTGCTGTATAGAACGAACAGTTTAATGAGTACAGAATATGGATTGAGAATAAATAGGAGAAAGACTACAGTCACGAGACGTAGTAGAAGCGAAATCGGCGAGAAATTTAACATCAGATTTGGAGACCACGATGTAGACGACATTGAGGAATTCTGCTACCTACAAAGCAAGTTATACTATGATGGACGGAGCAAGTCGGACATAAAAAGCAGACCAGTACTGGCAAAAAGTGGATTCCTGGCCGAGGGACGCCTACTAGTATCAAACATAGGCTTTAATTTGAGGAAGAAATTTATGATAACGTACATTTGGAGAACAACATAATGCGGTAGCGAAACGTGAACTGTCGGAAAACTGAAGAGAGTCGATGAGTTTGAGATGTGGTGCTACGGAAGAACATTGAAAATTAATGGGGCTGATGAGGTAACGAATGAGGAGGTTCTCCGGAGAATCGGCGAGGAAACGAATATATGGAAAACCCAGTCAAGAAGAAAGGAAAGGACAGTAGGACTTATGCTATGGCATAGGTGAATGGCTTCCATGGTCCTAGAGGGAGCTGTAGAATGTAAAAACTGTAGAGGAAGACAGAAATTTACTCCAGTAAATAATTAAGGACGTAGGTTGCAATTGCTATTCTCAGATTAAATGTTTGGCACAGGAGAGGAATTCGAGCACCAAATCACGAGGAATCAACACACTTCCCTTCCAGTGTCCGAATGTCGAGTGATCACTGCTAAAGTTTATGAGGTACAATGAGCTGTAATTGCAGTGACCGATTGTTAATTAAAAACTGATTTTTTTTCGTCATCATGTATGTGGTCTGTTAAAGCATATTTTAAAAAAACTGAAAAAAGAATTACTTCTTCCGCTTACGTATATATGGCGCTGTAGCATTGAGGTAGGTAACAGCCTGGGGAGCAGAGCCAATATGTACCCATCCCACCAACATCCTGCGTTTGTCTTAAATATGTATTTTCCTCCGTGTCGACATTGGTCGGACGTGGTACTCTGCAAAACACCTGAAGGTGTGTGGCGAAGGGTACTTCTAGCACCACTAACTAATCTCCCCTTCACTGTGCCATTCGCGAATGGCGCTTGGGAAGAATGATTGTGCGGTACACCCCTGTATTAGCAATAAATTCTGCAATTTTCTCATCGTGGTCATTTCGATGGGTGTAAGTGTCCGAAACTTCCCGTAAAGTACTCTAGAAATCTCAATAATAAACTTCTTTATGATGCATAACGGCTCCCTTGTAACGCCTGCCTCTGGATTTTGTTGAGTATCTCTGTAAAACTCTCGGGAGGACTAAATGATCCAGAGACGAAGCGCGCTGCTGAGGATACGAGATTGATGAACAACACTTAAGAAGCGGCTGCAAACCACCTTGTAAGCAACTTCTTTCATAGATGAATAACATTTCCTTGCGATTCTGCCCATGAGTCTAACTGTGGCATCTGCTGTTCCTAAAATTTGCTCTGTGTGGTCATTGCACTTAAGGTCGCTCTGGATAATTACTCCTAGATATTTTGCAGTAGCTACTGCTTCCAGAAGTTCCTCATCAGTAGTGTAGTCGAACAGTAGTGGGGTTTATTTTCCTAAGTACGCGCAATATATTAAATTTACTTAAGTTCAGGGTAAACTACCAGAGGCTGTAACGCTTGACAGTTCTCTGTAGGTCCTCTGCACATCGATACAGTCTTTTGGAATTGCTGCTTTTATGTATAGTTTTAAAGAGCTTGTAACCTCCCCACAATATAAAATAAATATAAATAATATTCAGATTTAGTGTAACTGCCCAGCAAATAAATTCCTTAACCTACTAATAATACAATGTGACTAATCTCTCAATAAAAAATTGTCGCTCACTTATAACCTTTCAATAATGACTGTGAATTTAAACTGGTAAATTTTGGACGTCAGCAGTGCTGCGTCATGGCCCTGAAAGATCATTCTGAAAAAAAAATTGAAAATTCTTACCTCAATAAGGTCGCCGGATAACGCATATATATATACCTGCTCCTATAAGAAATTATTCTGGCACAGCCCTGACCAATGCTGGCCGATAGATTTGTAATTTATAAAAGGAAACAACTGATTTTTCTTTTCAATAATCGGGATGACCAAGGATTGGAGAAATTAGTAAATTCTGTAAATTGAAATGAATGATCGTCAAAAGTTACTTTTTATGAGAAAGATTATTATTAAGAGATTTTTTTTAAACATTTACATGGGACTTGAGATAACAATACTACATAAGCGCGAGGCTGCTTTTACCTTATACTACAACGCTGAAACTCCGCCATCGCTGCACACGACCGGCCCAGCCAACACGATACACCAGACTGATAGCAACTACTTACTTCTACTGCTACACACTTCCTACTGCAGTCAACACTGCTCTTTGGTCTCAGATTCTCTTATAGCTTACATATCGCAGGCAGCGCGTGAGCAATCCATCGAAATTACATCTGCTCGAGTGCGCTAACAACAAATTCCTTAATCATGGACCTCTTACAAGCTTCCTATGCTTTCTACTAGATCATTTATGTACAATTTAGACCATAACTGTTCTATCACACCTACTTGGAGTACTCCGAAAATTACCTTCAGATCCGCCGGTTTTGTTCCGTCAAGAGCGACGTATTGCGTTCTATCTGCAAGGAAGCTTTAAATCCAATCTCAAATCTAGTCGGATACTCAGTAGGCTGGTATTTTTTCTTCAGTAAGCGACAGTGCGGCACGGTGTCAAATGCGTTCTTGAAGTCAAGGAACAATGCAACAACCTGAGCGCCTTTATGTACGGCGCTGTGGATCTCATGGGGGATCAGAACGAGCTGGGTTTCACAGGATCTCTGTTTGAGGAATCCATGTTGATTTTTATAGAGGATATTTTCTTCCTCCAAAAATGTCGTAATTCTTCAACATAAAACGTATTCCATAACACCACAACACATCGACGTCACGATATAGATCTTTAATTACGTACAACTGGCCTACGACGCTTTTTGAAAACTAGAATGATATGCCGTGCACTTTTATCCAGTCCCTAGGTAGCCATCGTTGCTCCAGTGAAATAATGTAAACTGCTGTTAGAATGAGAGCAGAGTCAAATGGTTCAAATGGCTCTGAGCACTATCGGACTCAACTGCTGTGGTCATTAGTCCCCTAGAACTTAGAACTACTTAAACCTAACTAACCTAAGGACATCACACACATCCATGCCCGAGGCAGGATTCGAACCTGCGACCGTAGCAGTCGCGCGGTTCCGGACTGCGCGCCTAGAACCGCGAGACCACCGCGGCCGGCAGAGCAGAGTCATTCGCAAAAACTTTATAGAGTCTTAGAGGTGTCTCATCTGATCCTGACGCCTTTCCACTACAAATCGAATGCAGCTACACTATTGGCCATTAAAATTGCTACACCATAAAGATGACGTGCTATAGACGCGAAATTTAACCGACAGGAAGAAGATGCTGTGATATGCAAATAATTGGCTTTTCAGAGCATTCACACAAGGTGAGCGCCGGTGGCGACACCTACAACGTGCTGACAGGAGGAAAGTATCCAACCAATTTATCATACACAAACAGCAGTTGATCGGCGTTGCCTGGTGAAACGTTGTTATGATGCCTCATGTAACGAGGAGAAATGCACCATCACGTTTCCGACCTTGATAAAGGTCGGATTGTAACACATCGCGATTGCGGTTTATCGTATCGCGACATTGCTGCTCGCGTTGGTCGAGATCCAATGACTGTTAGCAGAATATGGAATCGGTAGGTTCAGGAGGGTAATACGGAACGCCGTGCTGGATCCCAACGGCCTCGTATCACTAGCAGTCGAGATGATAGGCATCTTATCCGCATGGCTGTAACGGATCGTGCAGCCACGTCTCGATCCCTAAGTCAGCATATGGGGACGTTTGCAAGACAACAACCATCTGCACGAACAGTTCGACGACGTTTGCAGCAGCATGGACTATCAGCTCAGAGACCATGGCTGCGGTTACCCTTGACGCTGCATCACAGACAGGAGCGCTTGCGATGGTGTACTCAACGACGAACCTGGGTCCACGAACGGCAAAACGTCATTTTGTCGGATGAATCCAGGTTCTGTTTACAGCATCATAATGGTCGCATCCGTGTTTGGCAACAACGTGGCGAACGCACATTGGAAGTGTGTATTCGTCATCGCCATACTGGCGTATGACCCGGCGTGATGGTATGGGGTTCCCATTGGTTACACGTCTCGGTCACCTCTTGTTCGCACTGACGGCACTTTGAACAGTGGACGTTACATTTCAGATGTGTTACGACCCGTGGCTCTACCCTTCATTCGATGCTTGTGATACCCTACTTTTCAGCAGGATAATGCACGACCGCATGTTGCAGGTCCTGTACGGGCCTTTCTGGATACAGAAAATGTTCGAATGCTGCCCTAGCCAGCACATTCTCCAGATTTCACACCAACTGGAAAGCAACTGGCCCGTCACAATACGCCAGTCACTACTCTTGATGAACCGTGGTATTGTGTTGAAGCTACATGGGTAGCTGTACCTGTACACCCCATCCAACCTCTGTTTGACTCAATGCCCAGGCGTATCAAGGCCGTTATTACGACCAGAGGTGGTTGTTCTGGATACTGATATCTACGGATCTATGCACCCAAAGTGCGTGAAAATGTAATCACATGCCAGTTCTAGTATAATACATTTGTCCAATGAATACCCGTTTATCATCTGCATATCTTCTTGGTGTAGCAATTTTAATGGCCAGTAGTGTACTTTCCTGTTCCGCGATCGCTTATCTCAATATCTGTTGTATTGACGTCCGTACTATGACTAAAAGGTGTGACCGTATTCCTGTCTTCCGCAGTGACACAATTTCGGAAGACCGAATTCATTATTATGGCCTTCTCTCTGTTATCTTCCTATTCGGTGCCTGTATGGTCACTGAGTGACTCAATAGAGGAGCTCGAACTGCTAAATGAGTTTACGTAAGACAAAAAGCTCTTAGGATTTTTAGTCAGAAGGTTTGACAAAACTCTACTTTCAGTGTCACTAATGTTTCTCTCATTATTCTCCTTGCCCTCATTTGTTCAGCAATTGTTCAAAAATGGTTAAAATGGCTCTGAGCACTATGGGACTTAACGTCTTTGGTCATCAGTCCCCTAGAACTTAGAACTACTTAAACCTAACTAACCTAAGGACATCACACACACCCATGCCCGAGGCAGGATTCGAACGTGCGACCGTAGCGGTCGCGCGGTTCCTGACTGTAGCGCCTAGGACCGCTCGGCCACTCCGGCCGGCAAAGCAATTGTCTGTCTGCTGCGTTTGGCTTCTCTTGAATGTGAGATGAAGCTCCCTATATTTATGTAGCAGTTTTCTAATATCCCTATTAAACCACGGTCGCTCCTTCCCATCCCTTCAGAACTTGCTTCGGACATATTTGTGTAGGGCATACTGAACGATGCCTTTCAATGTTTTCCATTTGCGTTCCTCACTTTTGTGCTCAGCACCAAATATTTGATATTGGCTCTGGGATACTCTGTAATTCCCATCCGTCCAGTCTCACAATGCAAAAATATTTTCCTATCATTCTTAACATTTCTTATAATACCAATAGTTATAGATGCTATCTCAGCCTTACAGTCACAGATACAGTTCTCTGTGTTAACTGATTTTGTAAGTTTAGGTGTGTTTGTTGCTAGTATGTTTCTCCAACTGCTGCACAACGACCAGGATTAAGACTTTAGTTCTCTATTAATGCAAGTTTATCGAGAAATCAAGGAGCGATAACAAGGTTCTCATTCGAAGACATACTAAACTCTTGCTTATTTGTCGACTCTTATACAGTAATGAAACAAAATATTATGACTGCATGCTTAATAGCTTGTTTGTCCGTCTTTGGAGCAAAATCCATGACTGATTATGGGTATCAGGAGTTCGGCAGTTTGTTGGCAGGTTTGTGGAGGTATGTGGCACTAGATGTCTGCGCATAGGTCATGTAATTCGTGTAAATAACGGGCCGCCGACATGCGAACTCGATGAAGGTGCCTTACAGCGACACAGGTGGGCTCCATACGATTTACGTCAGGCGAATTTGGTCGCCGAGATCACCATAATGCTCTTCAAACCACCGTAGCACGGTTCTGGCTCCGGCACATGGAAAATTAGACTGCTGACATAAGACATTCTGTAACAGCTGAAGAAATCCGTATAGAAACAGTGAGAATATTAGCCAATGCAAAATCGCCGAAAAGTAATATAACTGTGGGTGAGAGAAGAGCTTTAAAACTCCTGAATGACGACGATAGTATTTTGGTTCTCCCAGCTGACAAAGGAAGCGCAACGGTGGTTATGGATGTGGCCGACTATCAGAGAAAAATTACGGATCTACTGGATCCGCAAGCATATAGGAAGCTGAATAAGGACCCCACTAACAACGTTCTCAGAACTGTGTCGCGGTTAATAAAAAAGTCCTCCATTGAAGAGAGTGTACAGAAAGGTCTCTGCAGTTCGGTTGCGCTACCACCGAGGCTTTATGGATTGCCCAAAATTCATAAAGAAAATGTTCCGTTAAGACCGATACTAAGTGCCATTGGTTCGCCCACCTACTCGTTAGCCAAGTTTTTGACTACGCTGTTAAAACCACATGTGGGCCGTTCGGACTCATATACAAAGAATTCGACACATTTCATCAGCAGATTGAATGGCATAGTGGTCCAGCCGGAGGACATATTAGTCAGCTTCGATGTGGTATCGCTGTTTACCATGCTTCCACTTAATGATGTATTGGAACAGCTGGATCGAATTTTTCCTGTCGATATTTTAGAGCTGTTTAAGTGTTGTTTGACGACCACATACTTCAAGTGGAATGAACGGTTTTATGAGCAAACGGATGGCGTGGCTATGGGAAGCCCCCTAAGTCCCGTAATTTCAAACTTCTTTATGGAGAAATTCGAAGAACAGGCCTTAGGTACTGCCAGCAAGAAACCAAATGTATGGTTCCGATACGTGGATGACACGTTTGTGTTGTGGAGACATGGTAGGGAGGAACTAAGCCGGTTCCACGAACATCTGAACAGTATAAACTCAAGAATTCAGTTTACAATGGAGGAGGAGGTAGACGGCAAACTACATTTCCTCGATGTGCTTGTGTTTAGAAACGAAAATGGTAGTTTGGGCCACTCAGTGTACCGCAAACCCACGCACACGGGCCGTTATTTGCACCGGGATTCGAACCACCACCCACAACAGAAGCGGGGTGTTATCAAGACGTTAGCGGACAGAGCTAGAAATATTTGTGAACCTGAGTTGCTCGACGCTGAGATGGAACATCTCCACAATGCACTAACGAAGAACGGATATTCGTCCGCCGAAATAAAACGTGCGTTGAGGCAGCCACGCAGAAATCATACTGACGTACAGGCTACTGCAAAATCTAAGGTTTTCCTGCCGTTTGTTAAAAATGTAACGGAAAGAATAGGGCGGATCTTGACGAAGCGGAATATTACCGTAATTTACAAGCCCACCAGGAAGATACAGGAATACCTTAGGCCTGCCAAGGACGCTCGCAAACCATTGGAAAAATCTGGAGTGTATAGGATCCCATGCAGCTGTGGTGATGTTTATGTGGGTACCACCAAAAGAACTGTTTCTAAACGTTTGGAAGAGCACAAGGGAAATTGTAGAAGAGGAGAAACGGAACGATCAGCTGTTGCGGAGCATGCTTTCCACCCAGGGAACCACAATATTCGTTTCGAGGAGACGCAAGTACTAGCGGCCAAGAGCGGATACTACGAAAGGCTCTACAGGGAGGCAATCGAAATCGCTTAACACCCAAATAATTTCAACCGAAAGGAGGAGGGCGTCAAATTAAACGGTATATGGATGCCGGTGTTAAAGAAGATGTGTACCACTCATCCACTACTGGGTGATGGCAATGGCGATCGACGGCGACGGACAGCGGCCAATTGCACTGACGTTTTCAAAACACGTGACGTCACGCCGCGGCGCGGGGGCGCGCGGACACGGAATTTAGCGGCAGTCAGTAGCGAGCCAGTGTGTGTGTTGGACCTTCCATCAAGCTACGAACCCCCTTGAAGATGTCTCCCGCAGTCGGAGACGAAACGTTGGGAATCACCACAGAATTCATCAACCGACCACGGCATAACAGCCCGGATAATTATAATGGACGAGAAGACATTGTCGTCAGGGAAGACATCTACCATGAAAGGATGCAGGTGGTTCGCAGCTGTCAGCGTGTCTTCGATTACTGTCACAGAACCTACGCAAGCGCAAGAGAATGTCTACTATAGCATAATATTTCTCCCATCATCCTGCGTCCGTGTGCGCTGCCCGTTCCGAGCCGCTGTTCATCTCGATGACGGCGTTTTTGGAGTCGACTATTGACCTAGGGAAGCAAAAACATGATTCGCCCGAAGAGCGGACACGTTTCCATTGATCGACGGTCGAATCCTGATGGTCCCGTGCCCAGTGCAGTCGTAATTGACGATGTTGTTTGGACAACATGTGAACATGTAGGGATGGTACGGGCAGAGCTCCATGTTCAAAAATGTACGATGAACGGTGAGGTCCGAAACACTTGTGCGCGCACCCGCATTGTGCTCTTGCGGGAGAGGTGCCACAGATCACCATTTATCCTACTTTACAGAGCAGACAAGCCTCCGAACCCCACATCCTGTGAAGATTAGTGGACGTTCAACCATTGCTAGCCTTTGGTAGTTTCACTGTCCTTCTACTTCTTTCCGTAGATGCTCACGACAGTTGACGTGACCATTCGACCAGTTCCACCATTTTCGACATACTCATTCACAGGCTCTGCGTAATAATAGTTCACCCTTTGACAAAGCCGCTTATCTCAATGGATTTTCAGCCCATATCTTCGCTAGTGTGATCCCCCGTCCGTGTGTGCTCCACTTACATGCTTTTGTTGCCGCGTCACGGGCCAGAAACGCCACCATGCAGCATTTAGCGTCGCAGTGGGCAGTGGTCATAAAAGTTTTGGCTTATCAGTGTATACCTGCATATGAGTCGCGGTGGGTTGCATATATGCAGCAGTAACGTCCGCCAAACTGAAACTTTTTTGATGGCCCCTTATATTTATCTTTACTGCTAATATTATTTATTGATTGTCTTATTCACCGTTCAATTCAATCAGCATCAATTTCGACACGGAGAAAAATGCATATGAAAAAAGAAAAACATATCTGCGGGAAAAAATTATTGTGCGGCATTGTTGGCCGGGAGGCCGCTATTCGGGGAAGTTCGGCAGCCGAGTGCAAGTCTTATTTCAGTCGACGCCACATTGGGCAACTTGCCTGCCGGTGATGAGGGTGAAATGATGATGAGGACAACACGACAGCCAGTCCATCAGCGGAGAAAATCTCCAACCCGCCTCGGAATGAAACGCGGGCCGCTGCATAGGTGGCAAGTTCGTTACCGCTCAGATAATGAGGCGGACGCATCTGCGGAATGCAATAGGAACTAAACACAAGTCTTCCGTTCTCTTTCCAGTTGCCTTGTTCGCTCGACCGGCGCTGCTGTTGTTGAACTTCGTTAACCTTATGGGTACAAAAACGCCCCTCATAAACGTTTCTTTTCTCAGTTACTCGGAACATGTGCGTTTCCTCAGCTTCCATGCACGTAACGAATTTTGGAGGGTTTTTTTTCAAGAACGTGGGAGGAGAAGGCGTGGGGGCGGGGGGGGGGGGGGGGGTTTGGGGCGGGGACGCAGGGGATGCTGGAATAGTGAACAAAACAAGAGTTGAATCGATTAGTCGTTTCTGAGGTGTTCCCTTGTTAGCGGTAGAACTCGAAGTGTAATTTTCCGTGGTCTAGATGTTATTAAGACTGTCCTCAAGCCAGTTCTTGCGTGTAGAATATTGCAGTAACGAATCTTCTAGCTCTACGTTGCGAAAATACTTTCTTTAGTTATATATGACGGTAGTATCTGTTCCTGAAAGGACAGTTACCGTGGATGACCATGCAGCTTCGCTAGAAATGAAATGATAATTAAATGGACACCCTAGCTGCAAACAGGCGTTGATGTACTTCATTGGAGACATGCTGAAAATGTGTGCTCCGAGCGGGACTCGAACCCGGGATCTCCTGCCTACATGGCAGACGCTCTATCCATCTGAGCCACCGTGGGCACAGAGGATAGTGCGTCTGCAGGGACTTATCCCTTGCACGCTCCCCGTGGGCAAACATCTATTAGGCGCACTACGAATGTAGTGGTGTCTACATGTTGGGAATGTGGGTCTCACGGGGAGCGTGCAAGGGATAAGTCCCTGCAGACGCACTATGCTCTGTGACCACGGTGGCTCAGATGGATAGAGCGTCTGCCATGTAAGCAGGAGACACTGGGTTCGAGTCCCGGTCGGGACACACATTTTCAACATGTCCCCAGTGAAGTACATCAACGCCTGTTTGCAGCTAGGGTGTCCATTTAATTATCTTTTCATTTCTAGCGAAGCTGCATGGTCATCCACGGTAACTGTTCTTTCAGGAACAGATACTACCCTCATACATAGTTAAAATATGGCTTCCCGGCCATTGACCTTCTTGTGCGAACGCACACGCTATGCCCCAACTCGTACGGGACTTGGTAGATTAATCTGCCACGAGTAATGAGTATGATGGGCAAACATCTATTAGGCGCACTACGAATGTAGTGGTGTGGACATGATGGGAATGTGGATCTCACGGGGAGCGTGCAAGGGATAAGTCCCTGCAGACGCACTATCCTCTGTGCCCACAGTGGCTCAGATGGATAGAGCGTCTGCCATGTAAGCAGGAGACACTGGGTTCGAGTCCTGGTCGGGGCACACATTTTCAACATGTCCCCAATGAAGTACATCAACGCCTGTTTGCAGCTAGGGTGTCTATTTAATTATCTTTTCACTTTATTTAGTCATATTACGTGAAGTTCAGTGTAACCTCCATCCTACTCATTGTAACGAGTATTTCTTTTTCTTTTAATGTGGAGAAAGATTAGTATCTAATGTTCCGTCGACAATAAGGTCATTAGCGACGGAGTACAAGCTCGAATTAAGGAAGTATAGAGAAGGAAATCTGCCGAGCCCCTTCAGTGAAACCAACCCCTAGTTTGTCTCAAGTGATTTATGAGCCGGCCGGTGTGGCCATGCGGTTCTGGGCGCTACAGCTGGAGCCGAGCGACAGCTACGGTCGCAGGTTCGAATCCTGCCTCGGGCATGGATGTGTGTGATGTCCTTAGGTTAGTTAGGTTTAATTAGTTCTAAGTTCTAGGCGACTGATGACCTCAGAAGTTGAGTCCCATAGTGCTCAGATCCATTTGAACGATATGATTTATGAAAATCACGGCAATGCTAAATCAGGATGGCCAGACACGGGTTTGAACCGTCGTCATCCTGAATGCGAGTCCAGTGTGCTAAGTTACATTTTCTACCGTAGCTTCCTCCCTACACTGCAACACACTAAACTTGGCGTAGAGAGCCTTATGCGTCTTATGCATCAACGTTCATCAATAATCACCACCACGTGGTTCCCATAAGGAATTTTCTATCTGCAACGAAATGTGCATTGATATGAAACTTCCTGTTCACTTCCATCGGGATCTCTCTTCTACCTATCCGCGTTACGGGATCGACTTCCAGTCCAGCATACACTTGTAAACTGTGTAAACCCTGATGTAGAGTGAATGTTCGTTTTGAAAACTGTAAAGATAACACTACAGAACTATATAGATCTTTTCCCTTTTTCCTGTACTTTCTTTTTCGTTTCTTATGTTTTGTTTCGTGATACATTGAAAGAATTATTTCAGGATAAGTTTTGTAAAGCTATATCTCAGTATCTCCGTTTCTGTTTATGCCAGGTAGTTGTCCTTAACGTAATTGCTATCTTCATTTGTTTTATTGCCCTGTGTTTTCAAGTGAATTAACATGTGGTTTCAATTCTTTTTTCATGGACAGAACAACATTAAGCTGTAATATGATGCACTTACAATTTTGAAAATGTAATGTGAAGCGATTTGGGTTGAGCGGTGTAAAAACAGTCCGATAGGTTGACAGAGAAAGCGGCAGTAAAGATTCCACAGCTAATGTGATTTACGTGCTGCGTGAATGCTAATGTCTGCACTGTGTCGGTGACCGATGTAGACACCGAGCAAGGTGGCGCAGTGGTTACACACTGGACTCGCATTCGGAAGGACGACGGTTCAATCCCGCGTCCGGCCATCCTGATTTAGATTTTCCGTGATTTCCCTAAATCGCTCCAGGCAAATGCCGGGACGGTTCCTCTGAAAGGGCACGGCCGACTTCCTTCCCCATCCTTCCCTAATCCGATGAGACCGATGACCACGCTGTCTGGTCTCCTTCCCCAAACCAACCAACCAACCAACCGATGTAGACATCTGTTAGAACAATAATTTTGGCCTGTATTGCGGGCAAAGAACTAATTACGTGTCTTGTTGCTTATACGTCGGAACTGCAGTTTGGAACACGAAGCTTAAAAACCTGCTATGTGCAGACCGTTGAGCTGCGTGAACGCTGTTATGTGCACTGTATTGATTGTAAACAGCATAGACGTATACCGCGGACTGTTGATTCAAGTTACAAGAAATTTAATGTACTTTCTTAATGCAAACTGTTGAACTGTGAAATGTGTCGAGCCTCGATCTAACCGAAGGCCGTAAATTTCAAACTCTGAATAATGACGTCGGTATACGTCACGCATAAATTGAATGAAGTATGTCTTCCTTTCGTAGTTGCATACAGATACGCTAATTACGATAATTCTACGAACATCGCGCGTTCCAGCAACACTCGCAATAGGTGGCTACAATCTGCATGGCAGAGGGTACGTCCCATTGTACCAGTCATTAGTGTTTCCCCCCATTCCATTCACGTATGGAGCGCGGGAAGAACGATTGTTTGAATGCGTCTGTGCGTGCAGTAATTATTCTAATCTTATCTTCACGAGCCCTGTGTGTGCGGTACGTAGGGGACTGTAGCATAATATTCTAGAATCGTCATTTAAAGCCCGTTCTTGAAAATTTGTTAAGAGACATTCTCGGGATAGTTCACGTCTGTCTTCAAGAACCTTCCCATTCAGTTCCTTCAGTATCTCTGTGACACTCTCCCATGAATTAAACAAACCTGTGATCATTGGTGCTGCCCTTTCTGTATACGTTCAACGTCCCCTGTTAGTCCTGTTTGTTTTGGGTCCCACACACTCTAGCCATATTCTAGAACCGGTCGCACAAATGACTTGTAACCAATCACCTTTGTAGACTGATTGCACTTCCTCGATACTCCACCAATAAATCGAAATCTACCACCTGTGCTGGTAACTGCTGGATAACGTGCTGAAGGATTGTGGACCAACAACGCGGAAGTCGACGACTCGCCGACACCACCAGCTAAGTGAAGGCCGACTTTTAACAAAAAGTCTCAACCCACGGGAACTATTGCTGAAAAGAATTTTATCCTCAACTTATTAATTGTGTGAAAGATAAATTATTTCTTTATGGTCAATATCTTTCGAATAACTGAACTTGCACTTAACACTGAGTTGTAGATTTTTTTATTTGCGTTCCAAACTAAGAATTTAGTTCACTTTTGTTCAGTAAATCAATTGGGAATACAGATGTCACTTCTTTTCAAGCACAGCTTTCCTGTCCTGCGTCATCGTCCTCGTTATTGGAAATAACTGCTGCCATAAGCAGTGAGTCTAAAGTTATCCAGTCTTCATTTTTCATTTACTTTTAACTGCTTATGAATAATTATTTCTGTTGTTTGCTAGCGTTATCATTTTTATTTGCATCTTCCTTTGATTTTGCGCCAATTCAAGTACGGATTATTGTGAGCTTAGCAGTTGCGCATTGTCCGCCATTACGTTAGCAAACAGTGGCCTACCGCGACACACCCAGCGTGTGTACTGAATATATTTGGTAAGAGGAAAAATTTTTCGTTTTCGGTAGATGTGTGAATACTCACGATGCTATAGTTTTATGAGTCTTGCTTGCCTGTGAGTGGAAGTAATATTCCGTACCTCTACTCCCGGGGAAAGTTAAATATTTTTGCTTTCACTTCGCTTAAAACTACTGTGCACGAGAAATTAGAGGAGAGAGATCAGGGTTTCGCAGTCTTAGCAGCGGAACGCGGTTGGTTCTAGAACAATCAGTACTCGAGGATATACTGTTGCGGATTATGTGGATAAACTTTGTGACACCACAGATCTGTTGCCGTCACAGAGCATCTCTCACGCTGTAGCTAAGCAGTTTCTCCGAATTATCCTTCCTTCCAGTAGAGCTACCCCTACTTGCTGTGATGGAGAACTTCCGTGAAGCTTTGAAGGTAGGAGAGCAGTAGTGGTGTAAGTTGAGCTTTGTGTTCCGGTCCACTGGCTTGCCTAGAGACCTCAGTCGTTAGAGCGTTTTTCCATGACAGTCATGGTTTCTAAGTTAGAGTACCTGTAGAGCACACAGTTTCAATTTGTCATAAGTTTCAGGCCACGTGGTTTGTTCCTGATGCAACGCGTCCGGAGTGCATGCGAGGCTTCTGGCGAGACTTTTGCACGGTATTTCGATGACTTGCTCATTCAAATTTTGGTAATTTCTGAGGATGTTTGCCTATAGAAGTCGCGGGCTGCAAACGATATATATCGAATGTGCGATTCTAAATCCATCACGTGACTATGGCGGCGAGCGTTATGAGCATGTTTATAGTGGTCACTACAACACCGACAAAAGAAGAGCGTAATTGCAAAGGAATAGACTTACCTCATTCGTCGTCGGCGCTGTCGTCATGAGACAGTCAGTTTGATGTGTATGCTACGAGAAGTGTTCCATTTTGCCCTAACCTGGGTAGGCTCTGCCAATATCAAGCAAACGTATGGGTAGAGTATCACATTTTTGACAAAAATTCAATCAATTTTCTACATTGCTTAAGCATGGAATTAGATTCTTCCACGTGAGGCAATCGGCCGAAGATACGTCTATAATACCAGACATGCCACTCACTACCGTCATAAATCGTTTGGGTTTTCCTATTATCTCGCAAATGATTTATCATCACTCCCGGCGCCACAGTCACGTGATCAATCCAGAATCGCACGTTCGATATATATCGTTTGCATCCTGCGGCTTCGATAGGCGAACATACTTGGAAATTACCCAAATTTTCTGCATTACACTTCGTGGACCGATTTAGTCGTCGTATTGCGACCGGTGTTATTCTGGGTAATCACTGTGTGGTCTCCAAGCAGACTACGAAGGATTGTTCGTCAAGCACTCTTATTTATAACTGAGTTCGATTCCTGGTATCAGCCACGCCCTTTGATGCTCGTTTGTCTTTAGGAGCCCGCAGTTGTTCCATGGAACGTACATTCTCAAAGGGTTTTGTAGCCGAGAGTAACGCACATTCTCAAAGCGTTTTGTACGAGGTGCATTCAAGTTCTAAGGTCTCCGATTTTTTTTCTCCGGACTGGAAAGATATAGAAACATGCTCATTGTTTTAAAATGAGGCCGCGTTCATTGTCAATACGTCCCAGAGATGGCAGCACTGTACGTCAGATGGAATTTTACCCCCAGCGGCGAGAATGAGAACTGTTTTAAATACTTAAAATGGCGACGTTTTCCTTACTTGAACAACGTGCAATCATTCATTTTCTGAATTTGCGTGGTGTGAAACCAATTGAAATTCATCGACAGTTGAAGGAGACATGTGGTGATGGAGTTATGGATGTGTCGAAAGTGTGTTTGTGGGTGCGACAGTTTAATGAAGGCAGAACATCGTGTGACAACAAACCGAAACAACCTCGGGCTCGCACAAGCCGGTCTGACGACATGATCTAGAAAGTGGAGAGAATTGTTTTGGGGGATCGCCGAATGACTGTTGAACAGATCACCTCCAGAGTTGGCTTTTCTGTGGGTTCTGTGCACACAATCCTGCATGACGACCTGAAAATGCGAAAAGTGTCATCCAGGTGAGTGCCACGAATGCTGACGGACGACCACATGGCTGCCCGTGTGGCATGTTGCCAAGCAATGTTGACGCGCAACGACAGCATGAATGGGACTTTCTTTTCATCGGTTGTGACAGTGGATGAGATGTGGATGCCATTTTTCAATCCAGAAACAAAGCACCAGTCAGCTCAATGGAAGCACACAGATTCACCGCCACCAAAAAAATTTCGGGTAACCGCCAGTGCTGAAAAAATGATGGTGTCCATGTTCTGGGACAGCGAGGGCGTAATCCTTACCCATTGCGTTCCAAAGGGCACTACGGTAACAGGTGCATCCTACGAAAATGTTTTGAAGAACAAATTCCTTCCGGCACTGCAACAAAAACGTTCGGGAAGGGCTGTGCGTGTGCTGTTTCACCAAGACAACTCACCCGCACATCGAGCTAATGTTACGCAATAGTTTCTTCGTGATAACAACTTTGAAGTGATTGCTCATGCTCCCTACTCACCTGACCTGGCTCCTAGTGACTTTTGACTTTTTCCAACAATCAAAGACCCTCTCCGTGGCCGCACATTCACCAGCCGTGCTGCTATTGCCTCAGCGATTTTCCAGTGGTCAAAACAGACTCCTAAAGAAGCCTTCGCCGCTGCCATGGAATCATGGCGTCAGTGTTGTGAAAAATGTGTACGTCTGCAGGGTGATTACGTCGAGAAGTAACGCCAGTTTCATAGATTTCAGGTGAGTAGTTAATTAGAAAAAAAAATCGGAGGCCTTAGAACTTGAATGCACCTCGTAATAGAGAGTGATTGAACGGTGAGCGTCAAAGTGCGTATCGGGCACCGGGAATCGAACTCGGCTATAAATACTGGCATTATATGAAAAAAACATGATAGGCTGGTTGGAGTCGATATGGCGAGGACGTATAATAACAAAGCTCGCGACAAAAAGACGACTGGATCGGTCGACGAAATATAGTGCAGAAAAATGGGAGAATAGAGACGAAGACATTTGCAAAGGAGAAAATATCGTGGCGGACTGCATCAAACCAATGAGAAAAGTGATAAGAGAAGAAACAGAGAGTGCCACAAACCGAACAATTCTACTTCCATCCCTTCTTATAAGTGTCTGGCTCTAAGCTTGAGTTCTTCCCCGATTCCTTGGGACAGCGCTTTCTTTGATAAACAAATAGTAGTAAGTGGAGAAACAACCATGTTGTGTGCGCACCCATGGTGTATTATCCAGAACTTGAAACCAACCTAGAAGCAGCCCTGACTACGGTAGAGAGGCTTTAAGACTGCTGCCCAAGACTGCATCCGGCCTGTAAGGCGAGAGCTGTGGCCTGACGGGTACCACTGCAGTCCCTTACGTCACTACATCTGAACTAAGCAGTTGACCATTATAACAGAGTGAGCGAGGGATAGCAGCAGAATCGCGAATCTCCGCGCACCAGCGAATGGGTGAACCGTCTGCACTTCCGTTGTTCCTTAGGAACACACAGTATCCATTGATAAAAAGAGAACCGAACCATGTAGATACACTTCGACTACAGTTAATCGTTCGTAAAAGGTCGGACTAACTCAAATGCTATACGGGCACGAAACTGGCGACCCGTGGAAATATGTGAAATATGTGGCAGATTAGATTCTTCCATGATGTCTCAGAATATGCTATATCAAACGATCATTCCTTTTAGTCAAGCTGTGCTACAGATTTATTTTCTCCACAGCTGTATTCAGTATCTCATAATTTATTATTCGGTCTACATATCTAATACCCAGACTTTTTCTGTACCAAGACATTTCAAAAGCTTCTATTCTCTTCTTGTGTGCAGTGCGTATCGTTCACGTTTCACTTCCAGACAAACCAACACCAGAAAAATAACTTCAGGAAAGTCTTCATAACACTTACATCTACACTCCTGGAAATTGAAATAAGAACACCGTGAATTCATTGTCCCAGGAGGAGAAACTTTACTGACACATTCCTGGGGTCAGATACATCACATGATCACACTGACAGAACCACAGGCACATAGCCACAGGCAACAGAGCATGCACAATGTCGGCACTAGTACAGTGTATATCCACCTTTCGCAGCAATGCAGGCTGCTATTCTCCCATGGAGACGATCGTAGAGATGCTGGATGTAGTCCTGTGGAACGGCTTGCCATGCCATTTCCACCTGGCGCCTCAGTTGGACCAGCGTTCGTGCTGGACGTGCAGACCGCGTGAGACGACGCTTCATCCAGTCCCAAACATGCTCAATGGGGGACAGATCCGGAGATCTTGCTGGCCAGGGTAGTTGACTTACACCTTCTAGAGCACGTTGGGTGGCACGGGATACATGCGGACGTGCATCGTCCTGTTGGAACAGCAAGTTCCCTTGCAGGTCTAGGAATGGTAGAACGATGGGTTCGATGACGGTTTGGATGTACCGTGCACTATTCAGTGTCCCCTCGACGATCACCAGTGGTGTACGGCCAGTGTAGGAGATCGCTCGCCACACCATGATGCCGGGTGTTGGCCCTGTGTGCCTCGGTCGTATGCAGTCCTGATTGTGGCGCTCACCTGCACGGCGCCAAACACGCATACGACCATCATTGGCACCAAGGCAGAAGCGACTCTCATCGCTGAAGACGACACGTCTCCATTCGTCCCTCCATTCACGCCTGTCGCGACACCACTGGAGGCGGGCTGCACGATGTTGGGGCGTGAGCGGAAGACGGCCTAACGGTGTGCGGGACCGTAGCCCAGCTTCATGGAGACGGTTGCGAATGGTCCTCGCCGATACCCCAGGAGCAACAGTGTCCCTAATTTGCTGGGAAGTGGCGGTGCGGTCCCCTACGGCACTGCGTAGGATCCTACGGTCTTGGCGTGTATCCGTGCGTCGCTGCGGTCCGGTCCCAGGTCGACGGGCACGTGCACCTTCCGCCGACCACTGGCAACAACATCGATGTACTGTGGAGACCTCACGCCCCACGTGTTGAGCAATTCGGCGGTACGTCCACCCGGCCTCCTGCATGCCCACTATACGCCCTCGCCCAAAGTCCGTCAACTGCACATACGGTTCACGTCCACGCTGTCGCGGCATGCTACCAGTGTTAAAGACTGCGATGGAGCTCCGTATGCCACGGCAAACTGGCTGACACTGACGGCGACGGTGAGCAAATGCAGCGCAGCTAGCGCCATTCGACGGCCAACACCGCGGTTCCTGGTGTGTCCGCTGTGCCGTGCGTGTGATCATTGCTTGTACAGCCCTCTCGCAGTGTCCGGAGCAAGTATGGTGGGTCTGACACACCGGTGTCAATGTGTTCTTTTTTCCATTTCCAGGAGTGTATGTGGCAGATTAGATTCTTCCATGATGTCTCAGAATATGCTATATCAAACGATCATTCCTTTTAGTCAAGCTGTGTAACAGATTTATTTTCTCCACAGCTGTATTCAGTATCTCATAATTTATTATTCGGTCTACATATCTAATACCCAGAATTTTTCTGTACCAAGACATTTCAAAAGCTTCTATTCTCTTCTTGTGTGCAGTGCGTATGGTTCACGTTTCACTTCCAGACAAACCAACACCAGAAAAATAACTTCAGGAAAGTCTTCATAACACTTACATCTATATTCGTCATTAACAATGTTTCTCCGTCTTCTGCTTTTATTTCCATTCTCCATTTTAAATCGTCTCTCTTTCGGCCATCATCAGTGATTTTACTGACCAAATAGCAGAAATCATGTACTACCTCTGGTGGTTCATTTCCTAATCTAAGCCCTGAGCGTCCCCGGATTTAATTCGCCTGCATTCCATTACCCTTGTTCTCCTGTTTTTAATGTTCGTCTTTATTTTCCTTTCAAGATTCTGTCCATTTCGATCAACGGATCTTCCAAATTCTTTGCTGTCTCTCTCAGAATAACAGTATCACTGCCTAACCTCTCTGCTCGCAATGCGACAGAGACTGAGCAAAGGTATACAACGGCACAACTACTGCCATTTCGTCATTGGTCTCGTTACAGTTAAATAAAGTTCCCTTGTCTGTACAAGCAATTTACAATATTTTCATTATAATTACAATCAATTACATACAGTCAGAAATAAATACAGTATTACATCGATTAAAAACTTAATATAGTTTATGTAACAAAGCTTACAGCTTCAGAAACAAAAGTACAGTACGTGTTATCAACGGACACTAAACGCGAAAATTTTGGATGTTGCAGATGGTATTTTATCTCCTTTTTCGGTGTTACATGTGCCCCACATTCCATGAGTTTTTTCCTGAAGGGAAACAAAATAAGGGAATGCCCGAAGAAATGCAAACAGAAATGCAGTTGCACAAATGCGTTCAGTTTTGGATACATAAATTTTGTTACTCAGTCATTAGGTTTCTCATTGATTATCATAATTATGTGTGGGCACGTAATAGCATGACAATACTGCATCATTATAACTCAACTCATCATATCGTACTGTAACATGTTTTAAACAACAAACTTTCAAAAACTATTAAATTTGAAATGAAAATTTCATGCCAGTACCGTACAAGAAAACGTAAGTAATATAGTTAAAGGTACATAAAAATGAGTAAGAGGATAAGAAGCGAGATAAGAAATCACTAGTTACATTGTTTACTTTAGATAGTTTTTCATAAATATCATAATCATTAACATTTTCCATTTCTCATTAAGAGAGTTTGTGTGTTTGAAGCAAGTGTCCCGATAAAACTTAAATGTCTATAACAAATCTTAATTCTGCTGTGTTGAAAAGAAATTCGCCGCGTTCCAAACGCCTGCCGGCCGGTGTGGCCGTGCGGTTCTAGGCGCTTCAGTCTGGAACCGCGTGAACGCTACGGTCGCAGGTTCTAATCCTGCATCGGGCATGGATGTGTGTGATGTCCTTAGGTTAGT
This sequence comes from Schistocerca americana, assembly GCF_021461395.2. Classification (NCBI taxonomy): domain Eukaryota; kingdom Metazoa; phylum Arthropoda; class Insecta; order Orthoptera; family Acrididae; genus Schistocerca; species Schistocerca americana. Next base: position 1,198,233,913 of record NC_060119.1, on the reverse strand, counting down.
TAGGTTTAAGTAGTTCTAAGTTCTAGGGGACTGATGACCTCAGATGTTAAGTCCCATACTGCTCAGAGCCATTTGAACCAAACGCCTATTAACAAAGGTCGCTTCAGCGTTCTGAGCCCCAGAGGCTCAGTCCCAGCGTGGAATTGTTGCATGTGCCACAGCGGAACACTTTATCTCTATGTTTGTGCAGTGGCATCGCAGAAAGTCCACCTGCCTAGCATGCTTCGAAAACTCTCTCCCGAGTTATCTATTCGAATCGTTATATTTCTGTCACTGTGGACAACTCAACAATTTCCATATTCACACACGTACACAGACCCAAGCTTGTGCATTGTCTCGGTGCATCGGTATTCCTTACATAATACATGGTATAAAAAAATTTTCAGAACATATTATTTACAAAATTACTAATGATATATATACCAGAGTGACATTTACACACACTGATCATGACCTTTCATTTCAGTTGCTTCCTGAACATTTACTCTTTAACCCAATTTTACTTTTTGCAAATTCGATAGTGAGCGTCCAGTCCGAGATACACATTTTGAATAAGTTTTGAAAATTACACTACTAACTAAGTCAATACTGGAAATTCTTTTGTATTATCTAACTTCATTATTCCAACATAAATAGACTCATCAAATTCACATAGCTCTGTTAACAGATCTTAAAAGAATTACAAAAATGAAATAGTTAACAAGACCTTTTATCAGAACAGCCAACTCATCTATATTAACGTGCTGGCAAAAACAGAAATGATAATTATTTAAATCCTTACCTTGCCTACGCGAAGACTTACGCTTCCTAGTTCAAAAATATTGACATCGGTACATTAATCTAACTCTTGGTAGCTTCACACAGTACACCACATAAACTGCCCACTCCATCGTCTTCCCCCCACAGACAGCTACCTACAACTGTGCACACTGCGTTCTCTTACTCCAACAAAGCAGTATCTTTGACTATGCAGTCGCGGACAGTCAGCGATCCGCATTATCGAGCCTACCAGAGACATTCATCGCTTATAGTATATAGTTACAATTTAATATATTAATATACTTATCTTATTCTGGTGCCACATACGAGTGCGCCCCAGTGTAATCCTTTCATTTTCTCAGATTAATCAGTTCTCGATTGATACAACTTCAAATCAACAATGTTACATACATCTAACAGCTTGCCAGAAATAGGAAAGCTAAAGAGTAAGCGTTAGTGTAAGGTATGCTAACAATCTTGAATGGTCCATTATAAATGAATTTAAATTATGAAATGACATTATCGATCTCGCTTGATTTCTCATTCGCTTTAACGAGAACAAGGTCGCAAATTGACAATTTTAGCAAACTGCGCTTTCGCGTCATGTCGCCGTATACGCACCTCCGCTTTCTTCTTCACTATCTCTTCCTCCAAACTCTTAGAGGTACAGTCTAATAGGATTCCTTACGGTGTGAATCCTGTAGATTCGTGCGTCATGTCACAGATTGCGCGGCCCCTCCCGCTGGAGGTTCGAGTCCTCCCTCGGGCATGGGTTTGTGTCCTTTTCTTAACATAAGTTGGTTTAAGTAGTGTGTAAGTCTAGGGACCGATGATCTCAGCAGTTTGCTCCATTAGGAATTCACACTCATTTAAACATTTGACTCGTGCGTCAAAGCATTCATATCTTTTCAAAATCGTTTATATATTCGTCCCACGCTCCGTGGTGACATACGGTCGGCAAAGTCGTCCCAGCTCACGCACGCATCGTTCCACTGGATTTCCAGCCGGGCTATACGCCGAGATGTTTATCACTTAAACGCCATTGCTTTCCATACTATTGTATTACATACACTGTCAGTCTGAATCGCGTCTAGCATTTTATCAAGTGCCCTAATAAAGACAGACACTGATATGTTAAGTCTGAATGACTTGGTCATAAATAGTACATTATGAAACCTTTGCAGAATCTCTTCCATACTTTCTGGTCTGTCCGTTTCACGTTAAACATTTTTGATCAACGATTCTGACACTGCTATCACTTTTTCCTGCTATGATGAAGGAATTGATATAGGGACTGGTACTCCTATCTATAACATTCCATTCCAGCATTCGACCCATTTTTTGTTGTACGGCGTCCTTTCTGTACAGTAGTACGGCGTACGGTCGTACAAAAAACGGTTCGTGGGGTATTACATTTAAATTCCACTAATATCCAGTAATAAGTCCCGGTTTATTCGAAAACATGTCTTTATTTCACATAATTATTTTATACAAGTCTTGTTTCTGGTCAGGTTTAACATTTAGCACACCTTCCACAATATTCTCTAACTCGCCTTCCAAGCTATTGTCAACATTTCAATTTTGCGTATGTGGTATTCTACACTCCTGGAAATGGAAAAAAGAACACATTGACACTGGTGTGTCACACCCACCATACTTGCTCCGGGCACTGCGAGAGGGCTGTACAAGCAATGATCACACGCACGGCACAGCGGACACACCAGGAACCGCGGTGTTGGCCGTCGAATGGCGCTAGCTGCGCAGCATTTGTGCACCCCCGCCGTCAGTGTCAGCCAGTTTGCCGTGGCATACGGAGCTCCATCGCAGTCTTTAACACTGGTAGCATGCCGCGACAGCGTGGACGTGAACCGTATGTGCAGTTGACAGACTTTGAGCGAGGGCGTATAGTGGGCATGCGGGAGGCCGGGTGGACGTACCGCCGAATTGCTCAACACGTGGGGCGTGAGGTCTCCACAGTACATCGATGTTGTCGCCAGTGGTCGGCGGAAGGTGCACGTGCCCGTCGACCTGGGACCGGACCGCAGCGACGCACGGATGCACGCCAAGACCGTAGGATCCTACGCAGTGCCGTAGGGGACCGCACCGCCACTTCCCAGCAAATTAGGGACACTGTTGCTCCTGGGGTATCGGCGAGGACCATTCGCAACCGTCTCCATGAAGCTGGGCTACGGTCCCGCACACCGTTAGGCCGTCTTCCGCTCACGCCCCAACATCGTGCAGCCCGCCTCCAGTGGTGTCGCGACAGGCGTGAAGGGAGGGACGAATGGAGACGTGTCGTCTTCAGCGATGAGAGTCGCTTCTGCCTTGATGCCAATGATGGTCGTATGCGTGTTTGGCGCCGTGCAGGTGAGCACCACAATCAGGACTGCATACGACCGAGGCACACAGGGCCAACACCCGGCATCATGGTGTGGGGATCGATCTCCTACACTGGCCGTACACCACTGGTGATCGTCGAGGGGACACTGAATAGTGCACGGTACATCCAAACCGCCATCGAACCCATCGTTCTACCATTCCTAGACCGGCAAGGGAACTTGCTGTTCCAACAGGACAATGCACGTCCGCATGTATCCCGTGCCACCCAACGTGCTCTAGAAGGTGTAAGTCAACTACCCTGGCCAGCAAGATCTCCGGATCTGTCCCCCATTGAGCATGTTTGGGACTGGATGAAGCGTCGTCTCACGCGGTCTGCACGTCCAGCACGAACGCTGGTCCAACTGAGGCGCCAGGTGGAAATGGCATGGCAAGCCGTTCCACAGGACTACATCCAGCATCTCTACGATCGTCTCCATGGGAGAATAGCAGCCTGCATTGCTGCGAAAGGTGGATATACACTGTACTAGTGCCGACATTGTGCATGCTCTGTTGCCTGTGTCTATGTGCCTGTGGTTCTGTCAGTGTGATCATGTGATGTATCTGACCCCAGGAATGTGTCAATAAAGTTTCCCCTTCCTGGGACAATGAATTCACGGTGTTCTTATTTCAATTTCCAGGAGTGTATATTTGTGCCTAAACCAATCTCATCAGGAGAAGTAATAATGTGAATAGTTTGTTACTGACTACTCGCATGACAACCTGTTTCATTAAAACTCACACTAATTTCAGTATTACCTTTTGAAATGCACATCATTATTTTATTGTTGCAGTCAATTACCTCATGGTATTTCAATAAGCAATCTAAGCCCATTATTATCTCGATGTTCAAATCTGACACGGCGATAAATTCATGTTCAAATTGTTACTCTTGAATTTCTAAATGGGCAAATATTTGATAGGATATACGTCTGATGCTCTTTCCGGTAGCACCGATTATTTTAACTCCCATTACGGACATTACTATTGCTCTTGGTCTTTCCTTTAAGAAATCGAAAATTTTTTCCGGATCTAGCACTTAGCTCTGCCTCGGTATCCATTAAAACTTGCATTTGTAGCCGTACCTATCAACGGGCAGTGTTATTTGTCTACACTTATCTGTGTCTAGATCATGGTTTTCGCAAACAAGACCTCATCCACATCGAGCTTATTCCAGAAATCCCGTCTGGCTCCGACACCGATAGCGGATTATCTCGTGTTTTCTTTTAAAAAATTTATTTCCTGTTCATAGACAGTCATAACTTCTATATACCTGTCCTGTGGTTTTTGAAGCCGTTTTGAACCCGACATTGAAATCCGGTCATCAATTTCTTCGGTTAACGAAAGATGTATTACCAACTATTCGCTGTCAGTCAGATAATTTTCTTCGGAAAGATGGCTATCATCTTTCAAATTGATTGTAGAAATGTGCTTTGTTTCTGCTTCTAGTTCTCCTCCCGAGCTCATGCAACCCATACCACTCTCGTCTGACTGTTTGACGTCAGCCTTAAATTCTCAATGTCGTAATATATGTGGCTGTCAATTAGTCGTACCCTGTCATCATCGGCAAACTCGTCTTGCCCCCTCTTCAGAAATTTCTCCTCGGTTTTATTTAGGACCAGGGTCGTTGGGGTTGGCTACTTAAATTACTACAACGTTTGGACAAGCCTGCATCTTCGCTACAGCGCCTTCCGTTTCTTCATAAACGCTAATTTCATGCTGCTAGAGAAGCGTCAAATATTTCTCCCTATCGTATTTTCGCTCTAATTCTACCTTTTTAATTACTTTCCTTCCAATAACGGGATGAACAGTCTGTTCTACTTTTGTTCAGTCCTCTGTACCAACTCAAAACAGTTATTTATGCTTCCTATTTTTCACTGTAGCTCTATCATGTCCTGTTTAACACTACCCATTTCGGTATTTATTGCAATTATTTCTTTCTTGATTTCATCTACTTTCGTGTTAATAATTCCAGTATTACTTCTTACAATCTTGATTGCTTTGGATTGATCATTAATTGATTCGGAGTGAGCTCTTATGGATGGGGATTGAGCTTTTATTGATACGGACACAGCATTAATTTAAGCAGTAATTGATTTGGACTGAGCATTTATTGATTAGGACTGAGCGTTAATTGTAATGAACAAGATGCTCAACATATCGTTTATATTTTCAGTTGTTTCTGGTTTTGACTTTAATTTTCTTCCAAATACCGTAGCATCTGTCAAGCCGGGAATTTCATTTTCCTCTCCTCCTGTGGTATAGCGGTAGCATCAGTGATGCTCTCCGCCGCTTCCTCAACAATGGGTACCGTTGCCAGGGTTTCCCTTTGTTCCACCGATTGTTTCCCGTTAAGTACAATCAAATTATCGGTTTCATTTGTGCCTATCATGCTGCCTGTTCTACTAATTAATGCAAATTTAGATATCTTGTGGCTTATTTCCACCACATACTACTACCGAGCGTGAGTGACTGTATTCGTAGTGAAATGGTTTGATTCGATGCGAATCTGCACAGTGTAAAATTCGTGCCAAGATCAATACCAGATTGATACTGTCCTGTCAGTAGCTTCGCTACGTGTAACCTCCCCCTTCCTAATCGGCCTACTAGTTTGCGATATAACTGACCATGATCGCATATGCCTAGTGAAATTTTGCAATAAGGCTATCGTCACTGAAGGAAAATAACACCGCTTAGTTGGAAGAAAATGTGCAACAGACACTTTTGAAGGAAGAATCCATTCTAAACTTATGCCAAATACTGATGATAATTTTGGAATGGTTGGAATATGGAGCAATCGTTCACGAACCACACAGTGAGGCAAAGGGTATCACGTAATATTTGATAGTAAATCTTAAGAAAGGTAACAACAAATACATTGAAGCAAATAATCACTGGCGTGGCAACATAAGGTTGTAACGCTTTTCCGCAACACGACAGTACACGAGAAAATAAATGAATCAGAAAGCAATGAGTTTGCAATTACTTGAGGGCCGCGGTGGCCGAGCGGTTCTAGGCACTTCAGTCCGGAACCGCGCGACTGCTACGGTCGGAGGTTCGAATCCTGCCTCGGACATGGATGTGTGTGATGTCCTTAGGTTGGTTAGGTTTAAGTAGTTCTAAGATCTAGGGGACTGGTAATCTCAGATGTTAAGTGCCATAGTGCTCAGAGCCATTTTTTGCAAATTACTTATCCTGAAACACTAAATTTTCGAAGTAAATTTAAATGGAGTTACTGGTTAAGTAAATGTAACTAAAACTTTATTACGTAAAAATAAATTACTTTCAGTAACCTCACTGTAACGTAATTTAGAAAAAGGCAAGTAATTTACTTCTGATTATTAAAAGACCGAATTCAATTTACTTTAAGCAAATAAGCAACTTTTAAAATATCAACATTAAAATACATTCCAATAAATGAGATCGCAAGCTCTTAATTTGAGATGTATCTTTAATTATTAGTTTTGCCAATGAAATTTTACGTTATTTAAGTGAATGAAGTTAATACTCAAAATTGCAAATCAGTTAAGCCTCTGTTATGAGATATAAGAATGAACAGTTACTGAGGCCGAAAATGTAGACTGAAACTGGTCATTAGCACACACACAAAACTGTCTACATTCAGGTAATCAGTTTTCATATTCTTACGACACTCGGTGATATCATGGGAAGGAAAGGGACCCTGCTTAGTAATAATGTCTGATGACAATGACAATACAGGAGGCCTACAAGTTTCAACTATTGCAGGTTATTTTTCAAGTTAGTCATACTTTGTGAAAGAAATGCAACTGGGTTATACCTCTACACTACTATATCCGTCAGTTAACAGTCCTACGATGTTGTAGCTGTGCGCACGACAAAGTATGTAGCCGACGACAATGGTGAGCTGCCGCTGTTGCTACTGCTGCTATTTGAGAATACCGAGTCGTCTCTAGAGCCACTGAGGACTATGGGTCAGGCAGTAGTTAGAATTGCAGATTCCTCCGCATGTCCACTCCTGTGATCTCAGTACTCGCGGGTTATCGACTCAGGCGCGTCTACACTGGCACAAGCATAGTTGTACACTGGTTATGCGGTAGCGCCCAACAAACATTTCCGCACTTTTCCGCCAGTCAAGCTTTTCTGCATTCTGCATTCTCTCAGCTCGCAACGCGACAGAGACTACACAAACAACGGCACAACTGCTGCCATTTCGTCGTTCGTATCGACACATTTAAATAAAGTTTCCTTGGCTATAACTCAGCAATTTACACTATTTTCCTTATAATTACAATCAATTACATACAGTCAGAAATGAATACAGTATTATATCTATTACGAACTAAATATAGTTGCCAGAATGAAATTTTCAGTCTGCAGCGGAGAGTGCGCTGATTTGAAACTTCTTGGCAGATTAAAACTGTATGCCGGACCGAGACTCGAACTCGGGATATTTGCCTTTGGCGGGCAACTGCTCTACTTGCCCACGAAAGGCCAAGGTCTCGAGTTCGAATCTCGGTACGGACACAGTTTTAATTGCCAGGAAGTTTTAAATATAGTTTCTGTAATAATGCTTACAGATTCAGAACCAGAAGTACAGTACAAGCTATCAACGGACATTAAACGCGAAAATTTTGGATGGTGCAAAAGGTGTTTCATCTGCATTTTCGGGTTTACAAGCTCCAGAATTTTGAGGTAGAATTTCATTTCAGAGCTAAAATTCGTTTTTTCTGAAAAGGACATGGTGAATTTTCTTGCTATCATGGGAATCTTCAAACTGACTTTTTCCTCTTCTGCACATTGATGATTGATATTTGGTGTGGAGTCTTTTTCCGTCTGTTACGCCGATAAATTATAAAGTTCGAAAACTTCAAGAACGCTATTTTTCCAGAATCACTAGTTTTCTCATTCGGTGTCTCATTATCAGATGAAAAACCCTCCTGCAGTAAACGCAGCATCACCTTCCCTGTCAACTTTCTTGCCATGGACTGCCATGCAAGAACATCTAGCTATAGGCGTGACAGGTCTTTAAAGAGCACAATTTCTACAGAATATTTTCAATAAATCTTCCATATTGTGTGTCATTTATAGTATAAACAAACTTAGGGCGGAATGGGGAAAAATATAAAGACCGGAATATTGCAGTAAATATAAGAAATTAAGCAACAGTGACCCACTTCCAACTACAAACAATCAAACAGCGCGAGTACTGCGTGCGCTGCCTTTCAAACTGCTCTGGAACCATAGATAATAAATCGCTTCAAGTTCTGCGATGTGTTAACGGAGTATCTACCTGAGAACAATCTGGATGTCCCAGGATTGTGAGGCTTCAGACGATAGAGAATATTGTATGTTCTCTTTTTTAGAGTGGTGTGACTCTGAAGTCCCACCAGATCTTAACGGGTTAATCACCCTTTATATCTGTACAATAAATGAGGATACATGTAGACGCTAGAGATGAAAGCTGGCACAAGATAGCAAACCGTGGCGGCTCATACCAAACCAGGCATATGATTGACGGCCACCTGCCTCCCCCCAAATGAAAGAAAGACACGTCATTTATGTGGTGTTGTGAAGACGCATTAACACAGTTGTAAATCGAATATGTAAGCGGACACGATTAGTTTTGGTTAACAGGGCTCTGTCTTCATTCTCTCCACTGCTCCACTGTGAGTTTCTGAGAGAATTTCTCTCAGCTTTATAGTTAACTCACATAATTTAGATGCATGTACGGAGATACACTATAATGGACCTCCCACTCAGTTTTAACGTCTTGCTCGAGGACAATTGCATTAGACGTACTCAGAAAGTGAAAAAGAAAGAGGATCTGGTCACATTTCGTGGTGAGCTAGTTCACTCCATCTGACACCATTTAACATTCTCCCATGGGGGCGTGTGAATAGTACTGTGTAGAGTTTTCGACCAAGATCAGTATTTTTCGAACGTTTAGACAGAGCTGTGTACGAGTTCTTCCATGCACAGAAACTGGGGAACAGCCCTTCGAGCAAACGCTGAGAATGTAGCACCCTGTACCAGTTGAGCTGGTAGATATGATTTTTAAACAATGACGTCTACCTGGATTTCAGGCATCGTCAATAAATGTGATGTGAGTGTAGATATCCCCACTGTCCTTTGTAAATTACGTTTCACTAGCTAACCGGACCACAGATCACGTCAAGATACATCTGGTCCTCACCAACCCTGAATGTTTCTGTTACACTTTTAGTAACTCCCTTTGATAAAATGCTTTCTACTTAGCAGTCTCTTCAGCAAGTGCATCACAGAAGCGATGACGGAATTAAAAGAAATTTCCCGTACTAAGACTGAAATTCGGGTTGAAAGATAGCAATGACAAGATTAGCTTATGAAACTTCTATCCTCAGTTAAAGCGAGGAATAACTACACAAGTTGTGGAATGGAATGAACAGTCTAACGAGCAGAGAATGTTAACTGGGAATAAGCCATAGACTAAAGTAAAGAGGAATATCTGAATCGAGATCAGCGACGACCTTAAGGTAAAAACTGGCGACCGCTTAATAGACGTTGTGAAGGACTTAACGCTATCCAGAAGGCAAATATGCCACCCTGGTGCATGTTCGATATTGCTGAAACTTTCAGCATGTAGCAAACTGCGGAACGGTTGACTCTCAGTGCAAAACACCAGCGCGCCGTATTTCAGTCTGATGGTTACGGACTTTAACGATTGAAAATACGTCATTATCAGCATTTTGGAGCGCCATCCAGGCTTCGTCATCCCCAGGTATTTATTCTCTGACATCTCTCTCGTCTTTGACGAAACTTACCATTGTAAACAAAAGAACGTTTATTTATGAGAACGAAATTTATAGATACTAAAGTAGAATCACAATTAAAGCTATTAAAAGGGAAATGGTTATCTCTTTCGAGAAAGAAACCACAAACGTTGAAGTAAACTCATTTACTGCGGAGGTATACGTAATTTAACCAATCAACATACAGAGAGCGGGGAACTATTTGCTTGACTGCTTGGCGACAATATTCGAATAAACATTCAAACTGAATAACAATGCAATATTATTTATAATTTTAAACAGACAGCTAAAACAGAGTAGAAAACAGTTAATGTTTGTCATGTAAAAACTACTGGTAACATTTCAGTATCATTTATTATTTTAAGGAGATAGCTAAAATAGAGTGGAAAATAGTTAATGTTTATCAAGTAGTTTTGAAGTGCGAGATGTTAAATGTCATCCAGAACTATTTCTCGCAGTCGCTTGCTATTACCAGCTGTTAGACAAACAATCGGCGCAATTACTATATAGGTGGCAAATAGCTCGCATCGCAGCTCAATTTTGACGTAATGTTTTGTAAACCTGATATGTTTGGTGATTATCTTAATTTTAGTGTGAATGAAGCTGACAGGTAGCTTGCGTCGCAGCTTAATTTTCATCTGATGTTTTAAAGCCGTGGTATGTTAAGTGAGTATCTTAATTTATAGTATGAGTGAGACGGTGCTTATATGTTGTGCATGGGTCAGTTACGTGCACCTGTGACAAAGACTATATTTAGCGGGGACAACGCCGCTTCTGTCCATCAGTAATATACTGTTCTATGCTATTCATGTTTTATCACAACTTGTTTTGAGTAAGCTTTACTTGAATTGTACAAAAAAGTACAAAAACAAAGCCTAGATTCTTAGCAACTACGACAAGAAGACGGTAACTACACTGAAGAGTTGAATGTGAGGAGTTGTTGACTGGAATCAGCAGGTTCATGATCACAGTCTACGACTGAGAGCGAATCAAGCATAGAGAACGGTAATGAGGGTACCTGAAACGAGAACTGCGACAAAATTCTCGTCACAAGTAGACATAGTGACACACGTCTGCTACCGAGGAGGCAGAGTAACACATGACGTAAGAATCGCGGATACGTAAGAGGCCGACAGGGCATACGTTGCTAAAATAACTGTACTAGTATCAAAAATATACAGTAACACGAAGAAGAAAACTCCGACTATGTACGTCTGGAGCTCGAGCACGCAGTAAACAACGATATTCGATCGGTACACTGAGCAACCAGTAAGAAAAACTTAAGATACATTTGGAGAAGGAATTAAAGTTCAGAGAGAAGAAATGAAAACTTAACGGTTTGCCGATGCCAGTGTAATTCTGTCAGAGACATCAAAGGACTTCGAACAGCAGCTGAACAGAATGAACAGTGTCTTGAAAGGAGGACTTAAGACGAACATCAAGAACGTCAAAACAAGCGTAATGGAGCGTAGACGAACTAAATCAGGCGAAGCTAAGGGACTTAGAGTAGAAAATGACACACTAAAAGCAGCACATGAGTTTAGTTATTTGGGCAGTAAAGCCGGTGATGGCCGAGGTAGAGAGGACATATTATGTAGATTGGCAATGGTAACAAAATCGTTTCTGAAGAAGAAATGGTTGTTAACATCGAATATAAATTTATGTGTCAGGAAGTCTTTCCTGTAGGTAATTATCTGGAGTGTAGCCTTGAATGGAAGTGAGACGTTAAGCAGTTTACACAAGAAGAGACTAGAAGCCACTGAAATGTGGTACTCCGGAAAATACTGAATATTAGATGGATATTCTGTGATGCTACTAAGCAGCAACAGAATAGAATTGGGACAAAAGAAATCGGTAGCACAACCTGAGCAAAAGTATGTATCGATTGATAAGACACGTTCTGAGATATCAAGAGATTATCAATATAGTACTTGAGAGTAGTTGGCGTGTTTGTATGGTGGGGGGGGGGGGGGGGGGAGGGGAGGCGGGGGGTGTAAAAATCTGAGAGGGAGACCAAATATGAATTTCAACCGGATGTAGGTTGCAGTAGTTATTCGGAGATGAAAAGGCTTGCACAGGGTAGAGCTGCATCAAACCAGTCCTCGGACTGAAGACGACGGCAATAACAACAACACATATGGAGCACAGTATTGTATGTAAATGAATTACTGTGAGAGTCCTGAAAAAGATTACTATTACAACGTTTGAGATCGGTTGCAGCACATGAATGTTGAACATCACATGCATTGTTAAATAAGAACTGTGGAAGCCCACTGCACAATCGTCGGCGAAATATACAGTCAGCCACTATAGGCAAAGCTGCAGAAAAATCGGACCATTTCGTAGTACCAGCATAAAAACCGGGTCAGGGACTGATGTCATAACGACGAAGCAGGTCATTGATGCAGTAAATGCGAGTTAAACGACGCTCATTCTATATTCACCTATGTCCAACGTGCTAATAATTGTTTATTTTACGACATCGACATAGATTATGGACGAGGCTGAATGTTCGAATCGCAGAAACAATACCTGGATGTCAATAAATATGCGGCACCGGCTGTAAATCTTCTAAGAATGTCGTATTAGGTCTCACTGTGATTCAGAGTAAATAAGAACTGAAGATCGATATTACCAACGTACCTTTATTTTCTACAGCCTCTCATATTGGTCTTTTGAAATTTCAAATTATAACTATCCACGTTTTCGAACGAAGATTAAAGTCAAAAAATTACCTTTCACTAGCATATGGAGTCATGTGTTCAAAGAGACTAATCACATATCTGTTCCTTGTGGCATGGTGGATAGAACAGTGGACTGGTAAACCGAAGGTTAGTAGTTCATAGCGACATGTTACCATTTTCTTTATCGTCTGTGCGATTCTCTAGAAAGAAAAGACGGCACTATTTCTCACAGTGATAACCCAGATTGTGAAATAGTGTGCGAGAAAAATGAAATAGCTTCACTTACCGCATATCGGCTTCGCTGTAATTCAAATATGTTTCTTTAGATAGCTAACGTCGTGAAAGCTGCGTTATCTTACGCCAGAGAAAATATCCAACCACTAAAGAAACATTTGGAGTGCTATTCTTAAAAGACTGAATGGGACATGAAACAATTACCAATTCAGTGGAAGAGTTATATTACGAATTACGTTACAAATTAATGGAGTTACACATAATACAAACTACCCCCACTTGTTTAAAGCAGTGGTTACAATTTCGCAGTCAACTAACGGCATAACAGTTCGAGAACGATTGAAGAGTAAGGATGTAAGCACATGTGCGCCTGCATACAGCCGTTGAAGCTCTGATGAACGGGCGGTATTATCAGAGTAGTAACACAACTACACAGGATCATATAACTGTCAAAAAAAATTAACTGTAACCTATTAAGACTGCTACATATTAGTAGAAACAAAGTATGCACACAATTATAAGCTTGCAGTTAATGGGATTTAAGCTCGGTATAGTTTGTTGAACACAAACCACAAGAATGAAAACAGTAAAACTCGTGATTCACAGCCGGCCGATGTGGCCGTGCGGTTCTAGGTGCTTCAGTCTGGAACCGCGTGACCGCTACGGTCCCAGGTTCGAATCCTGCCTCGGGCGTGGCTGTGTGTGATGTCCTTAGGTTAGTTAGGTTTAAGCAGTTCTAAGTTCTAGGGGACTGATGACCACTGATGTTAAGTCCCATAGTGCTCAGAGCCTCGTGATTCACTGTATAATCCAGTCGCTTGTCTAGCTAAGCAGAATGTTGCATCACAATGCTCAATTACGTACCAACAAATCTCATCTACACATGTGCCGTACTATTATTTCACTTTCAGTCGCCACACTAGTGTACGATCCAGTACAATGTCGATGCTGTGAAGTGCAGTTCCACAAACTTTTCTATGGCAAAAAATGTCTCCAATTTCCTCACAGGGTTTAAACTATTAATCAGGTTTTCGTCATACACGGTTTGTGTTTTGAACGCAAATTCTGGGATACTGCATATCATGTGGATGCCCCTGAGGCTAATTACATACAAATTAACAACAGACTAACTTGTAAGCAAAGAGTTTTATTGTTGACCATCGATAGTCGCCTCTCTGCCGAGCACAGAGCAACAGTGGGGGGTCGTGGCGTAGCTTACGTGGAGAGTGGGCGGGATGTTGTGTTGATGCCGTGGCTTTGATGCCGTGGGTGCAACCCGTACCTTACAAGTTACGGTGAAATATCTGAAACCGTTTGCCACACAAGTTTTGCACTTAAATTCAGTGTTCATGACGCAGTATCAATGTTTATCCAAAAGGTGATGTTTCTCGGTTTCGTGTGTCGTATCGGGAGAACAACAATCAACTACGTCTCGACGGTTACGGAAAATTAATGTGGACTGGTATGATCCTAACTGCAAGCTCTAAGTGATAGAAACATATCGTCTTGGCCGGCTGAATATCACGAGTGCAGTTACTTTCTCGTTCGTACATCGTTCCCGAAATTTCATGGAGCGACTCGGTCACGCGCACGCTCGTGTTATAAGCTATAGCAATGTTTAGTGCTGTTGGAAAAAAAGGTGCCAATCGTGGACAGATAAAACATCCGGTGAACAGCGATTATTTTGTTTTCAATACACCATGTTATTGCATTGGACGACATAATTTAGACAGCAACCTTATACGTCACAAGGGACACGTACTTGGATCACAAATACTGTGGAATAACATTAATTGTGAATAGTGTTTAACAGAATACAGTGAATTCTACCAGATCAGCTTGGTATTGTTGGTGTGAGTGGCTCCTCTTCCTGCTAGACAGTAGTTATTACAGGACACATCATAGCGGGCAGTGCACAGAGCAGCAGATCAACTGCCGCGGGAAGGACCAGGTAAGTGCGTTTAGACACACGGTCGTTAAATGACCAGCCCCGTTCCTGCGTTTAGGAATACTGTACAGTCTCGGGTCCTTTATTAGTACTGTGTATCGACCCCCTTTTCTCCCAGGCGAGTTACAAACTGATACATAAGGGAACAACGGAGAAGGGGAAGACGGGAAGAAGTTGGCGTAACGAGAAGCAGTTTTGTGAGGGACCATGGTGGCAACAATTGTAGGGAACTCAGAGTTGTGGAAGAAATCGTGGGAGGTCTGTGAACAACAACGGAACTTTTAACTGCAAGTAACAAAACATAACACATAAACATAAATAAAAAAACTAATACACCACTCGAAGTAATTGTTCGTGCCGTGGGTTCATCACGAATTGTTGACCTCTGCTTAACTATAATATGCTTCTGGTGTTGCTTGTGGTGGATGACTGTAAATGAGGTGGTGTCAAAAGTGTTTATGACTTACGTCAGATACAGCATATTGATCCGATGTTGATTCATTTCTCTTGTCGTGCAGATGATGTCGAAGATGTTAGAGAGAAATTTTCTTCGACTGAACGGCCTGTCCTCCAGTAAGCCTGGCTGCAACTGCACGGTATTCAGCAAAGCTCTGTAAGACTCACATGAACTGACTTACCATCTACACGCGTCACATATCTGTCACATCCTTGAGTTTTTAGGTATCCTGCATTCGCATGACATCATTAAGCGGTAGTAACATGTATTACTAAAGCTATATAAATTCACTTCAAGGATGAATTTGGGAATGGCAGTTGCCCATGTTCCGGAAACTGTGCAGTAAATATCAACCCTTGTGTTGGATGGAAACTCAGAATGTCCAAAGTCTGTACTTTGACTCGATCTCTGGAGCCACTAAATGCATAGTACTCAGGACAAACCAACAGTAACCTGACCAAATTCCATTTACGTCTGCTGTAGCAATTTCCAGTACTCCTGATTCTTTTTTGCTTTTGCATAATAATTCGACGTTGGACACATTCATTTTACAACAGTTCAGCCATGGACCAAAGTCTAACTAGCGACTACGGCCCTTCTGCCTTAGATCCACATGCAACAGAAAGTCGGCCAGACAGACTTTTTCCCTTTATTTGTGTATTTACCTTTTAAAGACGTCAAACTCGTACACATCTGCCACAGGCGATAACTGCCGGAATTTAGCAACTTTACAGGACAATTATCAATTATTTGTTTAAATCCAAGCACATTCCTTAAGTAGTAGTTGGCAAACTTTTATTCATGGGCGAACGCAGACATGCATACACATATGTAAACTCAAGACAAAATCGTCCATGTCATGCGTGGGATTGGAACCCACGATTCCGAAACAAGCGTCTTTGTCCGGCCCTACGCGGACTTCACAGCTTGTAGCGACATAGTTTTACGGACAGACTTAAAGTAGTTAGTCTGTAATCTCTGCCACTGCTCTTGACGGTCGCATGTTTACTTTCTCCACAGGTGACAGCATATGAGCGGCAAGCAGAAATAACATTATGGGCAGTCAGTTGCAATGACTCAGTGGGATAGTTCAGTTCGAGACAACATAGTCGTCGCTCCGACTGAAGAAGGTATGTCGTCAATTACAAACACTTGCAGGAGGTACGGTGTCTCACCCACTACTGTCACGAGACGGTTAAACAATTTTGTTAAAAGGGACACTACACGCAGAATTCCCGGCTCAGGCGGGAAAAGACTGAGCACACAGCAGGAGAACACATACCTTATGCTTAAGAGCCAACAACTTCCCCTCCTAAACGCGAAGCAGTTACGGCGAGCGACTAACTTCCACGGTTTCGGTTACACAGTTCGTCGAAGGACGACGGAAGTTGGACTGCAAGCACGAAGATCCGGTGCAAAACAAGCAATTCAGCGAGGATGTATTGTACCTGCTGGCATTCGCTGTTCTGCATCTGAATGCGGCATGGAGGAACGTAATTTTCACAGATGAGACAGTGTTTTGCACAAGGAACGACGGCCCAGTAGTGGTTTATCGGCCGTGAGGGACAAGACATCGCGAAGAATATGTAGAGATGACAAGAAGAAGTTTCCGGCTTTCTATTTCCTGCTGGGATTGGATTTCTGACAGAGGAGCAAGAATGATTCATGGAATTAAGGGAACCCTTGATAGTAGGCAGTGCGCCCACATATTGAAGAACTTGATGGTGCCTTCACAGCGAATGTGGTGAAGGAGAATTCACGCATACGTTCACCAGCAGCTATCCACCGCCACGGGTTGCTGATATGTACCTAGTGGAAAATACGTGAGCGGAGGTAGCAGAGAACTGGCGAAGAAACCAATAGGTTACAGCTGACGCCCTTTGAGATTCCGCTCGTGAATTCTGGGAGAAAGTTGCCTCTTCTGGCTATTATGTCTATCACCTCATAGATTCCATGCCAAGAGCATCATTGAAGGAAGAAATAATGGGGGATTCTAAACTAAATATTAGAACAGTGAAAGGATATTATTTTCTTCACTTGTTCTTCAGCTCAATTTTCTGTCAGCGAGAATCAGTGGAAGATCATTTGCTGGTGGAAAAATATCGAATACGAGATAAGAAAATAGGAGTTAGTTTTCGTTTACGTCACCCTTTTAAGTGAAATAAATTTCTTTTACTTTTATGTTTTAAATATTAAATTATCGTTATTTTTTCCATGTCTACATTCGTAAAACGGAATAAATCAAGAGGGCATTCTAAAGGCTATGTTTAGTTATTTTAGTTCGTCTCTTTCTCCCCTGTATTGCTACCGCTGGAGTCTCTCAAAAATAGGTAAAACGTTTCCCCTATTATGCATTCACTTTTAATTTTCTCTCCCACCTCACTTTCTCTCTTCATCTCTCTCTTTCAGTCTGGTCTCACTGGACTTTTACTCCATTCTACAAAAATAATAAGAAGATCAGGTTGTTTTCATTAAATTACTAGCTTTTTTTAAATGTCTTTCTTTACCTCACCCCTTTCTTACTGTCCTCTCATATTATTACTCACAAAACTTATGAAACAGTTACCTTTTAAATCCCCTACCTCATTATCTATCCTTCGAACTGAAAACATGTTTGCTTTATCGATTTTCTCTCACTCCAACGATAAAAGTAACTAGACATACTTTTCTATATGGTTCATTTTTCTTGCCTCGTTACCACCTCCCTATTCCATGCTCTGTGTGTCGCTCCCTTCCTACCACTCACATCTCTCTCTCTTTTACCCATCTTCTGTCTCATGCACACGCTTATGCTCTTATAAACACACCCATACAAACAAACAGATAGAAAGAGAAGTAGAGAGTGAGAGAGGGATATTATCAACCACAGAGTCGCAGGACACAGCGGCTTATTTCAGTAGCGTATAGTTTTCTCCAGAAGCTACTTGGGATGTATGGCGATTGGACAAGCTACATGCCGAGTACGGAAGGTCTGAAAGTCTCTTTATGTCCTTGTGCCCAGGTGTAGCCAGGTGCAGAAGTAGCAGTTCCGGACGTCTGAAGGTTTGTTTTGATTAAGTGCATATATGCTAGGCAGTTCAGTTGTTCAAAGTAGAGACATGAAAAGTAGAGACGTAAAAGAAGCTAGTGTCGTTAATCGAAGGCGGTACAACGTCAAAATCACTAACTCTCGCCGGCTTCTTAAAAGGAGAATGAACTATATTGTTTCCGTGAGAACTGATGTAGTTGACTTCTTGTGATTGTTGGATCTCACTAGCGGTCTTCTTTTTAACATTGGTCTATAGAATTTTTGTTTTCTCAAGTACTGATGACATTTCGGTATTCAAGTTCGGATTTAAGGGGCGTCCAGCAGACCAAATATCTAGCAATGAGAGTAGATTTTCTTTATGAGCGTCATTAAATTGGCACAACAATATATTAGTTTGTTTCACCGTTTTTTTTTTGTTTTACTGAATGTTTATTTGTTATGTTTGTTGCTAGCAGTTAAAGTTCCGTACTATTGTTGCCGTGGTGGTCCATTACAATATTGCAGCTCATCTCCCCGTCTTCACTTTCTCGTTGTTCCTCTTTGGTTCAATTAGTCTGTTGCTAATTTGTATGTAAATAATCGCAGGAGCGTCCACACGATAATAGCAGTGTCCCAGAATTTGCGTTCAAGACGTAAATCGTATATGGCGAAAGTATGAATAATACTAAACAACCTGTGAAGAAATTTGACACTTCTTAGCCATAGAAACGTTTGTGGAGCCACATCTGACAGCGTCGACATTGTACTAGATAGTACACAAGCATGGCAATGGAGAGAGAGTTCATCACTTGTGACACATAAGATTTGTTGGTACATAATCGAGCATGGTTATGCAACATCTTGCTTAAATATGCCAGAGACTGGAAGATACAGCGAATCACGAGTTTTACTCTTTTCATTCTTTACCATGGTATTTGGTTTGTGTTCAACGGACTATACCGAGCTAAAACCAATTAAATGCATTTACGTCACTTTTCGAGATGCAGACGTCTGAGTTCAGACTTCTCTGAGAGGTTTTAATTGTGTGCGTACCGGTACCTTTCTTCTAGTATTCTGTAACAGTCTTAATAGATTACAGTTAATATTTTCCGACAGTTAGCTGATCCAGTAACATCGTATTACTAATGTGATAACTCTGGCCATACATAAGGGCCTTAATAGCTGTATGTAGGTGCACAAGTACTTGTTACGTCCGCACTCGTTCGCTCTTCCTCGAGGAATTCTGTGGTTAATTTATTGCGAAATGGCAAGCACTGCTTTAGACATTTAGAGATAGTAAGTATTAGATGTAGCTGTACAAATTTATAACATAATTTATAATATAATTCTTCCGCTGAACTGGTAATGATTTCATGTTCCATTCCGTCTTTTAAGAATAGCACTCAATATGTTGCTTATGTGGTTGGATATTATCTCTGTCGTACGACAACGCAGCTTCCATGACTTTAGCTACTTATAGAAACATACTTGAATTATAGCGAAGCCGGCACGCAGTAAGCGCCGGTCTTTCATCTCTACCACTCTCGATTTCATGATTTTGGTAAACATTGTCCTACAAATCGCCGTTTTTTTTATTTCTAGTGAATTCACACAAACTATATAAAAAATGGAAGCATGCACCTTCAAGATACTATTCGATTCTTCTTCTCTTTGAACACATGAGTCCATAAGCCCGCAGAAGGTAATGTTATGGCTTTAATCATCATTCCCAAACTTGCAAATCATAATTTCAAGTTGCAAAAGACAAATATAAGCTGATTTAAATAATAAGAAACTTGTTTGTAATATGTCTTCCTTTCTTAGTTAGCCTCATTGTTAAATAGTGAGCCCTTGCAACACATTCTTAGAAGGTTTATAGCGTCTATTACGCATATTTATTGGCATCTAGGTGTTGTCGCTGCGATTGGAACACTCGCTCTGACTCAAAATCTGTGTTATACAGTAAGCAATCCTTAGCACGTGGGGCATAGGTGCACACAGTGACTGTCGGATATCTTGCATTTACTGAATCAATGAGCCGCTTCGTCTCTATGACGTCAAGGCTTGACGGATTTTTTGCTACTATTTCGAAATGGTCCGATTTTTCTGTCTTTTGTTTACAGTGGCTCAACTTTTTTTTTTTTTTTTGTATATGTACAGTGAGGAACGCTTTGACTCTAAGATATCTTAGGCTAAGGCTCATAAAATGTTTAGTAAGACCTATGTTGAGCAAGCTATTAATGACAGAACGTGCGTAAAATGGTTACAACACTTCAAGAAAGGTGATTTTGACGTCCAAAACAGGAATGGCGGTGGAAGAGAGGTTTTCGAAGAATCGAAACTGGAGGCGATTATTAAACGCAGCAGGCATTAGCACTTTCGTTGGAAGAAAGTCAACAAGTCATTTTCAAACGCTTCAAAGCCATGGGAATGACACAGAAGCGAGAACTTGAGTGCCTTACGACATGAAACCAAAAGATGTTGAGCGACGTTTGTCTGTTTGTGAAAAACTGCTTGCCAGATAAATGTGTATTAAGACTGCGGACATAAAATGGGTTTCATGTATATAGTCCCAAGCGCAAGAAATCTTGGGGACATCCCGGCCATTTTTCCACGTCGTCTACGAAATCGAAGATTCACGAACGTATTTGGTGGGACCAGCTTGGCATAGTGTATTATGAGCTGTTGGAACCGACGGAAACAATCACATTAGATCGTTATCGAAAGCAACTGATGTGTCTGAAGCGAGCACTGACAGACAAATGGTCACAACAAAGCGGTAGACGGCAGAAGATCATTTTACTGCATGGTAAGCTTGACCCCGTGTCGGAAAACCCTCAAAATGTACTAGAAAACTCAGAAATCGGAAGTCGTACCCCACCGGCCTTATTCTAAACAAATTGCTTCCTCCAACTGCCACCTTTTTCGGTCAGTGGCTCACGGCTTGACTTACTGAAACTTCCCGTCATATGAACTAGTGCAAAGCTGCATCGACTCATGGATCTCCTCAACCTACAGCCAGTTCTTCCGCCGTGGGATCCGTATGCTCTCCGAAAGATGGGAGAAACTATTAGCTAGTGTTGTTGTTGTTGTGGTCTTCAGTCCTGAGACTGGTTTGATGCAGCTCTCCATGCTACTCTATCCTGTGCAAGCTTCTTCATCTCCCAGTACCTACTGCAACCTACATCCTTCTGAATCTGCTTAGTGTATTCATCTCTTGGTCTCCCCCTACCATTTTTACCCTCCACCCTGCCCTCCAATACTAAATTGGTGTTCCCTTGATGCCTCAGAACATGTCCTACCAACCGATCCCTTCTTCTGGTCAAATTGTGCCACAAACTCCTCCCCAATCCTATTCAGTACCGCCTCATTAGTTATGTGATCTACCCATCTAATCTTCAGCATTCTTCTATGGTTCAAAAGGCTCTGAGCACTATGCGACTTAACTTCTGAGGTCATCAGTCGCCTAGAACTTAGAACTAATTAAACCTAACAGACCTAAGGACATCACACACATCCATGCCCGAGGCAGGATTCGAACCTGCGACCGTAGCGGTCACGCGGTTCCAGACTGAAGCGCCTTTAACCGCACGGCCACACCGGCCGGCCAGCATTCTTCTGTAGCACCACATTTCGAATGCTTCTATTCTCTTCTTGTTCAAACTATTTACCGTCCATGTTTCACTTCCATACATGGCTACACTCCATACAAATACTTTCAGAAATTACTTCCTGACACTTAAATCTATACTCGACGTTAACAAATTTCTCTTCATCAGAAAAGCTTTCCTTGCCATTGCCAGTCTACATTTTATATCCTCTCTACTTCGACCATCATCAGTTATTTTGCTCCCCAAATAGCAAAACTCCTTTACTACTTTAATTGTCTCATTTCCTAATCTAATACCCTCAACATCACCCGACTTAATTCGACTACATTCCATTATCCTCGTTTTGCTTTTGTTGAAGTTCATCTTATATCATCATTTCAAGACACCATCCATTCCGTTCAACTGCTCTTCCAAGTCCTTTGCTGTCTCTGACAGAATTACAATGTCAGCGGCGAACCTCAAAGTTTTTATTTCTTCTCCATGGATTTTAATACCTACTCCGAATTTTTCTTTTGTTTCCTTTACTGCTTGCTCAATATACAGATTGAATAACATCGGGGAGAGGCTACAACCCTGTCTTACATCCTTCCCAACCACTGCTTCCTTTTCATGTCCCTCGACTCTTATAACTGCCATCTGGTTTCTGTACAAATTGTAAATAGCCTTTCGCTCCCTGTATTTTACCCCTGCCACCTTTAGAATTTGAAAGAGAGTATACCAGTCAACATTGTCAAAAGCTTTCTCTAAGTCTACAAATGCTAGAAACGTAGGTTTGCCTTTCCTTCATCTTTCTTCTAAGATAAGTCGTAAGGTCAGTATTGCCTCACGTGTTCCAGTATTTCTACGGAATCCAAACTGATCTTCCCCGAGGTCGGCTTCTACTAGTTTTTCCATTCGTCTGTAAAGAATTCGTGTTAGTATTTTGCAGCTGTGACTTATTAAACTGATTGGTCGGTAATTCTCACATCTGTCAACACCTGCTTTCTTTGGGATTGGAATTATTATATTCTTCTTGAAGTCTGAGGGTATTTCGCCTGTTTCATACATCTTGCTCACCAGATGGTAGAGTTTTGTCAGGACTGGCTCTCCCAAGGCCGTCAGTAGTTCCAATGGAATGTTGTCTACTCCGGGGGCCTTGTTTCGACTCAGGTCTTTCAGTCCTCTGTCAAACTCTTCACGCAGTATCGTATCTCCCATTTCATCTTCATCTACATCCTCTTCCATTTCCATAATATTGTCCTCAAGTACATCGCCCTTGTATAGCCTCTCTATATACTCCTTCCACCTTTCTGCTTTCCCTTCTTTGCTTAGAACTGGCTTTCCATCTGAGTTCTTGATGTTCATGCAAGTGGTTCTCTTATCTCCAAAGGTCTCTTTAATTTTCCTGTAGGCAGTATCTATCTTACCCCTAGTGAGATAAGCCTCTACATCCTTGCATTTGTCCTCTAGCCATCCCTGCTTAGCCCTTTTGCACTTCCTATCGATCTCATTTTTGAGACGTTTGTATTCCTTTTTGCCTGCTTCATTTACTGCATTTTTATATTTTCTCCTTTCATCAATTAAATTCAATATTTCTTCTGTTACCCAAGGATTTCTACTAGCCCTCGTCTTTTTACCTACTTGATCCTCTGCTGCCTTCACTACTTCATCCTTCAAAGCTACCCATCCTTCTTCTACTGTATTTCGTTCCCCCATTCCTGTCAATTGTTCCCTTATGCTCTCCCTGAAACTCTGTACAATCTCTGGTTCTTTCAGTTTATCCAGGTCCCATCTCCTTAAATTCCCACCTTTTTGCAGTTTCTTCAGTTTTAATCAACAGGTCATAACCAATAGATTGTGGTCAGAGTCCGGATCTGGCCCTGGAAATGTCTTACAACTTAAAACCTGGTTCCTAAATCTCTGTCTTACCATTATATAATCTATCTGATACCTTTTAGTATCTCCAGGGTTCTTCCATGTATACAACCTTCTATCATGATTCTTAAACCAAGTGTTAGCTATGATTAAGTTGTGCTCTGTGCAAAATTCTACCAGGCGGCTTCCTCTTTCATTTCTTAGCCAGAATCCGTGGCCGACCGGAGTGGCCGAGCGGTTAAATGCGCTACAGTCTGGAACCGCACGACCGCTATGGTCGCAGGTTCGAATCCTGCCTCGGGCGTGGATGTGTGTGATGTCCTTCGGTTAGTTAGGTTTAAGTAGTTCTAAGTTCTAGGGGACTTATGACCTCAGCAGTTGAGTCCCATAGTGCTCAGAGCCATTTGAACCATTTGAACCCCAATCCGTATTCACCTACTACATTTCCTTCTCTCCCTTTTCTTGCACTCGAATTCCAGTCACCCATGACTATTAAATTTTCGTCTCCCGTCACTATCTGAATAATTTCTTTTATTTCATCATACATTTCATCAATTTCTTCGTTATCTGCAGAGCTAGTTGGCATATAAACTTGCACTACTGTAGTAGGTGTGGGCTTCGTATCTATCTTGGCCACAATAATGCGTTCACTAAGCTGTTTGTAGTAGCTTACCCGCGTTCCTATTTTCCTATTCATTATTAAACCTACTCCTGCATTACCCCTATTTGACTTTGTGTTTATAACCCTGTAGTCACCTGACCAGAAGTCTTGTTCCTCCTGCCACCGAACTTCACGAAATCCCACTATATCTAACTTTAACCTATCCATTTCCCTTTTCAAATTTTCTAACCTACCTGCCCGATTAAGGGAACTGACATTCCACGCTCCGATCCGTAGAACGCCAGTTTTCTTTCTCCTGATAACGACATCCTCTTGAGTAGTCCCCGCCCGGAGATCCGAATGGGGGACTATTTTACCTCCGGAATATTTTACCCAAGAGGACGCCATCATCATTTAATCATACAGTAAAGCTGCATGCCCTCGGGAAAAATTACGGCCGTAGTTTCCCCTTGCTTTCAGCCGTTGGCAGTACCAGCACAGCAAGGCCGTTTTGGTTATTGTTACAAGGCCAGATCAGTCAATCATCCAGACTGTTGCCCTTGCAACTACTGAAAAGGCTGCTGCCCCTCTTCAGGGACCACACGTTTGTCTGGCCTCTCAACAGATACCCCTCCGTTGTGGTTGTACTTACGGTACGGCTATCTGTATCGCTGAGGCACGCAAGCCTCCCCACCAACGGCAAGGTCCATGGTTCATGGGGGGGATTAGCTAGTAGCAGCCTATATTTTGAATCGTAGCTTGTTTGTAGGTTTTTCACAATAATGATGCGGCGGAAGCCAATTTGTAGACATAATTAGTAAAGTGTTCATTATTTCAAAAGAAATAGCCAGACTGTTAATACATTTATCCCACTGTCTGACAAAATGGTCAATGTCTTAGTGGAAAAATGTTTACAGTTGCCTACGTTATCACGAGTGTAACCAGGCGTCGACTTCTCCACCCGAAGCAATTCGGCGGCAACGAATGTCTTCTTTCAGAGCTTCACAAATTTCAAAATCATGGGTGGGTGTGGTGATGGGGGGGGGGGGGGGAGGGGGGATTGGGCCCGTATGGAGGATGTGTGAGGGCTTCCCAAGGAAACTTCTGCAGCGTAGTCAAAACAACCTTGGCAACATGTTAAAGGCTGTTATTGCTTATGAAATAATAAACAGTTTGCTTTTTTTCCATCTTTCTCGTATTCATTTTGACACACTTTATACAAGGTGTTTCACAATTCATGTTACACACTTCTCGAGGTTGTAGAGGGGACTTAGTAGATCAAGTTTTACATACGAACCCACTTCCGGGAACGTCATACAATGACGCTAGAGAGCGTCGAAATTATAGGCGTCGGTACCTGTAAATGTATGTATGTACAGGATGATTCCGTGATAGTGTTACACACTTTCTAGGGTGATGGAAAAAGATACATGTATCAATTTGAGGTAAGGGTCCCTGTATCGGAAGCGAACGAGTCGAAAGTTATTAGGCAAAACCGTTGTGATACTGCTGACAGTGCAATACATCTACCGGTACTATTTTTTTGATACAACTGTAGGGTAGGTAACTTTCAGAGTTGTTGACATGGAGCAGAACAGGTAAAAATGTTGTTAACATGAGCTCTAAAACGCATATCTTAAGAGCTATGTGCACATGTTCAATAGGGGACGTGTGTTTCACAGTAGTGAAGATGAGCAAGTGCTCATAACTTCTCAGATATGCATTTTAGGGGTTATGTTGACTGGAAAGTTGCCTACCCTACAGTGTTAGCAACAACAATAGCAGTAACTGTATTCCATTTTCACAGGTTCAAAAAAAGGTTCAAATGGCTCTGAGCACTATGGGACTCAACTGCTGTGGTCATCAGTCCCCTAGAACTTAGAACTACTTAAACCTAACCAACCTAAGGACATCACACACACCCATGCCCGAGGCAGGATTCGAACCTGCGACCGTAGCAGCAGCGCGGCGCCGAACTGGAGCGCCTAGAACCGCACGGCCACCGCGGCCGGCATTGTCACAGGTATCACAACGATTTTCCCTTATAGCTTTGGACTAGTTCGTTTCAGGTACCGTGACTCGTACCTTAAACTGATACGTTAATCCTTCTACAACATTTTATGAAGCTTTGTAACATCATCACGGAATCACCCTGTATATTCGTACATTTACAGTAGCCGGCGCCTTTAAGTTTGACACTCTGTAGTGTCGTTGGATGATGTTTCCGGACATCGGTTCCTTCGTCAAACTTGATCTACTAAGCCCTGCCTATAATGTCTAGAAAAGTGTAACACAAATTGTGAAACACCCAATAATCCACGAAATAATCGTGGCTCTGAGAGCCACCAATTTCGGATTACAAACAACTCGTCTCCATCTCTATCGTCATTGCAAAGTTATTCCTTAATTTAGGAGCCAAACAACCTACATATGTTAAAGGGACATCCTGTAACAGTGACAGGTAGCATATTTCTTCTCTTCCTGACAACGGTAGCTACAGTCCTTTACTTCTTTAACTCGCAGCTCCCTCTTGATTCCAGTTGTCTTGAGCTAATGACAAGTGGACTTATTACGCCGAAGTGCTCTTAAACGGCGTCGCTGTCGGGAGTTACGGCGCTGAATAAGAAATCCTCCTCGACGCCTGCTCCTCTTCTATTGCCCCCATTCAAGCGGCTATCCCTGTGTGGCATTGTCTGCGGCGCTCAGCGTCGCCTTGCGCTCTGCAAACTCCATGTTAAAATGGTCTCATTTACGCGGCGGGCCTAATTTGCATGACAATGGAGCAAGTGCAGCGGTTTGCAGTGAAAATGCTGTAGGAAGCAATATAGCAGCTCGGCGCTACGCAGGCATCCTCTGCCCGCATGACCAACAAAGAAGGGGAATTAAAAAAAAAAAGGAAAAAAAAGTGCGAGGTCGGACGTCGGGTCCGTTCGTTAATTTTACATAGCTGACACTCACCCCTAGAAATACTTTTTGGTGTATAGTGTGCCATGGAAGGTACGATACAGGTCACATCTAACGAGGCTGCCATTCTCACAAATATTTTGCACAGCTTTTCGAATTCTGTAGGAAGAAGCTTAGAACTCGTACAGCTTTTTTTCTTTTTTTCGTCCTGTGATTAAATTCAGTGAGTCAGCATACACGGTATGTAGAAAGACATTTTGATAGTGAGGTCAGTTTAGAAAGGGATAAGATGATCTTTGTTTGGTATGAGATTTAAATTTACGTCGTCCATTATTGCGGTACTGTGTCACTTATCGATGTCATGCAGTACAACTTTTGCAGTGCAGAAAGTTCTTCAGGTATAAAGTTTCGTATCATCCTATATTTACGCTATCGATAGCTAGTGCTGTATCAGGTGAATTAAAGCATATGCTTGTTTTGAGATAAGGGTTCAAATTTTGCGTTCTGCTTTATTCACATTCTAACAAACCTACCACAACAAAGGTCAGAATTTAATAACGATTGTGGTGTTGCTCACGCTGCTAAATACTGCATTTTCGGGCAACAACTAAGTTATTATGTGGCAGGTGTTATTAGAGCACAGTTAATAAAGTCATTTCATTTAATAATGAAAAAAAACTAGGCATTCATCTTTTCGTGTTTCCCACGCTGGTCCCGTCATAAAATCATGGCTCAATCGTTGAAAATCTTGGTGGTTATGACACCAAGCTCGGATGCAAAGAGGCCTACATTTTATCCTGCTATATTCAAAAGTTTTGTAGATGCGCTTCACAAAACATTCTTCAAGATTAAACCTTTCAAAGTTAGTACAATGGTGATGTAAAAAAAAATAATCAGCACTCCGAATTTAAGTTACACTTCCTTTCAATTGCAATATCACGTAAACACAAAACATCACTTCACAGTACAAAACATACTTGAAAACATCTTCCTCACAGTCACTGTTAAAGTTCACATTTTGTAAGCGGACGACAATATTCGTCTTTCCAACATGACGTCCACAACATGACTTTCTCATGGTCCGACTCTCTAACAAGTTAACAACTTACTAATAATCGCTTACGTGCCCAAAAATCAGAGTTACAAGTACGTCAAAGATCATAGTGACAAAAGAAAAAATACGCATAAGAATAATATCATTGCAATATAAACATATAGATGTATCAAAAATGAAATCAAATCTGAATGTTGTCTCAGAAATATGTCAACTACTTTGCAGAAACACAGTAGAATATTACTGGTATCGAGAGGTTCAGGTGAGGTGCCGTAATGGTTGCGTAATTCAAGTACCATTACACCATGCATGTAAACATTTTTGTTACGAATCGAAGATGGCCACTGTGCGGCTTACGTTGACCCTCACATCTCTTTAAAACTGCACTAAGTGGCAGCGCGTCACAAGAAGCCGCAACGGCTACCTCAGTGGGATTAAACAGATAACAAGAGCCACTTTGACCAGATCACTGTTACCATTACTGTAGCAGGTTTGTGACGAAGGTGAAAATAGAGGCTGGTAAATCATCATATTATTTCTTGACATAACACAATTAATTAAATTGTTTTATAAATACCTTCATTGTATTTTGGGATTATAACAATGCACATGAGCGGGGAGAGGGAACAAGGTTGTTACGTCTGGCTTATGGCTACTACGTACAGGAGGCCGAGTGGTCCAGACCTGAAATGCAGGAGGATCTGCAGCGAATTGACGCATGGTGCAGGGAATGGCAATTAATCTCAATGTAGACAAGTGTAACGTGCTGCGAATACATAGAAAGAAAGATCCCTTATTATTTAGCTACTGGAAGCAGTTAATTCCAGAAATTATCTTGGTGTACGCATTAGGAGTGATTTAAAATGGAATGATCATATAAAGTAGATTGTCGGTAAAGCAGATACCAGACTGAGATTCATTGGAAGAACCCTAAGGAAATGCAGTCCCAAAACAAAGGAAGTAGGATACAGTACGCTTGTTTGCCCACTGCTTGAATACTGCTCTGCAGTGTGGGATCCGTACCAGATAGGGTTGATAGAAGATACAGAGAAGATCCACCGGAGAGCAGCGCGCTTCGTTACAGGATCACTTAGTAATCGCGAAAGCGTTACGGAGATGATAGATAAACTCCAGTGGAAGACTCTGCAGGAGAGACGCTCAGTAGCTCGGTACGGGCTTTTGTTGAAGTTTCGAGAACAAACCTTCACCCAGGAGTCAAGCAGTATATTGCTCCCTCCTACGTATATCTCGCAAGGAGACCATGAGGATAAAATCAAAGAGATTAGAGCCAACACAGAGGCATACCGACAATCCTTCTTTCCACGAACAATACGAGACTGGAATAGAAGGGAGAACCGATAGAGGTACTCAAGGTACCCTCCGCCACACACCGTCAGGTGGTTTGCGGAGTATGGATGTAGATGTGGATGTAGATGTAGACCTGTGACTGGGCATCCAGCGCTGCCTTTAAGTGACATGACAGAAAATTAGGTAAAGTAAAGAGAATATATTTCGGTGTACGGAATACAAGGGGCGCGCCTAGGGAGGAGGTTACCACGTTTAGGCCAGCCTAGGAGAACGAAAAACTAAATAAGTGGACAACGGAAGGCAAGGCTAGTCACGTTAATTTCCGTCGGCGGCTCGTCATGGAACACAGAGCCGGAGGCTCTGCCTCTCAAGAAATACGTCTGTTCTGCTCGACGTCTGAATCATAAGAGAGAGAGAAGCAACTGTATTCTGCGCCGAATTATCGTCCAGCGTTCACGTATGTGACCTTAAACCCACGCACGCTATTTTGTATTATCGCGAAATAGGTGGGATAGAGCCACAGATATTATACGTGAATTCAATTGGCACTCATTAAAAACAAAGGCGTTTTTCGTTGCGACGTGATCTTCTCATGAAATTTCAATCATCAGTTTTCTCCTCCGATTCAGAAGAAGTTCTGTTGACATTCACCTACATCGAGAGAAAAGATCATCACGATGTTGTTGTTGTGGTCTTCAGTCCTGAGACTGGTTTGATGCAGCTCTCCATGCTATTCTATCCTATGCAAGCTTCTCCATCTCCCAGTACCTACTGTAAACTACATCCTTCTGAATCAGTTTAGTGAATTCATCTCTTGGTCTCCCTCTGCGATTTTTACCCTCTACGCTGCCCTCCAGCACTAAATTGGTGATCCCATGATACCTCAGAATATGTCTTACCAACCGAACCCTTCTTCTAGTCAAGTTGTGCCACAAATTCCTCTTCTCCCCAATTCTATTCTGTACTTCCTCGTTAGTTAAGTGATCTGCCCATCTAATCTTCAGCATTCTTCTGTAGCCCCACATTTCGAAAGCTTCTATTCTCTTCTTGTCTAAACTATTATCGTCCACGTTTCAGTTCCATACATCGCTACACTACATACAAATACTTTCAGAAACGACTTACTTACACTTAAATCTATACTCAATGTTAAAAAATTTCTCTTCTTCAGAAACACTTTCCTTGCCATTTCCAGTCTACATTTTATATCCTCTCTACTTCGACTGTCATCAGTTATTTTGCTCCCCATTTACTACTTTAAGTGTCTCATTTCCTAATCCAATTCCCTCAGCATCACCTGACTTGATTCGATTACATTCCATTATCCTCGTTTTGCTTTTGTTGATGTTCATCTTATATCCTCCATTCAAGACACTGTCCATTCCGTTCAACTGCTCTTCCAAGTCCTTTGCTGTCTCTGACAGAATTACAATGCCGTCGGCAAACATCAAAGTTTTTATTTCATCTCCAAATTTTTCTTTTGTTTCCTTTACTGCTTGCTCAGTATACAGATTGAATAACGTCGGTGATAAGCTACAACCCTGTCTCAATCCCTTCCAAAGCAGTGCTTCCATTTCGTGCACCTCGACCCTTGTTACTGCATTCTGGTTTCTGTACAAATCGTAAATAGCCTTTCGCTCGCTGCGTTTGACCCCTGCCCCCTTCACAATTTGAAAGAGAGTATTTCAGTCAACATTGTCAAAAGCTTTCCGTAAGTCTGCAAATGCTAGAGACGTAGCTCTGCCTTTCCTTAATCTATCTTGAAAGATAAGTCGTAGGGTCAGTATCGCCTCACGTGGTCCAACATTTCTACGGAATCCAAACTTATCTTCCCTGAGGTCGGATTGTACCAGTTTTTTCATTCGTCTGTAAAGAATTCGTGTTAGTATTTTGCTGCCGTGGCTTATTAATCCGATTGGTCGGTAATTTTCACACCTATCAACACTTGCTTTCTTTGGGATTGGAATTATTATGTTCTTCTTGAAGTCTGAGGGTATTTCGCCTGTCAGGTACATCTTACTCACCAGATGGTAGAGTTGTGTCAGGGCTGGCTCTCCCAAGGCTATCAGTAGCTCTAGCGGAATGTTGTCTACTCCCAGAGCCTTGTTTCGCCTTAGGTCCTTCAGTGCTCTGTCAAATTCTTCGCGTCTTCCATCTCATCTTCATCTACGTCCTCTTCCATTTCAATAATATTGCCCTCAAGTACATCGCTCTCTGTATACTCCTTCCACCTTTCTGCCTTCCCTTCTTTGCTTCGAACTGGTTTTGCATCTGAGCTCTTGATATTCATACAAGTGGTTCTCTTTTCTCCAAAGGTCTCTTTAATTTTCCTGTAGGCAGTATCTATCTCACCCCTAGTGATATATTCCTCTCCATCCCTATATTTGTCCTCTAGCCATCCTGCTTAGCCATTTTGCACTTCCTGTCGATCTCATTTTTGAGACGTTTGTATTCCTTTTTCCTTGCTTCATATACAGCGTTTTTATATTTTATCCTTTCATCAATTAAATGCAATATCTCTTCTGTTACTTGATCCTCTGCTGCCTTCACTTATTACTCATTCTAATCTACTGTATTTCTTTCCCCCATTCTTATCAATCGTCCCCTAATGCTCTCCCTGCAGCTCTCTGCAACCTCTGGTTCTGTCAGATTATCCAGGTCCCATCTCCTTAAATTGCCACCTTTTTGCAGTTTCTTCAGTTTTAGTCTACAGTTCATAACCAATAGATTTTGGTCAGAGTCCACATCTGCCCCTGGAAATGTCTTACAATTTAAAACCTTGTTCCTAGATCTCTGTCTTACCATTATGTATTCTATATGAAATCTTCCAGTATCTCCAGACCTCTTCCACGTATACGACCTTCTTCGTGATTCTTAAACTAAATGTTAGCTATGATTAAGTTATGCTCTGTGCAAAATGTTTTCCTACTACTTTTCCTTCACTTCATTTTCCTACTATCGAATTCCTGAGCCCCATGACTATTAAATTTTCATCGTCGATCACTATCTTAATAATTTATTTTAACTCATCATACATTTCTTCAGTCTCTTAGTCATCTGCGGAGCTAGTTGGCCTATAAACTTGTACTAGTGTCGTAGGCGTGTGCTTCATGTCTATCTTAACTACAATTATGCGTAAACTATGCTGATCGTAGCAGGGCTCCTACGTTTTTATTCATTATTAAACCTACTCCTGCATTGCCCCGAATTGATTTTATATTTATAACCCTGTATTGGCCTAACCAGAAATTTGGATCCTCCTGCCACCGAACTTCACTAAATCCCACTATATCAAGCTTTACCTATACATTTCCCTTTTTAAATTTTGTAACGTACCTGCCGGTTTAAGGGGTCTGACATACCACGCTTCGATCCGTAGAACGCCCGTTTCCTTTCTCCTGATAACGACATCCTCCTAAGTAGTCCCCTATCGGAGATCCGAATGGGGGACTATTTTACCTTCGGAATATTTTACCCAAGAGGACGCCATCATCATTTAAACATACAGTAAAGCTGCATGCCCTCGGGAAGAATTACGGCTGTAGTTTCCCCTTGCTTTCAGCCGTTGGCAGTACCAGCACAGCAAGGCCGTTTTGGTTAATGTTCCAAGGCCATATCAGTCAGTCATCCAGTCTGTTGGCCCTGCAACTACAGAATAGGCTGCTACCTCTCTTCAGGAATATAATATAATAAAACAAAAATTACAGAAACGCAAAAGCAATTCTACATGTTACCACTCTTTATTTCTTGATATCTTAATGGTTACCATAGGTGGCATGAACAACAGCACTGTGGGTGCTTACTGTAAGTAAAATAGAAACGAGATGTTCCACTTACCCGCATTCGTAATTTCTTATTCATTACCGAACCTGTTCCTGCTTTACTCCTACTTGATATTTGACTTGTAAACCTGTACTCACACTACCTTCCTGGCACCACACTTCACTGATTCCCACTATTAGTACCTTATTCTCAATGACAATATGGGATGCAAAACACGTTTCTTACTAATTTATTTATTTGTTCCCCCAGTATAGTTTCAGCGACAGATATCGCCTCGTCAGTGGGTTCTTTGATTCTAAAATGTGCAGAAATAGCATACTTACGAAATATTGCAAAACATTATTATGGGTGTCATTAAGTTCGGAATATTTTTTCTGTGAATAATTTCATAGTACCTTATTTACTATACGGCACGGCGTGACTTTACAACTGATGCCGCTGTTTCCAGCACATTTTCTATGTATTTCTTTTGCCGGTTTTCTCGGCGGACGTCATGTCATCTGCGGCTTGAGAAGGCGCGCTACGAGCATTTCTTTTACACAAACATTCATTTCGATAATTGTGTATGTTATTAACACGATAGGGCGGCGAGCGTCTCAGTACCTTCCAAAGCATTCATCCCCTCCCCGTGCATCACGCTTTCGCGTCGCTCAGTGTGCCTGTGACCTTGCAGTGAATCGGTTGTGCCACCGCGCCCTAAAGTGCGGCATTTTGCTCGTCGCGCTCCTATCGGTGTAAATATTTTTTCTTGTTATGTAAATGTTTATTTCGTGCTTTATTACATTTTAACGAGCGGAAGGTATTTTTATTTTTAGTAATTATATTCTCTATTGTATACAGCTTTCAATAATCAGTACGGATGACCGACAAACAAAACAAATACTTACATGGCTGGAAGACCCTGAGTTGGACGAAGAATGTATATTGGATCCGGATGACACAGACGACAATCATGTAGACAACCCTGATATCAACTGCTCTGATATTGATAGTCCCCTTCAGACAGATACGGAACAATCTTCGTATGAAGCTGCGCATGAAGAGCCACAAAAAGCAAGAGTTAGGATACCATCTCATACTGGAAAATATGAGCCTAAAAATGGCTTATACACAAACCCATAAGTAATATACATCCTAGGACTTGGGATATCGTAATTCATTTACCAGGGGTCAAACAAGCAGCTAAGAATGCACAAACTCCCTTACAATGTGTTTTTGGATGATGGAATGATTGATAAAATAGTTACATACACACATATATCACAAAATTACAAGAAAAATTATCACGAGAACGGGATTGTAAGCTTACAGACGTGGTTGAAATAAAAGACATCCATTGGATTGTTGTACATGGCTGGTTTGAAGGAAATAAATCATTTGAATGTGAAAGAAATGTGGACTGATGATGGTACAGCCTGTGATTTTTTTACAGCAACAATGTCCGTAAAGTGCTTCTTACTTCTCCTACAAGTGCTACGTTTTGATGGTATCAATACTCGGGGAGGGGTTTCAAGAGAGCAAGTTGATATCCTAGCGGATATTCGAGAAATATTTGAGGTCCTTGCTACACACTGTAAAGACAATCACACACTCGCAAAGTATTGTACTATTGATGATATGTAGGAGTCATTCAGGTGTCGGTGTAAGTTTCGGGTATATATTTCAAATAAACCCACGAAATACGGCATAAAAATCTACGCCCTCGTAGATGTGAAAACTATTTATACGTGTAACTGCCGGAAAATAGTCACCAGGACCTTATAATTTGAGCAACGCGGCTTCTGACGTAGTCAAGAGGGTTGCTGCTCCTAAATTGATTCTAAGAACTGAAAAATGTCTACAGAACAGCAGCAGTCGGCACATTACTCAAAAATAAAAAAGAAATCCCTTCATTATTTTTGTCAACAAAGAACAGACCTACGCCAAGTTCAATTTCTGGTTTCGGTGAAAACCGTGTCATCGTATCGTAAGAACCAAGGAAAAATACGAAGAAAACTGTACTTGTGTTATCCTCACTCAACAATGACGACAACATAGATCAAGAGACAGGTATTGAAGCTAAACCAGAAATTGTCACATTTTATAACAATACTAAAAGAGGTGTGGACGTTGTTGACCAAAAGAAAGAGGATTACTCTGTTGCACGAATTTCTTCAAGGTGGCCAATGAGACTGTTCTTCAGTATTTTGAATATAACTAGGATCAAAGCACAAGTTATGCACAAAGAAACCACACAAAATGTAATTAACGTTATTCCTGAAAGACGTGACTCTAGAGATGGTGAAGCCAGGTATTTCACGAAGAATAACACTGCAGAACATTTCATCGAATCTCAAGTTCCGAATGAAGCGGTTTGTATCTCTTCCTAACGTGGAATCAGAGACAGGATCCAGTGGCTTTAGTGCGCTTTTCCCAAGCAGAAAGAATAGACGCTCTATAAAAGTATGTACTTTTTGTCACAAATTACTCTGCACTGAGCAAATCACATTCATGTGCAAGGGATGTTATGAAAGACACATTTCTTCAGATACTAGGGTACACTGATTAAGTAAAATATATGCAATTTTTTATTTTATATATATTATATTCGTTATGTGTGCCCTAAGTAAATAGCCAAAGTTCAGAAGACTTTATTTGTGCCTAATACTGCATTTTTTTGTTATTAAATACCATAATAAATACTATGATTACGTAGATAAGGGCCTTTCGTTTCATATTATGACTTTCTTACTGTATTATTATTTTGCTCACGTGCGCCAAACCGCGTAACTTTCTAAAGCACGCCTTTTCACGGGTCAGTAAACAAATATAAAAACGCGAACTTAACGTATGTCGGAGTTACACAGTTGGGATTCTGGTGTGTTGTGGATACAGGTCCGGTGTGTAATAGGTTATTATATAGTCTGTCATGTACTAACGTTCGTTGCAGCTACCTCTAGACACATGGAAACATAACTTTTGCACTTTGTTCGTGGTCCAAAACATTACGTCATCTTGCTGCTCGTGTTCGTCACGAGAAGCGTATCACATATTGCGAGAGGTGACTTCTGTTCCTTATTTATGCCTCTGTGCTTGATGGTGTATATATATATGTGTGTGTGTGTTTTCCTGTTCTGTGGCCTGTGTCTGTTCTCTTATAGAGTTTAAGAGTGTTTCGCTACAAAGTGTTGTATTTTCATTTATTGCGTTTTTTCCTTCCGCCATAGCCTTTTGTATGTAATCATTTTCTTCTATTGTCAGTTTTCGGTATAGGCTGCCCCTGTGCAAATGGTTCAAATGGCTCTGAGCACTATGAGACTGAACCTCTGAGGTCATCAGTCCCCTAGAACTCTGAACTACTTATACCTAACTAACCCAAGGATAGCACACACACCATGCCCGAGGCAGGATTCGAACCTGCAGTCGCGCGGTTCCAGACTGTAGCGCCTAGAACCGCTCGGCCACTCCGGCCGGCGCTGCCACTGTGTTTCAGGGTGTATAGACCACTTTGGATATTATGAATATTAGTGGTGCTGTGATTTTTGTTCATTAGGTTTTCTGCGGAAGTGCAATGTGTGCTGTCACTTTTTAGTGCTCTCTTGTGCTCTGTGTACCTTGCTCGGATATTTCTGCTCGTTTGTCCTATGCATTGGGCCTGACAGGAGTTACAAGTGAGTTGGTATATTTCAGCACCTACTGGATTTGTGGGAGTTATTTCGTTTGGTCTTAGCATTTGTTGAACCGTGTTGTTTGTTATGAATGTTACTGAGATCCCTTACTTTTTCAATGCGTTCCGCTTCTATCTGCTGCTTTTTGTCGTATTCTAGTGTTTACCATTTGTTTCTTTTTGCTGATGTGATGTGGTCTACCGTGTTGTCGGTATATTTCAGCACTGCTTGATTTTGAATGTTGTTGGAAGCCCTTGCTTTTTCAATGCGTTTCCAATCCTATTTGCTGTTTGATCGTCGTATTCTGGTGTGTACCATCTCTGCTGATGTGATGTGGTCTGCTGTGTTGTCTGTGTGTTCTGCCTCTGGGTTATCAGATCCTTTGGCTGTGCTCTTGAGTGGATGGCTACTATTGTTATGTTTCATTATACCTTGTTGCCGGCCGGTGTGGCCGTGCGGTTCTAGGCGCTTCAGTCTGGAACCGCGTGACCGCTGCGGTCGCAGGTTCGAATCCTGCCTCGGGCATGGATGCGTGTGATGTCCTTAGGTTAGTTAGGTTTAAGTGGTTCTAAGTTCTAGGGGACTGATGACCACAGATGTTAAGTCCCATAGTGCTCAGAGCCATTTGAACCATTATACCTTGTTGCTGAGTTCGTTTATGTCGTCTGTTTTGTAGTCTTTTTCAACAGCAATTTGTTTGATTACATTTAATTTCTGCGTGTAGTTCTCTGGTTTAAAAGGTTTTCTGTTTAACCTGTGGAGCATGTGTGTGAAACTGTCATATTTATGCACTGTCAGGTGGTCGGATGAGCTGTTGATAACAGTGCTTGTGGATGTGGGTTTTATGTAGATGGAAAATTCATATTTTTTGTTGTTTCTAGTGACTGTGAGATCCACGAAATATTGTGTCTTTTTTCCTATTTCAATTGCCAAGTAGATTCATGGATGTACTGTGTTGATGTTACTGTATAACTCTTTTTTCCTGTTTTGTGTTTCGTCTGTGAGACAGATTACGTCTTCCACATAGTCGGTCTTGATGGCCTAGCGGTTCTAGGTGCTCAGTCCATAACCGCGCGACTGCTGCAGGTTCGAATCCTGCCTCGGGCATGGATGTGTGTGACGTCCTTAGGTTAGTTAGGTATAAGTAGTTCTAATTTCTAGGGGACTCAGAGCCATTTGAACCATTTCTTCCACATACCGGTATCAGCAAATTATTCTGTGCCCTCCTTGTTCTGCAATGTTGTTGAATATTGTGTTCTCTATGTGATCTAAGAAAGTGTTGGCCCAAGTTCCACTGATGGGGGATCCCATGAGCATCTCCTTTTGTTGCAAATAACCGTTGTTGTAGAAAGTGAAGTAACTTTGTTCCCTGATTAGCCTAAATATGGATGACATTTCGTTTACTTGTATGTCTGGGAATTTCTTGCTATTTACCTGTTGCCGTTTAATGTTTATAGTTTCGTCTGTGGGTAAGTGTTCGTACATGGATGTAATGTCAAAAGGTACCAGTTTTGCTGTTCCTCTAATACGCCTCCTGTGTTTTTGCCGCTTCTGTTGTTTGTATATGTCTTATGTTTTGTGGGAATGTAAGCATGTGTCTCCCTAGTAAGTAAGATGGAGCTTTTCTGAAGTCCACCACTGATCTGACTGGGATAAGAAGTTTGTGGACCTTTGGAAGGCATGTTAAGAAGCTTTAAGAATCTTTTGTGTCATTCTTTTTCTCTGGTTCTGTTTGAGAGTGTTGTGTGTAATGCTTTTAAGAGAATCTTTAGGTTCCATTGATATCTTTGTGTTGGGTCAGTGGTTAGCTTGGTTATTTTATTACCTTTCAGAATTTTTTCTGTTTTCCCAATGTATTCTGCCTCGTTATTAAGACTAGAGAGTTACCTTTCTCCACCTTGGTGACGAGTGCTTTATGTTGTTTTAGTTTTTGTGTGTACAGTTTATGGTTTTCTCATCAGTTGCTTTTGTATTTGCATTTAGTGAAGGTTTGTTCTTTCTGATTATTTCTTTCATTTCGTTTGTCGTTAGTTCTCTTGTTAGGCGTGGGTTGAAGTCTGGCGTGTTATTTTTTTCGTGTTGCTCTATGATGTACTCAATGATAAGATTTTCTACGGTCTTTTGTGTTATATGGGTGTACAAATTGTATTTGGGGCCTTTTTTCAAGTAGCTGTTGTTCTTGTTTTGTGAGTGTTATGTCAGTAAAATTAATATAACCGTTCATGAAAAGTGTGTTGTGAGTGGGTCTTAGTTTCAGAGCTGTTTTTATTCGTGAGTTTATTAATTTACATTCCTGTTTCTGCCATTTTTTCGCAATAATGAATGTGTGTCGTGATTTATTCTTTCTATTATGTCATACAGTACTGAAGAGCTGGTAATTTGGTTTGCTAGTCTGCTAGTACGTAATTTGTATAACCTGAAATTCAAATTTTTATTTTTTATTTTTTTAAGCATAAGGAGCCAATTTCATGTTTCAACGAAACACTTTCAGCTGTTTGTTTATCAGCTAGTACACACCAAAACTCTATCCACAACATACCGCAATCCAAACTGTGTAACAGCAACAAAAAGACGTAGTAAGTATGCCAGAAACAGTGGTAACAACTTTAAAATCATGATGCGTCGTACACTAAATAAAGAATGATGAAATTATTCACAGAAACAATATTCGGAACAAAACAGTACACTTGTAATAATTTTTTACAATGTTTTATAACTATATTATTTCTACATGTTTTA
The DNA here is from genome assembly GCF_021461395.2 of Schistocerca americana. Classification (NCBI taxonomy): domain Eukaryota; kingdom Metazoa; phylum Arthropoda; class Insecta; order Orthoptera; family Acrididae; genus Schistocerca; species Schistocerca americana. Next base: position 1,198,194,177 of record NC_060119.1, on the reverse strand, counting down.
GAATCAAAGAACCCACTGATGATGACGATATTTGTCGCTGAAACTAGTTTGAGGGATTAAATAAATAAATAACAAACGTGTTCTGCATCACCGCAGACCACAATCCCATATTGTTGTTTTTATATGCAAAGACGGATCAATGGAAAAGTTTCAAGATAAAACGATTGTTCCTTGACCTTATCTATTTTTGAATTCCCTAACCGTCCGGCCACATAGTGGATCCAGCATTTGACGAATCAGACTTGTTGCTCCTCATGATATCATCCTCCTGTGTAATCCCCATCCACAGAGCCGAAAGGGGGACTATTTTACCTCTAAAATAATTTACCCACAAGTATTCCCTCATCATTTAGGCATACAGTACAGCAGCACTGGTAAAAACAGCGGCTGTAGTTTTTCCGAGACGAATAAAATACGAGAACAGGAAGGCGATGTTGTCTGATGTTACAAGAACAGAATAAACAATCATGCAGAGCTGACTGTTGAACTTCCAAGAACTGAAAAGGCTGATTAAACCCAAGTTAATTTTATCTCTCAACAGATATTCCTAAGTTGTGACTGCACTTGTTGCATGGCTATTTCTATAGCTAATACTTGGAAGGTATACCACCTCGTCAATGTAGATGATTAAAGGGGGACTTACATACATTTTAATTTTTTTTATTATTGTGCGTTTCCACAGTCTCAACGTGTTTTGAAATTGAAAACATGGAACATGGAGGTTGTATACTTTTTATTATCTTTGAGATCGGCCAGTTTCAACATTTGGCCATTTTCAAGCACTTGTCTTAAGCTTATAGCTTCATTTTACACTGTAATATATCGTTGGGACATATGGACAGGAATACGTCTTACTTCCGTGCGTATGCGGCCTACACATACTCCTAAAACCAATGCACGGAGTTTGGCGGAGGATACTCCATACAAAGATTACAAAATGTCTTTTCTACTCGTTTCAAATATCGAAACGTAGTGACCTTACTCTGTATGTGCTTTAATCTCTACCATCCTCATGAACCCCATGAGAGGTAAACATTCTGACCAAAAGCAGCCACACACCGATTAGCAGATATCAGTGAGAGGTGTGTCCACCTTTCGCCTTTATGACGGTCTGAACTGTGCTGCAGAACCTTTCAGTGACGTGTCTGAATGTCCGTGGAAGAATGACAGCCCAGTCCTCCTCAAGAGCCGAAACCAGTGAAAGTAGTGATGTTGAACTTCGGGGTTTCAAGCCAAGTCGACGTTCCAGCTCATCCGAAAGGTGCTCAGTGGGCACACGTCGGGACTCTGGGAATGCCTGTTCATTTTATGGATGTTATTGTTCACAAACCATTGCCTACCAGGCCCTACGATAAGACAGGATGCATTGTCGTGGTGATACAATCATCGCCTCCGAACAATACCACTATTGCACACAGCACAAAATGCTGTAACAAGTTTTCATATGTTTCCACATGTTTTCTTAATCGCAACAACAGGAAGGCGCTAAATCCATATGTTTCCACATTTACTGTTTCCTCAACCCCACAATAAGAGGAGGTTACAAAATCCATAAAGAACACCCCACACTGCCTCCCCGATTCTTGACTACTGGCAGTATAGCTGATGGCGGGAAATGTTGTCCATGCATTTTCCAGTTCCATATCCTTCCGTGGCATTGCTAAAGGGTGTAGCATGACTCATTGCTCCGAATCACTTGCTCCCAGTCGTTAACTACCCAATGGAGTCACTCTTTATTCCTCTTAATGCGCCTCTCAGCGTTGACTATGGAAATATGTGGCTTATGAGCAGCTGCTCAACCATTCTACTCCGTTCTTTGGAACTCGATCCCGCTAAGCGATGTGCTGTCTAGATTGCTGGTAGAAGTTTGGAACTCAGTACGTGGGGCAGCGGGTAAAAGTTAATCTTTATTTTGTTCGCCGTTTTTCTCACCCGAGCCTGGCAACTAATTTAGTGGTCAGCCAGAAAGCGAAGGGAAACACACGGACCTTAGTATCCAGTCTGTACGGCCACATTCCGGTCCAGCCCACTGAAAGAAAAGTATCTATCCTCCAATTTATTTGCGGGATCAGGACTTTGATTGTAAATAAAAGTACAGAGGTCCAATCAAAATTATATTGCACAAAGTTTCTCTTAAACAACACTTGGAAATTCGGTATTTTCAATTGAAAGCAAGTCTTTCTATTCTAACAGCACATTTAGCGGTTCAGAGGCGACCTCTACGGTACGTTTCTACCAGATCGCATTTTGCCCTGATTAAAATTACTCAGTGAAAGTTTGCAATAGATGTTCTAAATTAATGCTCGCCATAAAACTGGAAATAAAGTCACCGCTTACCACGCGGAGTTGTAAATCACACGGACGGCACACTAAGAGTTTGTCTGGCGAATTCTAAGCGATAAAATTCTAAAGGTTGCAGGCGTAAAATACAGAGAGCGAAAGGCTATTTACAATTTGTACAGGAACCAGATGGCAGTTATAAGAGTCGAGGGACATCAAAGGGAAGCAGTGGTTGGGAAGGGAGTAAGACAGGGTTGTAGCCTCTCCCCGATGTTCTTCAATCTGTATATTGAGCAAGCAGTAAAGGAAACAAAAGAAAAATTCGGAGTAGGTATTAAAATCCATGGACAAGAAATAAAAACTTTGAGGTTCGCCGATGACATTGTAATTCTGTCAGAGACAGCAAAGGACTTGGAAGAGCAATTGAATGGAATGGACAGTGTCTTCAAAGGAGGATATAAGATGAACATCAACAAATGGAATGTAGTCGAATTAAGTCGGGTGATGCTGAGGTAATTAGATTAGGAAATGAGACACTTAAAGTAGTAAAGGAGTTTTGCTATTTGGGGAGCAAAATAACTGATGATGGTCGAAGTAGAGAGGATATGAAATGTAAACTGGCAATGACAAGGAAAGCTTTTCTGAAGAAGAGAAATTTGTTTACATCGAATATAGATTTGAGTGTCAGGAAGTCATTTCTGAAAGTATCTGTATGGAGTGTAGCCATGTATGGAAGTGAAACATGGACGATAAATAGTTTGGACAAGAAGAGAATAGAAGCTTTCGAAATGTGGTGCTACAGAAGAATGCTGAAGATTAGATGGGTAGATTACATAACTAATGATGAAGTATTCGATAGGATTGGGGAGAAGAGAAGTTTGTGGCACAACTCGACCAGAAGAAGGATCGGTTGGTAGGACATGTTCAGAGGCATCAAGGGATCACCAATTTAGTATTGGAGGGCAGCGTAGAGGGTAAAAATCGTAGAGGAAGACCAAGAGATGAATACACTAAGCAGATTCAGAAGAATGTAGGTTGCAGTAGGTACTGATAGATGAAGAAGCTTGCACAGGATAGAGTAGCATGGAGAGCTGCATCAAACCAGTCTCAGGACTGAAGACCACAACAACAACAACAACCAAGACGGTGTACAGTACTCGCGAGTTCACTATCCGTTTGTACCGCAAAATACGCGCTTTATCACAGTTCGGCTCTGACGTCATCCGAGGCAGAGCACGATCCGACGTTCGACAAACGTGGATCATACCCTGACTGAGTGCGAAGTGTACTTTACTACTGCCTCTCGGTATGTATTTATATAGGTGTCGGAGCGGACGGCTTAGGGAACATAATGTTGTCTACAGCTATTTGCTTACTGCAGCAGCCTCCGAACGACCGCTTTCTCGGGCACATAATCTGTAATAACCTAGTCAGAAATTACTTCAGAAAGTTCTTAGTTTTTACTTGTTGCAGCTGGCTAGAATGAAAATTTTGCCTTCTAGAATTATTATAGTGGAACTAACGGTAGATCATTACCTCTGAACCATATCTTTACTAACAACAATATCTTCTGTTATTAATACTACAACTATCAAATTTGGTGTAGCTTTATCATTTGGTATGTTTTATCATCCACTTTGACCAAAATTCTCTTATCATTAAAATTACTGGTACTTAATCTATTACGATTAGGTATAGTTACAAAACTGGTTTTTACTTAATTACTCAGTAACTATAAGAGGCAGCTTAACGTAGTCTCTCAGTTATTATTTTTGGGGTGAACTGAAGCAGAAAAGAAATTTTCATGTTTAGCGCCTCTGATTTTTCACAAAAACGTGGATTCCGGTGTTAATTTTTGTCATATGGTTTTGGAAACCTGCACCACTTATTTATGAGGTCTAATTGCACATTCTGACCAAATTCTGGCTTTCTAGTTTCATTCTTTAGCGCCACGTATTTTACTCTTAAAACGGCATTTTTACGTAAACTATTAAGTCTGGAACATAAAGACTTGGTATTTGAAACACTGTAACAATAAACTATAATTTTAAAAAGTTTTAAAGATAAATGTTTATTTTTAATTTCCTACTTAATTGTGGTGCAATATTGCGCGCTACGCGCAGACGCGTTAAGGTGACGTGGCGCTACTAGCAGTGAACTGGGGAAGTCCCGGCGCACTCGCTCGCCTCTGTATCTCACACATGATACAGCGCTCGGCTTGCTCCAAGCAATGATTCCATCCGCTGATTTCATGAGATTTCTTACAGCCACCCCTCGCAGTGTTCGACGGTTCCTGTCCAGCAATCCGTGAGGTTTGTTCAGTGTCGATTTAGCTACGGTTGTTGCTTAGCATTTCCACCTCACAATCAAGTCACCGACTGTCTGCATGGACAGTTTTGGAACTGTTAAAGTGTTGCCGATGGATCTGTTACTAAGGTGACAGCCAGTGACTACTCTACGCTCGAAGTCACAGCTCCCCTACTGTTACCTCTTCTCTACTGTCAATACAATACACCTTGCTTCGTTTATGCTGGCTGGTGTATTTCTCGTGGAATCTAAAGGACTGTTCCTCTTAGAAAAATTCTGATCAGATAGTGTACACGCTGGTGACAAAATAATGGGCGAAAACTTTGCTTTGAATGCATGTCATCGAAATTTTGCCAACAGCGCTTCTACGAGGATTACACCATATTTTTTACAATATTTCTCAATTAAGTTCGCCAAGCATTTGTGTTTCATTTTTCATAAGAGATATACCGACTTGTTACGACGCTAGCAGCATGTTTCAAGATTCTCTCGATTTCTATTATCATTTATACTAGCTTCGTCGGGGTGCACCAACGTTACTACCTTTTCTGTTTACCATTCGGCGCACAATTTAGAGGCCTGGGTTTTACTAGTCTAAGCGCATCGAAGCGGTCGTTTACCTTATTGTGTCTTCGTTATGTTGACGATTTACTACCTTTAAGAAACGTAACAACACAAAGTCCAGAATGAGATTTTCACTCTGCAGAGGAGTGTGCGCTGATATGAAACTTCGCAGGAGACCTGCTGTAAAGTTCGGAAGGTAGGAGACGAGGTACTGGCGGAAGTAACGCAGTGAGGACGGGGCATCAGTCGTGCTTGGGTAGCTCAGTTGGTACAGCATTTGACCGCGAAAGCAAAGGTCCCGAGTTCGAGTCTCGGTCCGGCACACGGTTTTAATCTGCCAGGAAGTTTCAACACAGAAAGTGTATGTCAACCTACGTGTACGATTCACTAGAAACATTTATGACGGAATGGAGCTGTCTTTCACTCGTTTATCTTTGTTGAAATGGGTGTTTATGTTGTGAAAGATGCTCCTTATCCTGCGAATTAATCACAACTTTTGAGATAAAAATTCCCTCCGGCCGTCCGGTGCGACCGAACGGTTCCTAGGCATTTCACTCTTGAACCGCGCGACCGCTACGGTCGCAGGTTCGATTCCTGCCTCGGACATGGATATGTGTCATGTCCTTAGGTTAGTTAGGTTTCAGTAGTTCTAATTTCTAGGGGACTGATGACCACAGATGTTAAGTCCCATAGTGCCCAGAGCCATTTGTACCATTTGAATATCCTCATGCCGGCTGATGTGGCCGTGCGGTTCTAGGCGCTTCAGTCTGGAACGGCGTGACCGCTACGGTCGCAGGATCGAATCCTGCCTCGGGTTGGATGTTTGTAATGTCCTTAGGTTAGTTAGGTTTAAGTAGTTGTAAGTTCTAGGGGACAGATGACCGCAGATATTAAGTCCCATAGTGCTCAGAACCATTTGAGTATCCTCCAGAATTCCAAGGCAGATGAGAGGTAGTGATAGCAGTATGTAATTCAACGCACCCGCCTTCTGATCTGTCGTGTTAATGTCCTGCTCTCTTTTCCACTCTATACATGAGAGATCGTAGATACTCTCGGAGACGAGTACTGGTCGAGTAACATTTTGGCGCTTCTGCTACTGGCCAGCCTACGGCGCCAGGCTTATCGAGGAAGTGACCTACGTCCGGCGGTTTGCCTTGGTCGGGAGGAACCGGTATTCGCAGCTCGCGGGAACGTCCTCCGTCGCAGCCGCAGAGAGCGTGCAGCATGGCTTCGGTGCGGCTGGCGTTGTCGACGCTCTTGCTACTGCTGCTGCTGCTACCTGGACGCTACGACGCTGCCCCGTTCAGCCCGACGTACATCGACTGGAGCAGTTTCACCTGTGACCAGCTGAAAGAAGACAACACGGACGAACTTGAAGGATGCCGTTTCACCGATGTCAGCCCCGGGCAAGAAGAGGTACAGTGCACCATTCATTTATTCATTCACTTACTCATAGTGCTACGTGGGTCCGATGAACCAGTAAAACCTTCAAGGTCGTCTGGCGAGTAAGGGTTTACATTATAAAAGACAAATAACGTACTGTTTACAATAAACTGTCACCATGCTGTTCTACACAACCGTAACGGCCATAATGGCACGCACCGTAATATAAGCTGCATCCTTAATTTCGAGGGAGGGAAGAAACAGAGAAAGAATGAAGTCCCGTAAGCGACTTAAAAATGTTGTTCAAAGTTGTTGACAGTATGCTCAGACTAAGCCAGCCGGAGTGGCCGAGCGGTTAAAGGTGCTACAGTCTGGAACCGCACGACCGCTACGGTCGCAGGTTCGAATCCTGCCTCGGGCATGGATGTGTGTGATGTCCTTAGGTTAGTTAGGTTTAAGTAGTTCTAAGTTCTAGGGGACTTATGACCACAGCAGTTGAGTCCCATAGTGCTCAGAGCCATTTGAACCATTTTGCTCAGACTTTATCAACTTTTAGGTTGGTCCTATAGCAGTTACTCATTCGGTAGAAACGGAACCTTCATAGGATCACTTTTTTATCCGTCTTTCTGTCCGTCTGACTGTTAAGAACACTTTTCCTTGTTTACAGGTGGCCGTACCAAGTTGACATTTATGTTACTAAGCCTATGGTCCCACGGCGATGTACAAAACTTAAGCTTTTACGTCAGTGCAATAAAAAGATACGGCCATTTATGTCGCATATTTTTACACTCTCAAACACACTGATCAAAGCCTATAGCGTGCTTCCCATTGATGTATAATCATGGCATTGTGCAAGAAGTAAGGTTTTACAGTGAAAATATAGGAAAAAATCCGAAAATTACTGATTTGTAATTGTATCACAGCAAAGAAAATTTATATATCTCTTTAACTTGTATGCGTCTGTCTCTCAATCTATTACGACTCCTCTTCCTCAGAAAGAGGAAAAACATATAAAGTTGAAATTTTTCACCTATTAGGGACCTTTCGCGGTGTAAAGCACAAGCTTCTAACTTAATTAAGACAAAAGATACGGTCATTTGTGTTAGATACTTTGATAGTCACAAACCCACTTACTGAAACCTGTAAGGTGCTCCCCGTTGACCTAGAATCGTGCCCTTTATCAAGAAGCAAAGGGAAATATCGGAAAATTGTTAATTGTAATTATATCACACGAAAGAAAAACTGTTTTTGATAACCTCTTATTCAACTGTCTATGTGTTTCTCAGGAACGGATAGATGTATCAAGATGAAATTTATGCCACATATTAAAGTCTACGGTTCCTTGCCTGCGTAAAAGATTTAAGCTTGTATGTCAATGCAATCAAAAGATACTGGCATTTACGTCACACATCCTGATATCTTTAAAATATAGATACCGATGACAGGGAAAAATCGTCGAAATCCTCTAATCCCGGGATGGATGAACTACTTGTGTACATAATTAAGTTTGTACGGAACTCTCGACGCACGACTCCTATTGGTGGTTATCCGGATTTCGTTTTTTTTGTTATGATATCGAGGGGCATGAAAAGGAAGCAATGGTTGGAAAGGGAGTGAGACAGGGCTGTAACGTATCCCCGATGTTATTCAATCTGTACATTGAGGAAGCAGTAAAGGAAACAAAAGAAAAATTCGGAGTGGCAACTTTGAGGTTTGCCGATAACATTGTAATTCTGTCAGAGACAGCAAAGGAGCTGGAAGAGCAGTTAAACGGAATGAACAGTGTCTTGGAAGGGGGATATAAGTTCAACATCAACAAAAGCAAAACGAGGATAATGGAATGTAGTCGAATTAAAGCAGGTGATGCTAAGGGGATTAGATTAGGAAATGAGACACTTAAAGTAGTAGATAAGTTTTGCCATTTGGCATGCAAAATAACTGATGATGGTCGAAGTAGAGAGGATATAAAATGTAAACTGGCAATGGCAAGGAAAGCGTTTATGAAGAAGAGAAATTTGTTAATAATGGGTGTAGTAAGTGTCAGGAAGTCTTTTCTGAAAGTATTTGTATGGAGTGTAGTCATGCATGGAAGTGAAACATGGACGATAAATACTTTAGACAAGAAGAGAATACAAGCTTTCGAAGTGTGCTGCTACAGAAGAATGCTGAAGATTAGGTGGGTAGATCACATAACTAATGAGGAGGTACTGAATAGAACTGAGGAGAAGAGGAGTTTGTGGCACAACTTGACTAGAAGAAGGGGTGGGTTGGTAGGACATGTTCTGAGGCATCAAGCGATCATCAATTTAGTATTGGAGGGCAGCTTGGAGGGTAAAAATCGTAGAGGGAGACCACGAAATGAATACACTAAGCAGATTCAGAAGGATATAGGTTGCAGTAATTACTTCGAGACGAAGAAGCTTGCACAGGATAGAGTAGCGTGGAGAGCTGCATCGAACCAGTCTCTGGACTGAAGACCACAGCAACAACATCGATATACCGAGCGAGGTGGCGCAGTGGTTAGACACTGGACTCGCATTCGGGAGGACGACGGTTCAATCCCGCGTCCGGCCATCCTGATTTAGGTTTTCCGTGATTTCCCTAAATCGCTCCAGGCAAATGCCGGGATGGTTCCTTTGAAAGGGCACGGCCGACTTCCTTCCCCATCCTTCCCTAATCCGACGAGACCGATGACCTCGCTGTCTGGTCTCCTTCCCCCAAAACAACCCAACAACAACATCGATAAATGATTACTCTATAGTTGAAGGACACAGGAGAGGCTGGCTTATAATCACAACTGCGGCTGATGTCGCTGTTTACTTCTGTTGCTGTTTATCTCAACACTGTCAGTATTTCCGTTACTCTCATCCAAAGTACACTGGCCGCGCTAGCATCGTACACGTAGTATTTCTTGAATCATACTGCTATATCCTTTCATTCGCCACGCAAAGCGGTGGGGTGGGCTGTTTGAGATAAGGCCCATTAAAGAGTCTCGATCTTTTTTCAGGCGAATGTGTCGGCAGGTTGGAAGTGGGGCAGGAGGTTCAAATGGTTCAAATGGCTCTGAGCACTATGGGACTCAACTTCTGAAGTCATTAGTCCCCTAGAACTTAGAACTAGTTAAACCTAACTAACCTAAGGACATCACAAACATCCATGCCCGAGGCAGGATTCGAACCTGCGACCGTAGCGGTTTTGCGGTTCCAGACTGCAGCGCCTTTAACCGCACGGCCACTTCGGCCGGCGGGGCAGGAGGAATCGCAGCAAGGAATATATTGGGGAGGGGACTTCCAGTTCTGTTATTCGTCTGACTACCAATCGAAAGCTCCCGAAGACGGCGACTGGAACTGTAAGATTGTGAATATTTTAATTTATTTCTTGGATATTGGTATGAAATGTCCCAGGCAAGAATTAAAATTTAGTTTGTGTATGTGTGTGCGTGCGTGTGCTTGTGTGTGTGTGTGTGTGTGTGTGTGTGTGTGTGTGTGTGTGTGTGTGTGTGTGTGCGTGCGTGTGCGCGTGTGCTTGTGTGTGTGCGTATGTGTGTGTGTGTGTGTGTGTGTGTGTGCGCGCGCGCGTGCGTGCGTGTGCTTGTGTGTGTGGGTGTGTGTGTGTGTGTGTGTGTGTGTGTGTGTGTGTGTGTGTGCGTGTATTTATCACGGTGGGTTTGTTATGTGTGTGGAAACTGAATTCAGTGAAAGTGTACTAGAATCCAACCCACGAAGTCAGTACCCGCACGCGGAGAGCCGCCATCGCCAAACTCGTAAGTCTTCTGTTCTTCAAACGCTGACTCTGACTGCCTGTGTTCGACCGCATACGTGACACTAATAACATCAAAGAAGAATTGAGGGAGCTACACCACACATTCCGTAACAGCGGTTATGAGAACCATGTCATAAAAAATGCAGCAAGTTCAATCAGAACAAAACAATAAAAGAAAACAAGGAACAGAAGTTTGCGCTAATGCAGTTATCACATGTGAAGAGCGTCAGTGATAGGCTAGGTAGCGTCCTCCGCTGAAGAGGTTTCAAACCGATTTTTCGCACTAGCCACAGGATCCACGACATCATAGGTTCCACGAGGGATGCAGTGAGAAACTTAATATCTCCTTCTTCACTTAAGTGCCTGGCAGAGGGCTCGTCAAACCAACTTCACAGTAATTCTCTATTATCCCATCTCGAGCAACAGGCGGAAAAAGCGAGAATCTGTATCTTTCCATGCGAGATTTGATTTCCCTTTTTCCTGATGATCATTTCTCCCTACTCGGTCGGCACCAATAAATATTTTCGCTTTTGGAGGAGAAAGTTGGCGACTGAAGTTTTGTGAGAAGATTCCGCTGCAACGAGAATCGCATTTGTTTTAATTATGTCCACCCACAAATCGTGTATGGTATCAGTGATACCCTCTCCCCTATTTCTCGATAATACAAAACGTTCTGCCCTTCTTTGAACTTTTTCGACGTACTCCGTTAATCCTATCTGTTAAGGATCCCAGACCGCGCAGCACTGCTCCGAAAGAGGGGTACTGATCCCCCATTGTACACAAAACGGGTCAGATCGCTGTAGGAGAAGCAGCGAAAAGAGCATGCCAAATTTAAGAGAGTGCAAAATCCCCAAGACTGGAAAAGTTTTGTAAAATTTCGAATATAGTGCGTACTTCAATGCAATATGCTTTTAATAATTTCCACAACGAAATTCTGTCTGTAAATCCGGAAGAAAGCCGAAAGAGATTCTGGTCATACATAAAGCACACCAGTGGCAAGACGCCATCAGTACTTTCACTGCGCGATAACAACTGTGAAGTCACTGATGACAGTGCCACTGAAACAGAGTATTGAACACGGTTTTCCAAACCCCCTTCACCAAAGAAGACGATGTAAATATTCCTGAATTCCAATCAAGAACAAATGCCAAGATGAGAAACGTAGAAGTATATATCTTCGGTGCAACAAAGCAGATTAAATCAGTTAGTAAAGCCAAGGCCTCCGGTTCAGACTGTATACCAGTCAGGTAAGGTTCCTTTCAGACTATGCTGATGCAATAGCTCCATATTTAGCAGTTATATACAATCATTCACACGCCGAAAGATCTGTATCTAAAGACTGGAAAATTGCTCAAGTCACACCAATACCCAAAAAGGGAAGTTGGAGTAATGCACGAAGTTACAGGCCCATATCACTAACGTCGATTTGCAGTATGGTTCTGGAACTTATACTGCATTCGAACATTATGAATTATTTCGAAGAAAACGATTCAGCATGGATTCACACAATATCGTTCTTGCGAAACACAACTAGCTCTTTATACTCATTAAGTAATGGGTGCTATCGACAGGGGATGTCAAATTGATTCCATATTTTTAGATTTCCAAATGGCGTTCGACACCGCTCCTCACAAGCGTCTTCTAACCAAACTGCGTGGCTATGGAATGTCGCCTCAGCTGGGTTACTGGATTCGTGATTTCCTGTCAGAAAAATTACAGTTCGTAGCAATCGAAGGAAAGTCATCGAATAAAACAGAAGTAATATCCGGCGTTCCCCAAGGAAGTGTCACAGGCTCTCTATTGTACCTGAACTATATTAACGATACAGGAGACAATCTGAGTAGCCGTCCTAGATTGTTTGCAGATGATGCTGTCATTTACCGTCTTGTTAAGTCATCAGATGATCAAAACGACTTGCAAAATGATTTGGATAAGATATCTGTATGGTGCAAAAAGTGGCAATTGACCCTGAATAAGGAAAAGTGTGAAGTTATTCACATGAGTACTAACAGAAATCAGCTAAATTTCGATTACGCGATAAGTCACACAAATCTGAAGGCTCTAAATTCAGCTAAATACTTAGGAATTACAATTACTAATACCTAAATTGGAATGATCACATAGATAATCCTGTGGGTAGAGCAAACTAAAGACTGCGAATCATTGGCAGAACACTTAGAAGGTGCAACGGGTGTGCTAAAGAGACTGCTTACACCACGCTTATACGCCCTATTCTAGAGTATTGCTGTGCATTGTGGGATCCGCATAAGGTGGGACTGACGGATGACATCGGAAAAGTACAAAGAAGGGCAGCTCGTTTCGTATTATCGCGAAATAGGTGGGATAAAGCCACAGATATGATACGTGAATTGGATTGTCAGCCATTAAAACAAAGGCGTTTATCGTTGCGACAGGATCTTCTCATGAACATTCAATCCCCAGTTTTCTCCTCCGACTGAGAAAAAATTCTGTTGACATTCACCTATATAGAGAGAAAAGATCACCACGATAAAATATAAGATAAATCAGAGGTCGCACAGAAAAATTTAAGTGCTTGTTTTTCCCGCGTGCCGTTCGAGAGTGGAACAATAGAGAGACAGCTTGAAGGTGTTTCATTGAATCCCCTGTCAGGCACTTTATTGTGAATAGCATAGTAATAACGTAGATTTAGATGTAGAGACGGACAAGCGTAGTGTAAACAGTCTCTTTAGTAGATTTGTCACATTTGCTACATTTATTGTGCCAATAAAACCAGTCTTCGGTTCCCTTTCTCCACAACATTTTCAGTTTAAGTTAATTTGGGTTGTTCGTATAGTAATTCCTAGGTATTTAGTTGATTTTAAGGTCTTTAGATTGACTGATCTATCGTGTAAGGTAAGTTTAACGGACTCCTTTTAGCATTCATGTGAATGACCTCACAATTTTCAGTATTTAGATCAATTGCCCATTTTCGCACTATACAGATATCTTTTCTAAATATTTTTGCAATTGGTTTTGATCTTCTGATTACTGTATTAGAAGATGGACGACAGCATCATCTACAAACAACGTAAGACGGCTGTCCAGATTGTGGATAAGGAATAGTAGAAGGCCTAAAACACTACCTTGGGAAACGCCAGAAATCACTTATGTTTTACTCGACAACTTTCCGTCAATTAATTACTGCTTTATATATGAATTGTTGTCAGTGGAAAGTTGCCTACGTAGGTAAGATCAGGAGGCCAATCAGCACACGAGTAGCAGAACTGACGCAATGTGCGATTACCGCAGCGCATTAAGTAGGCGTTGGGGGAATACCGCCGTAACGGTGAAAAACCTGTCAAGCGCCAAGAAGCCCCTTGTGCTGGCGGAAGAATCATGAACACGTCAACGCAAAATACGGGGAAGAACCCGAACCGCTCACGGACGCCACAGCCTAAGCCAGCGGCCTCTCACACACGGAAAATCGCGCCCTTGCAAAGTGAGGTTCACAGAGTGTTTGCACGATGAATCGGTGTAACTTGGCTTAACTCACCTCAACTCAGCTTGCATGGTGAAGCTGCCTTTGTGCACTGCCCTGCCGGGTACCATGATAGACGGCTTATTTAACACTGATATCATTAAGGGTAAAGCAGTTACTAAAATAATGGAACAACCTGTTCCGAAAAAAATCAAAGATTTCTCAAAGTCCATTTAAACCGGAGTGGGAGCTTTCTTATTTTTTGTTAGGTGTGACAATAAAGTCAAATGTCTAGTCTATGGTATAGTAATCGCGTGTGTGACAAAATCTTCGACTGAAACACACAGAGAAGTATAGTGAAATCATAGGAGACACCAGAGAGATAGAATTAAAGAAGTTGCAAAGTCTTGCAGAAGAGAATTCTGTATTAACAAATTAGGTTCTTATCAGTACTTCGTCATGTTTATTTTCTTTAAAGGCCCTGTGGAGCAAATCTAAGTTTGTTTACATTCCTCTCAAATATTTATTAGTTTTCGTTTCGGCTTGTATTATTCTCAACACAATCTTTTTCCTTTAATTTAGGCCGAACAAGATGAAGGGTGCTGCGAAAGAACTCTTAGAGGTCGTTATAAAGTTGCTTTACGTTTAGCAAGAGCTGGAGAGCTGTTTATGGAAGGGCCTTTAATAAACTTTTTTTGACCGTAGTAGAGATAATGAATCACACATTAGCTTCCGCATACGGCAGAATATCACTATCTACTATGACAGTAGCTCGTCGAATCAGCGACATTGCAAGGAATTTGCACGGACAGTTGGCAGCCGGAATTGAAAACCTCCTAGCGTACTCCATCGCACTTGATGAATCCAGGGATATTAGCGACACGCCGCTGCCGTTGCTTGGCGTGGCGTGAAAGACGATCTACGTGTGACGGTATAGATCTTGGTTATGATTCCGATGAAGGACACTGCTACAGGACGGATATTTGACCACAAGTTGAAATGGCATATGAGGAAAAGGTTTCACTCGGGAAAGCTGTTTTCCGTAACCACAGCCGGGACGCCAGCAGTGCGCGGTAAAGCAAAAGAATTTATTGTCCTACCGCGGGGAAAACTTATCATGCACGATTTACCTTACGTTTGTTCTTTTTTTTCACACCAAGGGGTCTTTTGTGTGAAAGTTAGCGGTTTTCGGGTCGTGATGAATATAGTGGTGCGTATCGTCAACTATATTCGTCCTCACGGGTTCATTCATACTCAGTTCAATGAATTTTTGATTTCATTTCAAGAGGAATATTCACATATCCCCCATCATGCTGAGCTATGCAGGCTTAGCAAAGGAAAATTAATTTCCCGAGTTACTCGATTACGCCAGGTCGTGGCTCAGGTTTTGGAGAACAAAGGATGTCGGACGCCACTTACGCATAACACTGAGTAGGTAGCTAATTTAGGCTTTTGCAAATATTATGGCTGTTTCAAAAGCTTTATGTCTGAAACTGCAAAAGGAAAACAATCTCATCAACGATATGGTCCGCAAAATAAAAGCTTTCCAACGTATAGTTCGTTTCCTCAAAAACAACCTTTCAGAGGAAAGTAGGTAACACTTCCTTGAGCTATGTGAGCGATACTTAAATATTATTTTCAGTGAGGCATCTGGAATTTTAAAAGTGCTTTCTTCAAAACGGTGCTATGGTTTTGTTTGACAGCATGTTTGTTGGGATAGGCAGGCATTGAAAAATTCGTCGCTATGTTAGAATCCCTTGAAAACGAGTTTAGCCAGCGATTCCAGTTAATGTGCTATTATATCACCAACAGTAAAATAGAGTCTATTCTGTTAAATACGTAAATTTAACATTACATTAAAAACCTTATCCACAATACACGTTTGTTAAAGCACACCACCTTTTAGTACTTCATTTATCAACGTTCGGAATTGTTTTTGTTACAAGGAATTACTAGCTTGCAGCGACCACTTGGTATGTTTTTAAAAACCTTTCCAATAGCAACTGAAAGTGCGCCTCACGATTTAAATTTAAAACTAATCGGTTTGCAAACCGATAAGCAGCGAAGTTGATTTTACAATACCAAACGTTTTCTCGACTTCAACCTTCATTTTTCGAAGATAAAAGAAGGAGCTGAGATTATTTCTATATTTGGCTTCACATGTTCATGTGAAAGTTTTTCTGTTTGCTTATATGAAAACTATATTATTTGCAACTGTTTCTGACTGTAATGTAATAAATTATCTCAGAATTGCTGTCAGCCGACCCCTTGCTCCAGACCTTAGTGGTATAACTGCAAATAACAAGGAGAAAATAGAAGAGTTGATTTTTTGTTGGGAACAACATAAAAATTATTGTTATTATTTCTCTCTTTTGCACCGGTAGTCTTGTTCCACCAAACTATGCTCTCCATCCACTGAATAGAAACATTTGGCAATGATGAAGAAAACAGAGGTGAAGTACTAGATAAAGTTGAGAAGGCGAGAAGGCGGAGAGAGTGAAGAAAGAAAGCGCTAATGCTTAAAGTCGATGAAAGAAGCGGCGGGGTGGGGGGGGGGGGGGGTTGCACTGTCAATACGGCGAAACCGTCCCCTGCACTCTGTGCATTGCGCGATGCACTCGCACAAACACCAAGAGAGGTCCTGGCCTAAACAAAAACACAAAAACCTGTAGACGGACTGTCAGTATATCTCCGCGCACACCAGGACGGAAAAGTGGGCACCATAAGCCAATCGCTGATTTCCAGAATGTCGTCAGTTTTTGTACTAGGCGGATACCTACGAATAACGTCCTTCCCAATTTCTGCATTTCGTTATGATTCTTCTGTTGCATTCTAGGGCCAATGAAGTTTCACATGTGTGACGTATTGACAACGAGTGACAGGTATAATTAAAAGCACCTTTCCTGATTCAAAACCAGCCTTTCCCTGAGAAAAATCGTTGTAATACAGTCGAAACATCAGTTTTGTACTTTTTAATGAATGTGTTTTATACAGTGACAGCACAATACACAGAAGTGTTTTAATCATTAAGGCGGGTCTTAACTTGAACACTTTTGTCCAGAGTGTCGGGCCACGGAATGTTACAAACCCAACATTCACTCACAAAATAAAAGGTTCTAAACAGCCACTGTGAGATCGTTTGTAATTATTGCAAAGCATTTCAGAGGAAATTTCCATCTTCATTTGGTATATTATTTTAGCGTCAACAGCGTTAAGCTGTGCCTCATCAGTGTGATATAAATTGTTTGAAAAACGAGGCAACATCTTTAGATTCAGTATTACGGTTAGGATAATAAACTGCATGCAACCACTTGTTTATACACTTGTTATCCCAAAATGAGTGTCATTTTTTACTTCAGATCATCGTCACGAGGGACAGACTGTGAAATGCATGAAAGAATCTATGTAATTCTTGAATTTTAATATTCTCACAAAAGTTGATGGACATTACCGCCATATGAATACTGCATATGACTCAATCCACTTATCCTGTTAATTGTTCTTGCCTTTCAAAGCTAGTTTTAATGGCTATCGTCGACTTTGTAGCGTTCGACCGCAAGTTACCTCAAAATAAATTGTAATTAACACGTAATAAAAATTGACAAAGAAATCGCAGAAATAATTTTTGAATGTTTTTGTTTAGGTTAGCTGAAGATAACGAGATAATGGTTATAATTCCTACTCTACTTGTACTGAAACATTCATTTTAGAGCTCGCTGTACCATGGAAAGCGTTATTTGAGGACTTAACATATGGCTTGTTATCTTGATTCTTCTTAGTGCTTTCCACATGGATCGTTTTCAGTCTTCTCATTTCTTATTGGTACACTTTATTTTGAACATTCTTCTTCCTCTTCTTTTCCGTTTTTCGCAAGTCGGTGATGCACGTACGTGAAATGTTGTGTTTAATACGTAAATTCTAAGAAATGAACTTCTCATGTTAAAACTTATGTTACAGATTCAGATAATTCATTTGTGAGAAAAGCTCTGTTTCACTCTGCTCAAGTGATTATTATACCCTTCTTCCTCCATCCGTGACTTGTTAATTTTTTTCCAAAGTAGAGGATTTTCTGTATATCACCATCTGTTTGGTCCCCAATATTCAAATTAATATTTTCACTAATCTCACCACAAGCGTCCCTGAGCATAATCGATCCATTTTTTATATTTTATCCCATATTCTGATCTCTGTAGAACGTTCCGTCTGTTTCACGTATTCCGTAATTCATTTTCTTCTTCATGTGAACCTTTCTACTTTGGTATACGCAACTTTCACTAGTTTACTTTCACTAGTTTGCCTGTAAGAATATTCACAAATCGCTATTTTCTTATGTGCAATCTAGCAGACGTTAAAAGAGCGGAAGTGATAAGTAGGAAAATTTGATTGTGAAAATTAAGCTACTTAAAAATTTTAGTAATCACCATCTGTAACACATTCCATTGAATACACAAGTAATAACTTCTTGTATGTAATAAACAAATGATGTGGTAGATGTCAGGATCGACATTTCCTCCAAATATGTTTCGGCCGTTGAATTTAAAATCTGTAGTGGAACATTAGAGTGTGGTATTTGGGTGTACGCTTTACCGAGGGCCGAGCGAAGACACCTCTAACTGATACTTATATGGATATGGTGTCTGTTCTTTCAGACATGTTCGAAAGAGAAGACACCATTGATGACTTAGAACGAAGTTAGATCTATATTAATTCCGGGACTCGAATCTGGGATCTCCTGAATACATGGCAGACGCTCTATCCACCTGAGCCACCGAGGGCATCTGCAGTCTCACTATCCGCTGTGCCCTCGGTGGATCAGATGGATAGAGTGTCTGCCATGTAAGCAGGAGATACCGGGTTCGAGTCCCGGTCGGGGCACACATTTTCACCTGCCCCCGTTGATACACATCAACGCCCGTGAGCACCTGACGGTATTAATACGATTCTAATTACCTCTAACTGAAGTCAGGCACCGGCCGCGGAGTGTATTCGGCCCCACAGCCTTGACTACTGGCAGCACTGTGCGATGTGGTGGTGTCGGAAGACAATCAGTTTCAGTTTCCATCAGATTACCTTTCATTCAGAAAGCTGTTGCACTCAGCGACTGTTATACTAACTTGTAAATTATAGATTGCAGCAATCAGTCGCCCTTTTTTAATTTTTTTTTAAATTTTATTGTGCATATCTAGATTTCGGCTAGAAGCTAGCCATCCTCAATGCACTATTATTTTCGCTCAATGCATTGAGTATTCAATGAACTGTAGATGAAGCCCGACCAACAGCCATTACATGCGTCGAGCGTAAATAATAGTGCATTGAGAATGGCTAGCATCTAGCCGAAATCTAGATCTGCACAATGAAATTTAAAAAGGACGACTAATCGCTGCAATCCATAATTTACAATCAGTTTCTCCGTCAGTAGATGGTGGGCAAAGAGCAACGTGAAGTTGATCCGATGAAGACCATCCTCTTGCGTACAGTAGATCTTCAGCTGGTTCACAGACTGTGCTGGAGCATCTAGGCCATAGATTCACTACAGTGTCGTAATCAAGGAATATAATGCTACTGCGGTGGATGCCATCGATCCCAACAATAAACCCCTGACCAGAGTGGGAGAAATTGTGTATTTAAAGCGAGATAGCGTGAAGCTATGACGCAAAGCTGGGTTCGTAATTACCGAATGCGTCCTCCTTATTCCATTACCTGCTGTGTCGTCCCTTTGCTTTGTGCTCTACTTGCAACGTGCTTTAAGCGCTAAGGAATGTGCTTGTCTCACTTTCTCTGGTTTTCCGTTCTTTTCTCCACTGCCTTAACCGGCAGAATGTCGTCGGCCTGACTCACTTGCGACATAATTTCTCGCTTCCTGCTTCCTCCTCTGTCTCTGACACAACTCAGATTTACCCGAGTAATTCTTTCACATCTTTTAACACCGTTGTAAATCTGCATTCACACACTAGGGTTGCCCAAGGCGGTCATATTTAAGACTAACTAACACTTGTTAGGGCCGCTATGTATTTATTAAACTGATCCTGCGCCAAGCACATTTCGATTTATTCGCAGAATACTGGGAACTTTGTCGCTGTTTACAAGTGACGTTACTAGCAGAGATTAATATGAGTTGCATTACAATACTGGCCAAGTGCAAGAGATACATCTGACCAGGAGCTCACCAGCAACGGATTTTTGTAACGTTTTTTTGTAGTTATGGTATGAGAATTCGGAAATCAAACATCAGTTGCCCGAAGCACTAGACTGAGCTCTGAAAATTTATCGAGAAAAACAGTCTGAAATTTTCCGACGAACCTTATTTTACTAAAGATGATGAAACTGTGAAGTCGAGCCATGTGCCTGACTGTATAGCACTGGGGAAAGGTAATTCCGTAAGTAATTCATCGCTGCTTCGAATCTCACTGTGGTCCTTCGCTGTTTCACTTTATTTTTCTATTCGGTTCGAATACCTCCATCATTTAAACGTAAAATTCATCAAATACCTGTTAATTAACATAATAATTAATCGTTAATAACTTTTATGAAAAATTCGTGACTTTAGTTTCTAATTACACATATTGAAAAGATAATTTTTAACTATCAATATTTTATAAAAGACTACTCATAAAGATTGTTTAAATTAAAAACATTACAAATTTATTGACAACCTTTTATTCAATATCGATAACTAAGAGTCTATATGTCTATATTTGCAATGGAAACTGGAATTTACTGTACGATGTGTAATTTGAAAGAAGATGTTCAATCTTTATAATAAATAGTGATTAAAAATATATTAATTACCTTATGTTTGATCAATTTTGTATTTAAATGATACAGGTATTCGAACTGATTGAGAAAAATGAAATAAAGAAAAGACTGTAATGAGACTGGAACAAGCGATCCATCCATCACCCATTTACTAATGTCTGCTCTTCTATCATGTATCAGTTCCACACAACGAAGTCGTATAGAGGTAAAAACAGCTGTTCACCTTTAAGATTTCCAAAGTCTCTCTAAATCAATAATAATACTCAACACTTAATGACCATTCAAATTATAATAAAAATTACAGTACAGGCCGCTTACACACATCGACCTGTTAGCAATACGGCGGAAGTACGCACATTACATGGGACTTGAAGTTTTACTTCTTTGGTTCTACCGGATCTTACAATGTGTCCTACAGGGTGTTATCCGGCCTGGGTCATTCACCAGCCATGTTTCCTACATTCTGACAAGCATGTTTTAGGTGTACTCAACTCTATTATGACAACCCACCAGTGTGGTATGACTGTTAACGTGGGTAACGTCCCTAAAGATGTCCGTAGTTGTCCATCTACATTAAGGAAATACATCCATTAAAAACCTGAAGTCGCTTCTGTACTTACGTGAAACCGGTAGCTGCAAATAAAGCACCTTCATATTGCTATGCAGCTTTTTGAATTACATAATCAGTCTTCAGTTTTTAATTTTTGTAATTTCAAAATAATTCGATTGTTTGTTGAGTGCTGAATGTTGTTATTGATACGCAAAATGTCTCTGAGCTGTGTTTGCCCTCCCCAGAAAGTGGTTGTATCTCTAAATTTATAACAGTCAATGGTGTTAATAGATGTCAGTTACCCCAATCCCTAAGCAGTTTGTGCTATTTAAGCGAGTTAAAACTCCGTCAATAAATACATCAGTAAATTTCACTGTGCAAAAGAGGTTAGATTACTGAATATCCTAGAAGCAGTGGAGATATACACTCACATGTGTAACACACGACTTAATGAATAGCAAGAGTTACATAATAACACACATAAAAGGAACATTAACAATGTTTCAGTCAGATTTCATGAAGATGTTACCCGCATGTATATCTGGTAAAGCTTTCACAAGCCACCTTAGTTCGCCCTTAGCTCCAGGTCAGGTTGGCAACATCACTACATAGTAAACACTGATTTAGTTACGTTTACCTCCCTATTACTCAGAGCGTTGTTCGTAACAGTTGGCTCAGTTTTATATCGTTATATGTTTTACTTTTCTATATTATTAGTCAAAAGACGCTATTCAATGTACACTGTGTGGGACTTACAGACCTATCTGCTCTATCTCATCAACACTATCGAGAAACCTCTTTGCAATGCGGAATTCAAAGCTAGATGTCACACAACGTCGGAAAGCCGGTATAAAAAGAGGTGTCGATTAATGTTTTGTCAACAGAGAACCAGTAACAGCAGTATGACCCGCTCAGGGGAGCTCAGTGACTTCGAAAACGGACTGTAACATATCCGTCAGGGGCATTTCAATCATTTTAAAGCAGCCCAGTTAGGTTGTTGGTGATGTGAATCAAGTGCAAATGCGAAAGAACAATGACAGCTATATCATGAGAAGGCAGACATTTTATTGTTGAACAGAGAAAATCGACAATTGCGAAAGGTGGTTGTAAACAATAGCTTGAAATTAGCGAAAGTAATCACCTGTGAGTTCCAAAATGCAACCAGCAAAGCAGCCAGCACAGTGATTGTGCTTAGGTAGTTAAAAAGAATGGTGTATGATGGTCGATTAAGTCCTTAAAACCCACACATTTATGTAGCCATTTCTAACCCACGCTTGGCGCGAAGCAAAGACCGCCTCCACCGGGCAATGCATGACTGGAAACGAGTCATTTGGAGCGACAACTCACTCTGTACCCTGTGACAATCCGATGCGAGAATAAGGGTTTGGCGTATGCCTTAAGAACGTTTCATACCGTCACGTAGAACACCGTGGCCATTTGTATTTCTTAAACCACACTTGTTACGTGGGACTTGTCTTATGCGTCTGTAACGAACATAATTTTTATCGCAATGTCACTTTTTAACCTGTGGTAACATTCCTTCTCGAGTGGATTTCGGAATAATGGACGGATTTTTATCACCATATGTTGTTAATTGGTCGGTACTGTGTGGCCGCATGTGGTAACTTCATGTTGTTAAGTGGGTATCATTGCCCACACCACATGATGATGACAAAATGTTGAAACTGCAATTGTAATACATAAACAATAAACATTTTTAGTACAACTTATTTGCCTCAATCAGCTGTTCAGTTAGAAACGTGACAACGTACTTTTCCTTTTTCAGGTCACCTGCAAGCTTGTTGCCAAACAAAGAGATGGCGATAACATTGTCACAACCTATCGCAAAGTGTTGCTTATCACACTGCAATTCCGCCTTATGGGAAACATGTCTGACCAACAAGACAACGTCTACTGTGCTTCATTTGCCACAATGAACATGGAAATAAGGTAAACTCGTATTTAGTTACAATACGTATCCATTAGAGCTTGATATCAGTACCAATGAAAGACTATTTGTCACTGAAAACAGTTTCATTTGTAGCAGTTTCTTCAAATAGAAACAGGGTTCTGTGCAATGTGAATCCTCATTCAACATGGTTATGCACCGAAAATCCTCCCAGCTAACTCCAGGATGGTGATCAGTTGGAATTTGTGTCATATTTGTCTCGAGATCACCCAAGTATATTTCATTCATCATGTAATGTTCCAGAACCACTCACTGTTGTTTAAATATAGGGAAATGTGTAAGTTGTGGAAGCTAGGACGATTCTGACGCCACATTGGCTTGATCGACAAACGTGATATGGTTAGTTACGGCTGTGGGAATACCTTCCTGCCGGTAACATGTTCTGCACAATGAAATAAACACCATTACATAAAAGCAAAATTTTGTACGTGGCTACACGTTCAGAGACCGTGAATAGTGAAAACTGAAAGAAAACAGCCCTCGGTCACTACTTTTAACGAATTAACCTGGTTTCAACACTGCTGGGAGAGTCTTCCTCAGACTTTAAACCAAAGAATGATCTATAACATGGTCAAGGAATTATGACTGAAAACGTATGATACAGAATATAAGTGCAGTGGAAGACTGGCAGTACTTATATGTGATTTATAAAATAATAAATATGCCAAAAGGGCATTAGTCACAAAGATATTTAAGATAAAGAAACTGTGATGGCGAGCCACTAAGGGCTCCTCGTTACATGCGTGGTGCAGGTTGCAAAACGGACTTGAGGTTCCCGCGTTAACAAATGCGGCCAGGTGAACATGGCACTGCAACGAGCGCGCCATCTAGCAGCCTTTGATACAATTAGGCTACTTCACATTGAAATATAGGCAGAGATGATTATAAATAAACAGTATTTGGTACATAATGGAAAGCAATGTTTGTTTGATAGTAGCATATGACATAACATTTTGTCTACATCAAAGCTTATAACAGTAAGATAAAACATGAAAACATAATTATATAAATGTAAATAGGAAATGAATGACAACTTGTAGAAAGCAATGTTGACGTGAAATACAGCCAAGAAACATTTGACAAGTTAAAAAACGTAGGTCTACCTTAGAAGGAAAAGAACATTTCGGAAACCTACACAGGGGGACTTGAAGTCAGATATTGAGTATCGGCTTTATACCTTTAAAAAATTTTTGTTGCGTAGCTGTAGCTGTTCATTTAGGAAGAGGCTATCCTTTCGAGGAAAATGCACGAAAGTCTCTAATTCTTCTAGAATATCTAGTCTACGCCCTTTCTTTTCGGTGTGTTAAATCTTGCCTTCGCAGATGGCTTAGGTGAATGACCTGTAATTAGAAGATGGTCGGCAAAAGTCTAATTTTGGGGGCTAGTGCAATTTTTTCTTAGCAAGTGTTCTTTATATCTGGTAGTGAAGGCACGTCCAGTATGTCCTATATAGTAAGAGGACCAAGTATCGCAGACAATTTTGTGGACTCCAGAATTTTCTAAAGGGGAACGAACAGAATGTAAATTATGAATAAAGTTTCTTTTCAAATTGTTATTAGTAGAGAAAACAACGATGCAATCGCATTTCTTTCGAAGAATACGTTGGATCTGATAAGAGATAGGCCCCACGAAAGGAATAGAGAAATATTTTTTTGAGTTAGACCTGATAACAGAAGTGAATAGCGTAGTAATTCTTATAGCAGTTTTCTCTTTAACGACGTCATCTACTATGTTAGGTTTATACTCGATGTTATCTGGTATTGTTTTAATTAAATTGATTTCATTGTTCATCTTTTCTTTAGAAAGTGGGATGGAAATGGCTCGGTGAACAGCAGAATGAAAGAAGGCTTTTTCATGCGTTGTGGATGAGTAGAACATGTAAGTACGATATGGTCGGCATATGTTACTTTAGGAAAAATTTTGAAATTTTATTTGTTTCTATGGTAAGCGTGAAGTCAAGGAAGTTCAATTGACGGGCCTCATTTTCAAATTCGATAGTGAAAGAAATTTTCTTTTGAAAATCGTTGTATAGCGGGTCCTTTGTACATGGTTAGAATATCATCAACGTATCTGGAATGAGAAAGAATGCCTAGTGACACAGCCGGAAAACCACTAAAAATTTTTTTCTTCTAGGGAGTTGATGAAAATATCAGTCAGCAAGGATACCAGCTAACGGATTTCCCATAGCGAGACCGTCGGATTGCTGGTACAAATGCCCAGTAAATTCGAAATAGTTATACTTGACTTCGACTGAGATTAGATTCATGAAGTCGGTGATTTGTTCATCTGAGATATCTTTTTTGAACCGACGTATATGTTTTTCTGCGACTTTCAGCGTTTACTGTACGGGGACGATAGTATAAAGATTTTGGATATCGAAAGAAACTAGCTTGGTGTCTCAACTGCATTCTAAATCTTTTATTTTTTGCACTTAGGTGTGACTATTTGTGACGGAAAACTAATTCACAAAAACGAATGATTTTCTCAGAGTTCCATGCACAAATTTGGCCAGATCATGGTATGCACTATTCATACTATTAGATATCGGGCGTAGCGGATGATTAGGTGTATGGATTTTAAAATGAGACCGACGTATAGGGGGCTGAGGGTTCATGTTAATGAGCATTTTCTTCTGAACGGGTTTGAGTAGGAAATTTGCGCTGTTGATGGCTGTCCTGACCTCTGGAGTCGGATCCTAGTCCAGATCCGAAATATTATTTTCGTTAGAGAAATGTCTCGCCCAACGTGTCAGACAGAAATGTGACTGAAAAAGTGGTTGTAGATCTAAAAGTTGGTCTCGATAGTAAAAAGATAGATAATGCTTGTCAAACTCGTATTGCTTATGACGTATCTAATATTTTCATGAAAAATAAAGCCCCTATTTGTAACGTTACGCATAATGATAGGAAATTGGTAATTTCCATTAATAACAAACTTAAAGAAGCAGATGCCCTAATTACTAAGTCATACAAAGCGTGTACTAGAGTTATTGCTTATACCTCTGAATATATTTCCAAAACCTTAAATTTCTTTAAAGAAAATAATATTCCAGAGCTGCATGGGGAACCGACTCCAGTTTCACAAAAAGAGGCCAGAACAACCATCAACAGCGCAAATTTCCTACTCAAACCCGTTCAGAAGAAAATGCTCATTAACATGAACCCTCAGCCCCCTAAACGTCGGTCTCATTTTAAAATCCATACACCTAATCATCCGCTACGCCCGATATCTAATAGTATGAATAGTGCATACCATGATCTGGCCGAATTTGTGCGTGGAACTCTGAGAAAATCATTCGTTTTTGTGAATTATTTTTCCGTCTCAAATAGTCACACCTAAGTGCAAAAAATAAAAGATTTAGAATGCAGTTCAGACACCAAGTTAGTTTCTTTCGATATCCAAAATCTTTATACTATCGTCCCCGTACAGTAAACGCTGAAAGTCGCAGAAAAACATTTACGTCGGTTCAAAAAAGATATCTCAGATGAACAAATCACCGACTTCATGAATCTAATCTCAGTCGAAGTCAAGTACAACTATTTCGAATTTAATGGGCATTTGTACCAGCAATCCGACGGTCTCGCTATGGGAAATCCGTTAGCTGGTATCCTTGCTGATTGATATTTTCATCAACTCCCTAGAAGAAAAAAATTTTTAGTGGTTTTCCGGCTGTGTCACTAGGCATTCTTTCTCATTCCAGATACGTTGATGATATTCTAACCATGTACAAAGGACCCGCTGACGGTGTTGATCGTATTTTTAACCTATCCAACGATCTTCAAAAGAAACTTTCTTTCACTATGGAATGTGAAAATGAGGCCCGTCAATTGAACTTCCTTGATTTGACGCTTACCATAGAAACAAATAAAATTTCAAAATTTTTCCGAAAGTAACATATGCCGACCATATCGTACTTACATGTTCTACTCATCCACAACGCATAAAAAAGCCTTCTTTCATTCTGCTGTTCACCGAGCCATTTCCATCCCACTTTCTAAAGAAAAGTTGAACAACGAAATCAATTTACTTAAAACAATACCAGTTAACAACGAGTATAAATCTAACATAGTAGATGACGTCCTTAAATGGAAAACTGCTAAAAGAATTACTACGCTAGGCATTTCTGTTATCGAGTCTAACTCAAAAAAATGTTTCTCTATTCCTTTCGTGGGGCCTATCTCTTATCAGATCCAACGTATTCTTCGAAAGAAATGCGATTGCAACGTTGCTTTCTCTACTAATAACAATTTGAAAGGAAACTTTATTCAAAATTGACATTCTATTCGTTCCCCTTCAGAAAATTCTGGAGTCTACAAAATTGTCTGCGATACTTGCTCCCTTACTATATAGGACATACTGGACGTGCCTTCACTACCAGATATAAAGAACACTTCCTACGGAAAAATGGCACTAGCCCCAAAATTCGTCTTTTGCCGACCATCTTCTAATTACAGGTCATTCACCTAAGCCATCTGCGAAGGCAAGATTTAACACACCGAAAAGAAAGGGCGTAGAATAGATATTCTAGAAGAATTAGAGACTTTCGTGCATTTTCCTCGAAAGGATAGCCTCTTCCTAAATGAACAGCTACAGCCACGTAACAAAAATTTTTTGAAAGGTATAAAGCCGTTACTCAATATCTGACTTCGAGTCCCCTTGTGCAGGTTTCCGAAATGTTCTTTTCCTTCTAAGGTAGACCTACGTTTTTTAACTTGTCAAATGTTTCTTGGCTGTATTTCACGTCAACATTGCTTTCTACAAGTTGTCATTCATTTCCTATTTACATTTATATAATTATGTTTTCATGTTTTATCTTACTGTTATAAGCTTTGATGTAGACAAAATGTTATGTCATATGCTACTATCAAACAAACATTGCTTTCCATTATGTACCAGATACTGTTTATTTATAATCATCTCTGCCTATACTTCAATGTGAAGTAGCCTAATTGTATCAAAGGCTACTAGATGGCGCGCTCGTTGCAGTGCCATGTTCACCTGGCCGCATTTGTTAACGCGGGAACCTCAAGTCCGTATAGCAACCTGCACCACGCATGTAACGAGGAGCCCTTAGTGGCTCGCCATCACAGTTTCTTTATCTTAAATATCTTTGTGACTAATGCCCTTTTGGCATATTTATTATTTTATAAATCACATATAAGTACTGCCAGTCTTCCACTGCACTTATATTCTGTATCATACGTTTTCAGTCATAATTCCTTGACCATGTTATAGACCATTCTTTGATTTAAATTCTGAGGAAGACACTCCTAGCAGTGTCGAAGTTAAAAGTAGTAACCGAGGGCTGTTTTCTTTCACTTGTAACCATTATATAAGATTCCAGAATGAGATTTTCACTCTGCAGCGGGGTGTGCGCTGATATGAAACTTCCTGGCAGATTAAAACTGTGTACCCGAACGAGACTCTACCTCGGGACCTTTGCCTTTCGCGGGCAAGTGCTCTACCAACTGAGCTACCGAAGCACGACTCACGCCCGGTACTCACAGCTTTACTTCTGCCAGTACCTCGTCTCCTACCTTCCAAACTTTACAGAAGCTCTCCTGCGAAACTTGCAGAACTAGCACTCCTGAAAGAAAGGATATTGCGGAGACATGGCTTAGCCACAGCCTGGGGGATGTTTCCAGAATGAGATTTTCACTCTGCAGCGGGGTGTGCGCTGATATGAAACTTCCTGGCAGATTAAAACTGTGTGCCCGACCGAGTTTCATATCAGCGCACACCCCGCTGCAGAGTGAAAATCTCATTCTGGAAACATCCCCCAGGCTGTGGCTAAGCCATGTCTCCGCAATATCCTTTCTTTCAGGAGTGCTAGTTCTGCAAGTTTCGCAGGAGAGCTTCTGTAAAGTTTGGAAGGTAGGAGACGAGGTACTGGCAGAAGTAAAGCTGTGAGTACCGGGCGTGAGTCGTGCTTCGGTAGCTCAGTTGGTAGAGCACTTGCCCGCGAAAGGCAAAGGGCCCGAGTTCGAGTCTCGGTCGGGCACACAGTTTTAATCTGCCAGGAAGTTTCATTATATAAGATGGTTACATATAGCTTAGAGGCTCAGTGATATGGTTAAATGTAATGAAAGAACCCACTGGTAACTGTTATATGATCTCCGTAAAGGAACAGCACCATGTCCCATGTGTTGAAATAGGCTACTTCATTCTGAATATTTCTCGTGTTCTATTCAAAATATCTGTTAATAGTGCCTTATAATCAACATAGAAGTTCATAGGTACGTGGTGTGGCGGGTAAGATGGGCAGTCTCTGGCAAACTCTAGTAAATATTTCGTGATGCTGTTTTTGCTAAGTCTCAGTAGGCAGCGTGGTGAATTTTACGACTTATGCAAGTAATTTTTAACGAATATAGCTGCCGAATTACACCATCTACAGCCTTGTCATTGGATATGTTTACGTTTTTTGTATGGCAGTGGGAAGAGCCTTCGAAGGATAAATCAAATACGTAATAGGTATGAAACGTCGCGTAATTGTATCAGTACAATAGCGTCGATAACCATTGTGCCTCGGTGAGGAAAAGGGATCTCACAAATATTTGCCTTAATGTACCAAACGTAAGGAAACGTTTAACTCATGTACATTTTGAGTGTTTACCTTGAGTCTGAATGACATTATTCCATGTGATCCATTGAATACAGCAACCAGACAGCTTCCTCATGCAGCTATTTAGACTTTCACGATGTATTGTATACGATGGTTGAAAAAGTGTCTGTGGTTTTCGTTCACAGTGAATGTCGCCAAATTGTTAGAGCAACTGTGTATTCTCAAAGGTATCCTGTTCGTACTAAGTCTTCGTGATTTGAATTACAACTGTAAGAAATTATGAAACTACAAGTGTGAAGAAATATTTACAGAAAAAGAAGAACAGCTAGTGATGAAACCATTACTACTAGCATGCTATCGGCGATAACTCAAGAACCACATGTTACTGTGGTTCAAACTGAATGTGCATGTGGGATCAGCCAAAGGAGTGTTCTACATTAAAGCGAATTGAAGTACTCAATGTATTGCTCTGTGTATGATGGGTATTAGTATGTTTACTTCTAAAAGTACAGTATCGTGTACTGATACTCATGACATATTCTACACAATCTTTCACTAATGACATATGTAATGTTGTGTCTTAAGAACCGTTTTAACCCTTTTCCATGAAGATGTTCCATGACAAACTGGTCGATATTTGGTTTTAAAGTAAAAGCAGCTAATGGAAAAACATGCATTTTATAAATTATTTACCCTTTCTTTACAGATATGTCATTTGGTTCTTTTTCAAATAGCGAAGTCCGCTATCACATGTGATTGACCACTTTAAATTAGCACAGTTTTCTAATAGCACTTGAAATCAATATTTAAATTAAGTTACTGGAAAATTAGTAAACTATTCATTAAATAAAAACACAAGACGGACAAAATATGAGGTACTGATGCTGTGTTCATTTTCCGTGTACATGCAGTGAATACGACGACCTGAGTAAGATTTGCATAATGTAGAAGATATAAAAGACGACGTAAATCAATAAATAAGATAGATACAGGTACATAGCTTTCAGGGGCGATAGCTGTAGCGCATTGCTATCATGTGCGATATCATTGGTTGAAATCGCATGAAGCGATTAAAATTTGTTAATTCAGGCGTTCACTGATTAAATGTTTATTGACTGTGAAATACACAACTGGCCATTAAAATTGCTACACCAAGAAGAAATGCACATGATAAACGGGTATTCATTGGACAAATATATTATACTTGAACTGACATGTGATTACATTTTCACGCGATTTGGGTGCATAGACACTGAGAAATCAGTACCCATAACAACCACCTCTGGCCGTAATAATGGCCTTGAGACGCCTGGGCATTGAGTCAAACAGAGCTTGCATGGCGTGTACAGGTACACATGCCCATGCAGCTTCAACACGATACCACAGTTCATCAAGAGTAGTGACTGGCGTATTGTGACGACCAGTTGCTCGGCCACCATTGACCAGACGTTTTCAATTGGTGAGAGATCTGAAGAATGTGCTGGCCAGGGCAGCAGTCGAACATTTTCTGTATCCAGAAAGGCCCGTACAGGACATGCAACATGCGGCCGTGCATTAAGCTGCTGAAATGTAGGTTTTCGCAGGGATCGAATGAAGGGTAGAGCCACGGGTCGTAACACATCTGAAATGTAACGTCCAGTGTTTAAAGTGCCGTCAATGCGAACAAGAGGTGACCTAGACGTGTAACACCTTACCATCACGCCGGGTGATACAGCAGTATGGCGATGACGAATACAAGCTTCGAATGTGCGTTCACCGCGATGTCACCAAACACGGATGTGACCATCATGATGCCGTAAACAAAACCTGGATTCATCCGAAAAAATGACGTTTTGCCTTTCGTGCACCCAGGTTCGTCTTTGAGTACACCATCGCAGGCGCTCCTGTCTGAGATACAGCGTCAAGGGTAACCGCAGCCATGGTCTCCGAGCTGATAGTCCATGCTGCTGCAAACGTCGTCGAACTGTTCGTGCAGATGGTTGCTGTCTTGCGAACATCCCCTTCTGCTGACTCAGTGATCGAGACGTGGCTGCACGATCCGTTACAGCCATGATAAGATGCCTGTCATCTCGACCGCTAGTGATACGAGGCCGTTGGCATCCAGCACGGCGTTCCGTATTACCCCCCTGAACCCACCGACTCCATAATCTGGTAACAGTCATTGGATCTCGTCCAACGCGAGCAGCAGTGTCCCAATACGATAAACCGCAATCGCGTTAGGCTACAATCCGACCTTTATCAAAATCGGAAACGCGATGGTACGCATTTTTCCTCCTTACACGAGGTGTCTCAACAACGTTTCACCAGACAACGCCGGTCAACTGCTGTTTGTGTATAAGAAATCGGTTGGAAACTTTCCTCGTGTCAGCACGTTGTAGGTGTCGCCACCGGCGCCAACATTGTGTGAATGCTCTGAGAAGCTAATCATTTGCATATCACAGCATCTTCTTCCTGTCGGTTAAATTTCGCGTCTGTAGCACGTCATCTTCGTGGTGTAGCTATTTTAATGGCCAGTAGTGTATTAACATCAGCAGCTTTAAAGATATTGAAGTATCGTCACGTCATTGATGCGCCTTATTTATCTGAGATCGCATATGTGTTCAGATTTACATTACTAGTTGACTGTCAGTTACTTTTTAATCTCAAAGAGCTGTAGCCTGGCCATCTTTTATGTTCGCTGACACTCAGCCACTTGTTGGAGCATCTCCTCCGCAAAAGCCGTGCGAGCAACAGCCGTCCAGATTCCCGGTTTCTGCGTTTCTCCCCATTTCCGGCGACGCTGCTAGTCTGTGTAAATGGACTCGATCGTACCGATCACCTAGGCGGAAGTCGCAACTGCCGCGGCGCGACCTAAGACCTGGGTCCACTAGCATTATAGCCGTGCAACAAATTTAGCTTGCCTCGTACCAGTACTGGAAGCCCGATTAGTCTGCCTAGAGACGCGTTTTGTTACAGTAAATATCCCAATGCAGGCTCTGAACCAGTGGTTCATACGTTTCTGCGACCCTGTAGGCTCAAAATTCATCAACTTTCACTATAGGGAGTTGGAGAGTCGAGTTCCACTTAATAGGTTAGGGGACTATAACACACAAGAGGCGGCTACACGGGTAGAGGGACTTATGTAGTATCGAAAGGGCGGTATTCTAGGTTAGAGGATCTCCGCGAAGTATAGAAAGTGCAGCAGTCTGGTACGGTGCAGGGTAAAAACAGGGAAGGGGTAAAACCGGCAACTATCGATGTTGCAGTTGTAATCTGTTGTATCTGTGTAGCGAAAGAAATAGATCCCTTTAGTTTCTTTGGGCAGAATTTATACCTGAAATGCGGAATAAATTCATAATTTGTTCCTTTTACCGACCATTCAGCAGAGATGACACAGCTGCTGAACGATTCAAACGGAACTTGAATCTCATTATAAATAGGTGCATACAATTTTAAAGTCTATGGTGGGCGTAAAACATCGTCCTATATTATGCTAAATACTTGCTCCAAAAATTATTTTGATCAATTAGTTGCCGGCCGGTGTGGCCGAGCGGTTCTAGGCGCTTCAGTTTGGATCCGCGCGACCGCTACGGTCGCAGGTTCGAATCCTGCCTCGGGCATGGATGCGCGTGATGTCCTTATGTTAGTTAGGTTTAAGTAGTTCTAAGTTCTAGGGGACTGATGACCTCAGATGTTAAGTCCCATAGTGCTCAGAGCCGTTTGATCAATTAGTTCAGGAGCCCAGTCTACTAGTAAATAGTTGAGAGAGAATATACTTGACCTATTAGCATCAAATAATCCAGAGCATCGTGACGGGTATTGATATCCGTCTCTGCAAAGTCGTTGTAGCGATACTGAATACCATAACATCTAAATCCACCGACAATATTCGCTAAATATATCTGTACATTCAGGTTAAACAAATGTGAGCACCGCCTATGTTCGAGGCGAGGCCTGCGAGAAAGACAGGCAGCTGCGCTTACGTCACGAAGGTAGTCCTGTGCTCGCTCGCTCTCTCAATTTAGTAGGCAAACTAGATTTCTGTACCTGTTAACTCGTAATTAGGCGTGTCCGTACAAACAAAAACTGAATCTTCTGCTGGAATCTGCTATCATGGAATCTTACTTGTATTGGTCCTATAATGATGTGAAGTCCATGGGCCTACTTATAATTTGTTACAGCTGTACTGGTGTACAATAAAATAAAATCATGCTAAACCGATTATCAGTTGCATAAGGCGCCACTTCCACCATGTAATGAGTACTGTTAAGCAGAAAAGAGTAAATGCTATAAATAAGCAGTTATACGATTTGTATCGAGTATAGATTTTAAATTAAATTTTTCTGTAGTACTGTTAATCAGTAAGTCTTCGTATAAGCAGATTCCAGTGGAAGATGGAATTCTCGTTAGTACTTACACGCCCAGCTGAGAGCTAACAGGTTTAGAAACGCATTTTGTCTGCTGAGCTGAGCGAGCGAGCGAGTTCAGGACTACCTTCGTGACGTAGGCGCCACGGCCTGTCTTTCTCGTGGGCCTCGGTTCGAGGTCAACATGCAGTAAACACTCGCAGAAGGCAGGTGGCAGCATTATCAGTGGAGTGTATACAAAGCGTGTCGTGGAGACGCGAAGATAGTGCAGTCGTTGTCAAGTCCAACACGCAATTATCTTTGGCTTTCAACCCAAGGGTGGAAGCATTTACGAAACGGCTAAGTTCGTAAACTATTCGCGTGCCGCCGCGGTTAACTTGTACCGAGCATGGCACAGTAGCGCTATCCAAAGCCGGCACCGAGAATCTTTGGAGCAAACACGCCACAGGTGACAGGGATAAACGACGGCTGTGGCGATGTGTACAGGCGAACAGATGTGCAACTGTTGAGCAGCTGACCGCCCAGGTGAACCAAGAGGCTACCGACACGCTTTTAATAGTTTCAGAACGCTATCTCGAAATCTGACAGAAAATCCAAAGAGATTCTGTCTTATGTGAAGTACACATGCGGCAGAAACAATCACTCTTTACTGCGTGACAGCAGTGGTAAGGTTGCCGATGACAGCGATACTAGAGTAAAGTTACTAATCACTATTCCTTCACCAACGCTGACGAAGTAAATATTTAAGAATTAGAATTTAGAACAGCTGCCTACATGAGTAACTTAGAAGTAGATATTTCTGTATAGCGATGCAGTTTAAATCAGTTAATAAATTGAAGTCTTCTGACCATACTTTGTATCAGTTACGTTACTTTCAGTGTGTACTGATATTACAACTACAGACTTACCAGCATACACTCGCATAACGGCTCACTCGACGAGAGATCATTTCCTGTACTCCAGAAAGGAAATACGACTAACCTGCTCAATTACAGACACTTATCACTGTGGTCGACCTCCAGTAGGATTTTGGAAAATGTGTTAGAACATTATGAATTACACATCATTTGGATTTGCAGCTCCTCGTGTTTACCGTGTTTGCAGTTAAAATTGTTAGATTTAAGGTCTGCCAGATATGCGAAACACCGTTTTCTCCAAGTTCCCAAACATTTTTCAGGACCGTTGTGCCATCATCAGTGGGCTTCTGTTTTATTTAATCGTCACAATCGGTTTGCATGGTCTTCCAGGACCACTTGTGCATTATTTATTACAGGTAGCTTGTCATGTTTTAGTGACAAGCCCTTTTGTTCTCAGCATGAAGGTGAAGTGTTGGGAAGCACACGTAAACATAACACGTATTTTCACAAAGTAAGACCGTAAGAGATCTGGACGTTGCAAAAAGTGGCAGTAGACTCCAAATAAGAAGAGGTTTAAGGTCATCCACGTGAGTACTAAAAGGAATCCGTTAAATTCCGGTTACAGGATAAATCACCCAAATTTAAAGGTTGTGAATTCAATTAAATACCAATGGATTTCAGTTACTAACAACTTAATTTGTAGATATCGTGTAGATAATGATAAGAAGAAGGCGATTCACGGAGTGCCTTTCATTGGCTGAAAACTTAGAAGATGCAATGGATCTACCAAACAGACTGCCTTAACGACTCCTCCAGTCCTTTTCCGGAGTACTGTTGCCCATATTGAATCCGTACCAGAAAGGATTGTTGAAGGACATCGAAAAAGTTTGAAGAAGGGCAGCTCGTTTTATTACCGCGAAATAGAGGAGGGAGAGTGTTATGGATGTGATAAACGAACTGAAGTATCCATAATTGAAACCAAGATTATCGTGCGCGTGCTCCACTCTACACAACGACAGCACGCTCGCTGATAGTCATGCTCCGTGCGGGTGAATGACTAGCAGCCAATCGACGTCATTTGACGCTGCTATTGACTGGAGGGGTGGACTTAATGTTCTGACGGATCAGTGTATGTTTAGACAATAGTTTTACTGATTTCTCCTTAAGAAACGTTTGTACTCTGCCGTGTCCAATGTAGAACACATAAACGATCATTTCTTCCTGAATATTTTCTTGTTGAAACATAGTCTTCCTCTCTATCGATCCCTCTGTCTACGTGCTGTTCCAGAGGACGTTACTTAAGTTAAAAAGTCGTAGAAAAATATTCGTACGGAATATGAATGGTATTCAGAGAATCAATAAGTGAATCCACTACTGGCGTGTATAACGTGTGCCATAGCTCGTTAGATTCAATGAAAGGCGCACACTGCGTTTCGTATAAACTCACGTGGTAAGAACCTGCTAGCCTCTTTTGTGACAGTCTACACAGATGGTGTGTTTGTACCATGTTTAGTAGCTGATCTTCCA
The DNA here is from genome assembly GCF_021461395.2 of Schistocerca americana. Classification (NCBI taxonomy): domain Eukaryota; kingdom Metazoa; phylum Arthropoda; class Insecta; order Orthoptera; family Acrididae; genus Schistocerca; species Schistocerca americana. The sequence goes on along the minus strand of NC_060119.1, from coordinate 1,198,157,875 downwards.
CAGCTAGACATCGCTTACACTATGTAGTCAGGATAGTGTTGTAAGAACTATTTCTTTGAATATGTTACGAAACTCACTTAAGGTGCAAAGTTTACAGATTCCTAAAAAGCCTGTCCAACAAATCAAAACTATTGTTTCTTTAAAATGCATTTTTCTTGTTGCTCACACCACGGCTTGTGGGAAGTGTCAAGTGTATACATAAATGATGTCAAATTATTTTAGAGAGAGAGGGTGGTGGGAAGGAGAGAGAGAGAAAGAGAGAGAGAGAGAGAGACAGAGAGAAAGAGAGAGAGAGAGAGAGATGGAGAAGACAGTAAGAGGTGGGAAACAGAGAGGGGTGGAGGGAGGGAGCAAGATGATAGAGAGAGAGAGAGAGAGAGAGACAGACAGACAGACAGAGAGGGAGGGAGAGAGAGAGAGAGAGAGAGAGAGAGAAAGAGAATCAAAGGGAGGGAGGAAGAGAGTATTACGATGAAAGACTCGTGCAGCAACAGCAGATATTCAGACGGCCTGTGAGAGCGTTTGATGCATAGGACGCAGTGTGTTTGTTCTCTTTAAATGAAAACTGGTGTCACAGAGTTTCGCGAAGGTATTCGTTTGAGTTTCTATCTTTAGTGTATAACTTTCTTACTTTTTTGTCCCAGTCTTTGTGAATCTGCTATTGAAAGTGCTCGAACAGTTAAATGTCTAGTGTTCATTTTTCTTGCTTCAGGAACGACAGCTTTTACGAGAGACACACAGTAGGCGATCTTCCTCAGAACTTCATTAACTTCCTGTACTTTGTCAAGGATGGTAGCTACATCAGACTCGAATTCAAAAAGAAAATTCCAGCAGCTACTGTCACCGTTCATCCCGACTGCAACGATGCTGCCAGGTACGTTACTTTGCATAAATTCATTTTAGTTTTCAATTTTCAAATATAATTTAACACCACTTGCTACAAAGGCTACACAATTCTCATTAACTCATCACACTTCGCTATCGACTATGATTATGTTTACATAAGTCATCGGTGAGGCATCGATACCGAAGAAAAAACACGCAGCAATGTGGAAAAGCGTACAGCCTACCATTAATACTAGTGGATACACTGCCCTAGTAAGGACTGAATGCAATTGTACTTAAGAATAAACGTAGATCAATTTTGAATGATCAGTTCATTTATTATGAATCACAAAACGAAAATCAACCGAAACCATAAGATTTCCAGTGCTAGAGTGCATATTTTTTTCCTTAATCCATTTCCATTTGACGGGGTTTAAGCTACCGCAACAGTAATACGCATATACGCGACAATGGTCGTTACTCAGATGAGAGCCAATTTGTTTAGGCAAGTGATCAGAGAATCAGATCGGTTATTCATATCCAAGTCTAAGTACATTTCATACTTAAGAATTCTCTAAACAACATATAGAGAAAATCAAAATAGAATGAATGATTACAGTTCACGGAGCGGTAATAATTACTTATGTAACCTCACGGTAATCTAGCTTTGATTAATCAGACCTTACATTTTAGTATCATTCACTGTCGAGAATGTAACAATTAAATACGAATGAATACAAAATAAGCCGGCCGTAGTGGCCGAGCGGTTATGGGCGCTACAGTCTGGAACCGCGCGACCGCTACGGTCGCAGGTTCGAATCCTGCATCGGGCATGGATGTGTGTGATGTCCTTAGGTTAGTTAGGTTTAAGTAGTTCTAAGTTCTATGGGACTTATGACCTCAGCAGTTGAGTCCCATAGTGCTCAGAGCCATTTGAACCATTTGAAGACAAAATAACATAAAAGTACCAAGACAACGCTGAAGTGTGATAGTCAAGGTGTCGGCACCGGTACACAAATTTTCCGAAACACAAATAAGTATTCAGTAGAGGAGATCAAAAATTAAAATTCACAATCCTTTGCCAGATTCAGTAGTTTCGGCCGGTATTAAATATTTGTTTAAAAATTGGTTAAGGTTTATTGCAGTACAAATGTTTCATAATGTCTTTGGTTAGTCAACAAGAGATGAACCTTCCATTTAAAAGAAAATTTAACTTTACTTTGACACAATCAGGACCTGGTTACATTTTTCATTCAGAATGAGATTCTCGGAACTGAAAATAAAAGGGAATGGACAACGATTCGCGGTAGAAAAATTATTATTTAGCTTCACACAATTACTGCAATCTTCAAAGAAAACTCTTGTTGGACATTGGCTAGTGTTTTAAAGAGCTCGATGTCTGAAGTAGTTCCGTCTTACTTTCTGCGAAGCTCCTACGGCGACGTATTAGTTGGGCGGCACCAATTACAACAACTGTCCAGCAGATGTACACATTTTTAAAGCTTACTTCGACCAAGTAGATTTGTTTTTTCAAATCCTCTTGGCGCGTCCTCTTAGTTCACCATTGTACTAGGACCCATGCAAACTGCGTTTCCTCTCAGTCATAAGGCAATGCCGCACTTCTACATCGATAGCCCCCTCCCCCCACGCCCCCATCCCCACCCACCCACCCACCCACCCACACACACACACACACACACACACATACACACACACATGGGACGATGACAGATTTTTTGCACGCGTTGTATTTGGCGACGAAGCGTCATTCACCCACAGCAGTAACGTTAACCGGCACAATATGCATTATTGGGCAACGGAAAATCAACGATGTCTGCGACAAGTGGAACATCAGCGACCTTGGCGGGTTAATGCATAGTGCGACATATTTTATCGATGGCAATCTAAATGGTGCAATATATGCCAGTCTCCTACGTAACGTTCTACCGATATTACTACAAGATGTTTCACTGCATGAGAAAATGGCGATTTACTTCCAGCATGCTGGATGTCCGGCACATAGCTCGCGTGCGGATGAATCGGTATTGAATAGCATATTTCAGGACAGGTGGATTGGTCGTCGAAGCACCATACCATGGCCCGCACGTTCACCGGATCCGACGTCCCCGGATTTCTATCTGTGGGGAAAGTTGAAGAATATTTGCTATCGTGATAAACCGACCACGCCTGACAACATGCGTCAGCTCATTGTCAATGCAAGTGCGAACATTACGGAAAGCGAACTACTCGCTGTTGAGAGCAATTTCGTTACACGTATTGCCAAATTCATTGAGGTTGACGGACATCATTTTGAGCATTTATTGCATTAAGTTGGTATTTACAGGTAATCACGCTGTAACAGCATGCGTTCTCAGAAATGATAAGTTCACAAAGGTACATGTATCACATTGGAACAACCGAAATAAAATGTTCAAACGTACCTACGTTCTGTATTTTAATACAGAACGTACCTGTTACCAACTGCTCGTCTAAAATTGTGAGCCATATGTTTGTGACTATTACAGTGCCATCTATCACAAAGCGAAAAAAGTGGTCCAACTAAAACATTCATATTTATTTACGTACTACAGGAATATGTAATAAAAAATGGGGGTTCTTATTTAAAAAACGCAGATGATATCCGTTTGACCTATGGCAGCGCCATCTAGCGGGCCAACCATAGCGCCATCTGGTTTCCCCCTTCAAGCTAGATGAGTTTCGTTCATTGTAGTTTTTTCGTTTATGCTTATTTCGTGAGATATTTGGCCCGGTAGCGATCAATGGACCACCCTGTATATATATATCACAGAGAGATGCCAGCCCGCTGACAACCGTGCCGCCGCCGCCGTTGCTAGGTCACGGATGCGAGCTACACAGAGGGATCAGCTCCTTCCCTGACTCACATTTATTAACATGGAGAGGGCACGACGCTGGGATCGCGGATTTACTTCAAACTTTGTACACTTTGGTTGGCCATTAAAACAATCATCAGGGCGTCAGAGGACAGCGCACCATAAGTAGGAGGGTCGTCATCATGTGGACACGTCCGATGGACGCAGTCATCGGAATAGGTACGGTACTGTCTCTTCCATTTCAGCGGCCATCATTGCTTCCTAACATGCTGCTCCGTGTCGGATAGTGGGCGGCTATCGCCCGACATGTGGCCAGATGCCACAAAAGCGGATGTCTGTACACCCCCATGATCAACAACCGTGGGATCGGGACAGACAGCTTGTGGCTGCTGACGGTCTTCGTTCATTTGTATTGCCTCCGGCAGGAGTGTAGGAGAGACGGGCGAAACTCCCATCGCGTCGTCGAGATGTGTCGACGCCGGTACCGACTGATTCAGATGGAACACAGCAGGCAGCACCTCCGCAGGCGCGTAAGACAGAGGTAACACAGTGGGCGCCGCAGGAGGAGCGACGGCTCCCATCGGCGTCTGAACATATTTGACAACGAGATCACTTCGTGACTTGCTACGGACTTTACACAGAATTAGAAAATTTTATGAATGTTTTTTCGCTGACAACTCTCACAAAATGATAAAAAGAGAAAGTTTATTGCTTCAAACATTTTCGCTGTTCATGGAGTAAAACTGCTCCACCAGACTTCACTACTAACCCTACTCGCGACACATTTCCCAGGCACGGTTCACATATACTACCACAAATACTTCCAAAATTATCGTTCTACTATTCATAGTGCAGGAGATATGACATCACAAACAATGTGATACGTGAAAATGAAACTGAAGGGCAAAATTCGTTAGAGATACGGGTGAAACAAATGTGCAAATACGTGCGAAATTTATTATATTAATGAGATTGGATTGGATTGGATTGTTTGGGGGAGGAGACCAGACAGCGAGGTCATCGGTCTCATCGGATTAGGGAGGGACGGGGAAGGAATTCGGCCGTGCCCTTTCAAAGGAACCATCCCGGCATTTGCCTGGAGCGATTTAGGGAAATCACGGAAAACCTAAACCAGGATGGCCGGACGCGGGATTGAACCGTCGTCCTCCCGAATGCGAGTCCAGTGTGCTGGCCACTGCGCCACCTCGCTCGGTATTAATGAGAAATATCTGACGTGTGTACATGGGAAAATCCACAAATAAAATCTTCTGCTGTACCGCTGGATGGATTTCAACCAAACTTGGTAATCATATTACTATCTGGGGGCGGTTCGGGGGGGGGGGGGAGGAGTAAGAACTAGAATCCTCTTATACGTGTAGGGGTGATAGGGTGGAGATAGAAGAAGGAAGAAAAGATGGACCGAGACCGGGTGGGGGGGGGGGGGGGGTGAGGAGGAAGAGATGGATCGAGACAGGGGGAGGAAAATATGGAGTTAAAGGAGGAGATGGATATAGTGCGGAATTATGGGGAGGAGCTGTTGTATAAGAAGACATTCAGACTGGACATGGTCTTTCCAGCCACAACTTGAACAGGTTCGAGGCTGACCGTCGTACTTCACGACAGCCTTGTAGCCCACAATAACCTCGTAGGAAGGCAAGTGTTTCTGTAGTGAAATTTTTATCTGAGGGACATCATTGAGGACACGGTATGTTTCGAATGTCTTCCACGTTTCAGCATCGTGACTGACGACCTTGCCGTAAGGTTTAAAGGCGGCCACAACAACGTCCGACGGTACCTCAAACGGGTGTTCGAAAACCCGCAACGATCGTGGATCTAAACCAGCATGATCACCACTAAAGTCCCTATATGTCGGTCAGAGTATCGGTGGTTGAGATCGTTAGCATGGCGCCGCCCAAAGTCGGCGCACAGCTCGTCATTCACCAGCTTTAGGTACACAGTAGTACTGCGGAGCGAAAAATGAGTTCCGAGAACATCTTGTGGCGGGAGACGCATTTCATCCCATATAAAACGTTCTACTTAATACGCCTTAGTACTTTAAACATAGCTGCGCTATAGCAATGGTTCCACGTAAATCAAACTAAGAACAGCCGACCAGTTGCAAAGGATAAAGTAATCTTTACCTAGGTTTCAATAGATATAAATCTATCTTCTTCAGAAGACGGCAGTATTATAACAACATGAAGTGATATGTCCTTATCGTTTAGGCAAACATCAGTCGCTTAGGCGCTCTGCAACTTCTATGTACCTATTTTATTTGTTTGACAAACCCTGTTGTCAGGGCTATATTTTATATGATTAATGTAACTATGCAGATGTTTGCCTAAACGATAAGGACATATCACTTCATGTTGTTATAATACTGCATCTTCTGAAGAAGATAGATTTATATCTATTGAAACCTAGGTAAAGATTGCTTTATCCTTTGCAACTGGTCGGCTGTTCTTAGTTTGATTTAATACGCCTTAGGTCTTTCGTGATCCAAAGGAAAAGTTAATGTAATTGTTACTTGGCAGTAAGAAAACGCCATGATGGTCGATAAATTCGGAGTCTCGAACAAGCTGCTACACAGAAGTAAACAAACGCGCTCTCGCTCGCGTGCAGCACAACACAAACAAGGCGTGCGCGCCTCACCACTGCCGAAAGCAGACTGTCACTTGACAATCACCAACTCTAACAGCGAGCCCCTACACGCAAATAAACCGATTACATAACAGACACGTAGTCTCCCCACTAAATTTTGTTTGTGTATGGACAAGTAATCTTTTCTTTCTTTCTTCTTTTGCTTGTGCCTGTTTTCCCATGGAGACATAGGGTCAGCATGGTTAAGCGGATGTGGCAATGTTAGTTGAAGGGGTGGCCAGATGCTGCGACCCCGTACCCCCCGGGAAGGAATTAGTGTGCCCTAACTGTCTGTGACTAATGTAATCCATGGAAAAGTGCGAAAGTTCAAATGGTCAAATGGTTCTGAGAACAATGGGACTTAACATCTGAGGTCATCAATCCCATAGAACTAAGAACTACTTAAACCTAACTAACCTAAGACATCACACACATCCATGCCTGAGGCAGGATTCGAACCTGCGACCGTAACGGTCGCGCCGTTCCAGACTGAAGTGCCTAGAACCGCTCAGCCACACCAGCCGGCAGTGCGAAAGTGTTCAGATGTTTGCGAGCCCTGTAACTGAGATGGAACGTGGGGACCAGCCCGATATTCACCAAGGGGGATGTGGAGAACCGCCTAAAAACCACATCCAGGCTGGCCGGCACACCGGCCCCCGTCGTTAATTCGCCGGGCAGATTCTATCTGATGTCGACGCGCCTACCTGAGTCCAGGAAGCAGAGCGTTAGCACTATCGGCTAATCTGGCGGGTGTGTATGGACATGTAATCTCTGCTCTATATTTTGCTCATGTATGGAATTTAGCCCAACTTTACCTCCCACTGTATAAAATCTAGGTATTACCAAAATCTATATGCCCCCATAAATCGCTATCCAACATATACTCGTATGCTAAACTTTCACTGAATAGAACCTAATATGAATTGAACTGTAACTGATCTGAATGCAACTTGTCTCCATATTAAATGCGCAACTGAAGTAAAACAATTGTCTGGCCAACTTAAAATTTCCACTTACCTCGCCCGTTGACAACATCATTGCAGATTTCTCGAAAGCACAACAGCAAACACCAAGAAGGCAGCTGCGAAACTAGATTTCTGTTTCTAACTACATATCCAAACCGTTGCATATCAAAATGTATAATGGTAAACAATGGTGTCGGGAAATAATCATCCCTATGAAATGATATTCCAAGATAACGATTTAGAATGAAGTATGTATTCAACAAGAAAGGGTCAAGCTTCGCTTGATCTACACCAATAGTATTGGCCGGATCAATACTATGCTTAACAAGGTGAACGATAATTTAAAAATGTGAACAGAGAATTTCTGTAAAAACCAAACAGCTTAATCAATTAACATGTTAATGCATTACTCAGGCAAGGTGGGTGGTCATTGTCTCGGCTCTGAGCGAATTAACTAGCTGACAATAATCGTTCCTAGCTGCACAGAGCTGCAGTCTTACCCTAGACTTCTTGTCTTCAAAAACAATAACTTTATTCAAAGTACACATTCTCTTCATTTTCTAATGTATTCATCTCACTCATTCTTCCTATCCTTTACAATCAATCGTTCTTCATAGAACAGATACCACCACAAGTCAACACAGCCCTATTGAATATGTCCACCACCTACCACACATTTCGACTAAGAATGTATCAGACTGTGCAGACGCAAAGACTGTGCCGCGACAAGACCAAAGATTGTTTAACAGTAACGAAACTTGGTCTCTCTGTGATGCGCACATCGATGACACACAAAAACCAAATGACATGACCACCTTACAAGTTCTCTTGTGATTTTCTCGGAATTATCAGATTATTGCCCCTTTCCACTTGCACATTACGTTCTTTTAATGATCTACTAAGGGTGTACAAAGTTCGTAGTTAATCTGTGATGACAACGTTGTGGTCTACCATTGCGATAATGTCTCGCGCTGCGTGTGGTCACGCGATACTGGAATCATCCTGTTTATACGAAAGGGTAAAGGGGGAGATCCATCACATACCAACATCGTTTACACCCACCTTGCGCAGAATCCTTCAGAATATTTGAAACTCGAACATTAAGAAGTTCCTGAATGAACAGTAACTTCTGTAAAGATTCACCACGCCTTCAGACGAAGAAATCAAAGGTGCGACGCACAGTTTGCCTGTTTTACATTCACACTGCCTTGGAAGATATCGTCTAAGATATCCGAAAGATGTTACCGTGCAGTATCGTAGACTGATAACCAATATAAGATCATAAAGAATATCTTGGCGGATAATCGAGTTATTAGTTGAACGTTTCACTAACTGGACAGAGCAGGCTATATTGGTTCACTTGAGAAGAAAGTAACATCAGGTATGCCCCAAGGAAGTATAATAGCACCTCTAATGTTTTCATTATACATAACCGATCTATCAGCACAATGCCAATGTTCTGTGACGATAATTTAGTATACAGCAAAGTATCGTCGTTGGTTGATCGTGAGGAAGCGCTGGGAGTTCTGAAAAAAATTTCGTGTTTGTGCAATGAGTGAATACCGTTCACACAGCACCTCAAAGGGAAATCAGTATAGCGTAATATTCCTTAAAGTAGGTGTCTTTTTTTTTTTTTTTTTGGTCATCAGTCTACTGACTGGTTTAATGCGGCCCACCACGAATTCCTTTCCTGTGCTAACTTCTTCATCTCAGAGTAGCACTTGCAACATACGTCCTCAATTATTTGCTTGACGTATTCCAATCTCTGTCTTCCTCTACAGTTTTTGCCATCTACAGCTCCCTCTAGTACCATGGAAGTCATTCCCTCATGTCTTAGCAGATGTCCTATCATCCTGTCCCTTCTCCTTATCAGTGTTTTCCACATATTCCTTTCCTCTCCAATTCTGCGTAGAACCTCCTCATTCCTTACTTTATCAGTCCACCTAATTTTCAACATTCGTCTATAGCACCACATCTCAAATGCTTCGATTCTCTTCTGTTCCGGTTTTCCCACAGTCCATGTTTCACTACCATACAATGCTGTACTCCAGACGTACATCCTCAGAAATTTCTTCCTCAAATTAAGGCTGGAAAGTAGGTGTACAAACATATAACTGCTATTCCACATGCAACGACAAGCTTATCATAGACTACGTTGCTGATTTGTTGGAAAGGTAAGACCTTAACGTCAATAGGTTTCATTGCGCTGGTTCGGCAAATAAAACTGGTCCGGAAAATATTGATAAGACTGACGCACGTTTGTTTGCCGGCCGAAGTGGCCGCGCGGTTCTGGCGCTGCAGTCTGGAACCGCGAGACCTCTACGGTCGCAGGTTCGAATCCTGCCTCGGGCATGGATGTTTGTGATGTCCTTAGGTTAGTTAGGTTTAACTAGTTCTAAGTTCTAGGGGACTAATGACCTCAGCAGTTGAGTCCCATAGTGCTCAGAGCCATTTGAACCATTTTTTTGACGCACGTTTGGAACTTGTTAATGAACAGGATAATTACCCAACACGGAGAATCGTGGAACCATGATTTCTACTGCACCAGCCGGTAGCTGTCACGTGTCTACACATGTGCATATCCCGCAAGCTCTGTCGTGAGTACTGCGTTGTATCACCAGGTCTGAGGGAGTGACAGGAGCAGACGTGTTTAGTGACCAGCTGACTACAACATAAAATAGTGCTCATTATAAAACAGAGCGTCTTCAGGGCCGAGTATCATTTTTGGAAAACGTGTGCAGAACTGTTTTGGTAAGAGTTTAAGACGAGATTTTCTTGCAAAACCTCCTGAAAACGCTGCAATGCAAGTCTTAGTGACAAAACGAAGCGAAACGATCTCTATAGTGGACAAAATCATAACCATTCGAAAAGAATTAGGACACCAAAAAACACTGTTCGAGGGAAGGAAACTGTGGAACAAACTACGACGAAATTTCAGCGCCCTCTTTGCAAGTGGGAATCAACAGAATGTCATGTCAAAGGTGGTTTCGGTGTGAACTGGAATCAGGAATTCTGAATACTAGTTTTTCTTATTTCTTGAGATGAACTCTAGCACAGCTTGTTAGGGTACGTAAACTCATAGAACACGCACACTAAGCATCAGAAATTCCCCGTCAGATCCGTGAAGAACCGTTGCCTTATCTCAAGATTTGTGTAGAGTGCTCAGTCTCGTTAGCGCGCCGTAACACGATTCTTTCACCAAACTGTTTACTGCAAGCGTGGATCATCTCACAGAGGCTGAACCATCATCTCTATATTTTCAACAAGACGGAATAAGAACACACATCTGAATCTTCCTGGCAGGTTAAAACCGTGTGCCGGACCGATACTCGAAGTCGGGACCTTTGCCCTTCGCGGGCAAGTGCTCTACCATCCAAGCTACCCAAGCACGACTCACGCCCCGTCCTCAGCCTTACTTCCGCCAGTACCTCGTCTCCTACTTTCCAAACTGGAAACACACATCCTTGACAACTTTGTTACGACTGCATGAGGTGTTCTGTGCCAAACAGCGGAGGTAGTGCAATAAGCTAGCCATTCTCGCGTCCGTCGGCCGTCGTAATTTAATATATTATTATTGTTATTGTTATTTTTTCATTGTTGCCGACTTACGTGGTGGGCCATAATTAAAAATGATTTTTCATTTAATTTTGATTTACGATTAAATGCTTTCCTGAAGTTCTCCTTTTTAACAATATTAATTTCAAATTATTTGTTACGTTAATGAATGTTAGACTCGCTGAATCTTAAAACATGAGCATATAAGCTGAACAATGTAATAAACTTTTCATATTAATTTCTTCGGCTAGTCAGCTCACTTTAAAGCAAAAGATCTTTAGCTATTAATTACAATTGCGGCCCACACACGCGCGAGAGGATTTTTTCTTACCTCCGTTAACCATTGCCACGTAGTCGGAGTCCCGAGTCTGGCTGTCGGCTATGGTACTGAAAATAAGAATCTTAAAGCTACGTATTTCTACAACTTCGTGCGGCTGTGAAGAAAAATTAATATTATGTTAATAGCGGGCGGGTATTTCGCTTCCGCAAATTTTTCATAAGTTAATATCGCCACGTAATGGCGTCGTTGGCTGCATCGGCCGCTACGATTGTTGAACTGTAAATTACTTGAATGCAGGTTAATTCAAGGAAGGCGGACATGAAATCGGGATCACCTCTTACAAATTAAAAGTGCACAACAAGATTAAATCAATAAATTATCTGTTTAACTCATACAAATATGCTTACATTTGCCAGCACTCACAAGATATCCGCCTACATGCAATCAAGGCAAGAGAAGGAGTGAAGACGACTACAAAATTGACAAAAGAGCGTATCTTGTCACCTCTTTGGATCATTTTGTCATAAATTATTTCTTTGCAATCGAAACTTACATAGAGAAATTATTATTTCACGACTACATGATAAAAATATATTATTGAATTTTTAAATATCTCTTCTTTATAAATACTGTTTTTTAAGTCTTTTCGTAATATAGCACTGGGGACGCTATACCATCTTGATCACCAGCTCTCTCACTATTATTGTACCGGTGGAGAAAATTGAAGTGCTAGTTGTACTCAAATAATCCTCACACACTGGAAGAGCTACAGCAGAATATTGCAAACGCTCTTGCTGCCATAGTTTATGTAGAGCTGCTCCTCGTTTCTCACAGTTTGGTAAATCGAGCTCAGTGCTGGATCGACGCCACCGGTGGCCATTTCCTGTATCTTCTTTGATTTTCATTATGAGGAGTCAATCCTCGTCAGTGTTACTGTAAATATTTTTCGGGCCAGAGTCATTCTGCGCACGCTGTGTGTGACTGCCAACCAATTATAGCTCATTTCCAGTAAGAAGAGAGGAGGGACAGACTGCGTGAAGAGCGTCAGGTTCATGAAGGAGATCAAGCATGGGACCTTTCACCTACAATTTCCCAGCGACGAATTCTGGATCTTTTTCAAACGGCGCTTCATCTCTGAGCTCGGAGGAGAGATGACGGGCATGAAGCTGACTTCGTCGGGACGGCTCTCCGCCATTTCACTGGACTTCTTAACGAGATTCATATCCAGCGACGTCCGCATGAAGGAGCTGTCACTGGCCAGCATGAAAGTCGGCCATCTGGACGGACCAGTGATCACTATGCCCACACTCGAGATCCTGCAACTTCCAGATGACGGCATCATCACAATGAGTGAAGGTAAGCTATACGACTTACGTTCGGAAGTACGTTTCTTAAGCTATGTCCACTGGTCTTCCATTTGTAACACTCTGGTTTGATCTTACTGACTTATCCCGCTCGATCGGGATCTGATAGCAGCCCAAATAGATAATAACTAATGTGACCGTGTACCTAATGGGGCTGGCAATCGGATTGGACTGCTACGGAGTTGTTACATTCCATTTTGTCCTTCTCGAATGCTGTAATAATGAAATGTCTGGTGGCAGGAAGAACAACAACACAGCTTCATTAATCAACGACCTATATTCTCACAAAAACACAAAGTAAGGAGACAGCCACTGCCTTCGTCGTACAGAATTAATAACGGCTAATCTCAGCACAGGCCCTTTCGTTATTCATTATCGTCACACGCAATTTCAATCATTGTAATCCAACACTATAATCCAACACTGCAATCCAACACTGTAATCCAAATGATGCCGGCGCGGTAGACGCGTAATTACAATTATTGGCACAAAAAAAATCACTGAATCACACTAGTAATTATACCTTTTCACTTTCCCGTATATTTCTAACACAAAGGGGTTAAACCACGGCGATGGCCACTCCCTTTGTCGGTACGGTCTTGCATTCCAACAACAGACCTCCACCCGGCTCGGCCCGCAGCGCGTACCACACTCTACTGACTCAACACTCGCTCTCGCTCTCGCAACTCGACACACACTATCGATTGTTTGTCCTGTCGACCTGTGCTGTCGAAAACTTATAGTAAGGGCCTACGGACCCCTTACATCCCCGCCCTCGAAAACTTCTTTGAAGCCACAGGCGTAAAAGAATCGGCTATGGAATTAGACATCACTACATATGAACAAAACACACAGTGCAAATAAGTAATGAAATTACAATCACCAAGAAAATCCTTGACTCCGGTAGTGGGCTGCCTCTACAATAATATTCTACAAAAAGTTATTACATCTCAAAAATATGGCATTGTCCAAATAACACACAACATCAATCCTACCTACTTAACATAGCATGGTAAATATTTTTTTATAAACTTATCTTATCAAAAATTTCCAAAAACTTTTCAGTTTCAAAGGTTTGTACGAGTCATTAACTACATATCTGTTATAACTTGCTATAGCAAACACAAGAAAAGAAACTAGTTGAATGCCAGCTGCCCCTTTGGTATGCCGTCCTTTCAGCGGGGTTCGTGCCGTCCATACTACTATCACTCTAATTCATAATTCACTTGGCCAACACTTATAAAAGTTAAGGAAGAAATTCACAACTTATTGCTACAGCAAAGACAAGAAAACAACTAGGTGAATGCCAGCTACCCCTTTGGTATGCCGTCCTTTCAGCGGGGTTCGTGCCGTCCATACCACTACCACACTAACTTATAACTCCCTTCCCAACGCATATAAAAGTTAAGGAAGGAAAAAATCACAACTTATTTAAATCTTTAACACAAGCAAATTGACATTGAGACAAAATATGACATTTATACATTGAATGCCAGCTACCCCTTTGGTATGCCGTCCTTTCAGCGGGGTTTGTGCCTTCCATACTACTATCACTCTAATTTATAACTCACTTGGCCAACACACATAAAGTTAAGGAAGAAATTCACAACTTATTCATTACAGATTCCATAAATTTAAATGCTACATTGTACCGCTAAGCATGTCTTACATAATTATTTGCAACACTACAACTAATGTGGTCACCCAATGACAAATTTTAAACTACTGATCATTTCATTTTGCCAAACATCACTTCCATATGTGAATTGTTATCAAGAAAGCTTAGATGAGAGGTACAATATCTCCTGTTATATTCACACTAATTTAAATCCACTATATGGATATTTGTCATTCATTACTCAGTGCCAGAATTCTGCTTCTAAAGCTTGACCTATGTATAACCATAATTAACTCTGATAGCTAATTGGATACATGAATTACTAATTATTCATTAGTTACACCTTGTTTTATCAGTATACTTCAGATAAACATGTATACCTACAAATAACTTGCAAACAGATGTTGCTCATGTGCTAAATGACATACTTCAATATTTCAAACATCTCATACACCATACTCTTCATTACACATAACTTAACACCAACTTCACTGCAAATCCATATATATCTTCAACCTATATCAATCCTCCCTATACTTCAACACTTCAAACCTCTCATACTCAATATACATCATTACACATAACTCCCTCAACTTAACAGCAACTTCAACTGCATATATATCTTCTACCTACATCAACTCTCCATATTCGCTGCAATAACCACATAAAAATTCTACTTCAGGCTCCTTAGCCTCTCCATTCATCATATTTCACATCATTTATCCGAACAACTATCTCCTTGTGTATTTGTTTCTTTATATGTTCATCTACTTACAAGCTGATACATTACTTCAATTTTCTTACAACAGTTTGACCTTTTCATGCCTCATAAAACAACTCTATAAGATTACCCAAATTCTTGTTTAACCAATTAGCTTACCACGACATTATGTAAGCATTCACTTTCTAATATGGTTCTCATTTTATTCCTTCTGGCATTATTAATTTTAGTTATTTACTCACAGTAAACTGAGCTTTTTTTAAGTTATTGATTCTCTGACATCTCACACTCTACATCAACAGCAACTACTACAAATTTACTACATGGTTCCTGACTGAATTACTTGGATGACCACTACCAATCCTAACTACTACACTAATTGTCTTAACCTAAGGATAGAGAAAGATGGTAGAGGAGTGACACTTGAAATTAGAAATAAAGTCTCACCCAGCTGGGAGTGTACCAGTCGCCACTTGGTATACCAGCAAAAGAGTTGCTAGCTCCCTACACCTGACTTTCTTCAATTCGTACCTCTTCCTCATCTGGGTTATCCCTGTTCTCGTGTGAGTAGTACCTTTTTATGTTTTCCACATGTTCCTTACCATGCACTCTCTTTGTCCGTGCATACTCCAACTCCACAGTGTTAGGATGACCAATTTTTATAATCCTGTATGGTCCCTTACAAACGTGGTTAAATTTATGTATTTCAGAGTTTATTTTCTTTGATTTTGCATGAACCTTAGTCCCTTCCTTCTTCTTGATTCCCCAAGCGAAGGCCTCGCTTTCCATTGCAACCCTCTGATTATCCTCTTCTCGTCGCATGGCTATAGCATTTCTCAGATTGACAGCCAATTGGTTTTGCCTATCTCCTATCCCCTTAACGGCATCGTTGCATTGTTTCTGCACCTGCATCACCCCGGCGATTCCATGATAGCAATTTGTTTCCACTTCGGTGATCCTTTCTCCCAATTCGGCTTTAGTTTCTTCGATATCGTCTTCTATCTTTTTTGTTAGCTTCCCTTCTATCTTTTCCACGTCTCCCTGGACTTGGTCTATATTCTCCTGTAGCTTACTCTCTCTCTCATCGACGTTCATCTTCAGTCGTTCTGGTAACTCCTGCATTTCCTTCTTCAGATTACATTCCATCTTCGTGTACGATGTTTTGACCTCTTGTACTATAGTTTCTTGTAAATCTTCCTTTAGTGATTTGTAGAATATTTCCCTCCTTTCTCTTGTTTCTCGAAAATATTCCTTTAATGATTTTCGAGTCTCTTGAACATATTCCTTTACTGATTTTCGTAAATTTTCCTTTTGTGGTTCTCTAAATTCTTGTAAATCTTTCTTTAATGATTCTCTGAATTTGCGGAATATCTCTTCCCTTTCTCGTAAAGCTTCTTTTATTAAGTCTACCCCCATCGACCACTTATCTGCATCCTCTGAAACTGACTTATTTCTCATCGTTTGTTCCGGTGTCTTGGGATAACTAGTTAATGTGCTAATGGGCTATCTAATGACACTCCATAATCACTGATTCCCGAATCATCTCTGTCTTCCTGTCCTATCCCTTTCCTTTCAATTACTGCCTCATAAACCTGCTTATCTTCAGTAGACATGTTTGTTTATTTTTAATGCACAGGTAGGTAATATAGAATAACCTTTAGTAACCCAAAAACACTCCTAATTACCATGAAACTAATCAAACAGTACCTGAAGTATTTTTCAATTAATCCCTAAATTGATACAATGTGCAGGAGCATCGAACATAACAACTCTCAAAACCTAATCACTTCAAATATCAATTTTCACATACACAGCTTATGTAAAATGTTTTAAATAAGATAAATCATACCATTCATAAAATCTATACATATAAAATCCCCCAAAGACAATAAGCATATCTGTATAATTATCATTTAGACAGTGCAGTATGCATAAATAAGTATGCTCAATTCAGAGTATTTTTCGCAAACTTTTCGGAAATTACTGCAATTGGGCACTTTTCCTAACACGCAATTCAGTTTACATACGTTTATTTACCGCGAAAACTGCACATTGCAATTTAATGTTATGTCAACCAGTCGTCTCCACTCACCAACCGACGTTACCACTAGTCGCGATGTTTTGACGTTTGAAGTGGGCGTGGCGCTGTACTGCCGCCGGAACCGCGTGAAGTCGCGCTCCTCGCTGTGGTTGGACGTCGTAGTTCTCCGTCGGCCGCTCCGTGGCGCTGCAGGCGGGCGTAGTTTGTAGTTCGGCTGCTAGATGTCAGGACGGCGCTTGGTGTAGTGCGTCTGTGCTTGAACTACTCTTTGCACAGGTAGTTGGGATGACGTGTGAAATCACCTCGCAGATTGAAGCTCTTTGGCGCAACTGCTACACGTGTCTGTGTGACGTCACTCAACAATTGCGTCGCTACACGAATTGTCGTCCACATAACAGTTTATGGGTCCACAAGAAGCTGTCTGATTTTCACTATTCAAAAAACAATTTCGGTCACAATATTACTATTAAACACTTCTGTAAAGCTTTCGTGACGAATTCTTAGTTCTTTTTGCTATAGTAATGTTCACACGTGTCTTTCTTTAATGTTCACTTTTCACAGTTTTTCGTGCGGATTTACGCGTTTGCACATTACAACACAGTTTATCGACACTATTATTCTCATCTAAAATGGCAAGAAAAAGTTTAGTCACAATCGAAAGGTGCTATTACTTCGTATTATTCAAAATGCATTGTTTCTTGTCGCGATTTGAAAGTTTATGCTCTGTCTCGATCCAACATTGGAAAAAAAATTTTTATCACGTTAAATAAGATAATATTACCTATTGTTCTTTATGATTCGTCCGAAAATTGCACTTGTCCTTTCACGGTGAGCCAAGGGTGTAACACACCGGTTTGATCTTACTGACTTATCCCGCTCGATCGGGATCTGCTAGCAGCCCAAATAGATAATAACTAATGTGACCGTGTACCTAATGGGGCTGGCAATCGGATTGGACTGCTACGGAGTTGTTACATTCCATTTTGTCCTTCTCGAATGCTGTAATAATGAAATGTCTGGTGGCAGGAAGAACAACAACACAGCTTCATTAATCAACGACCTATATTCTCACAAAAACACAAAGTAAGGAGACAGCCACTGCCTTCTTCGTACAGAATTAATAACGGCTAATCTCAGCACAGGCCCTTTCGTTATTCATTATCGTCACACGCAATTTCAATCATTGTAATCCAACACTATAATCCAACATTGCAATCCAACACTGTAATCCAAATGATGCCGGCGCGGTAGACGCGTAATTACAAATTACGTAAAGTGCCCTCCGCCACACACCGTTGGGTGGCTTGCGGAGTATGAATGTAAAATGTAGATGTAGATCGGCACAAAAAAAATCACTGAATCACACTAGTAAATATACCTTTTCACTTTCCCGTATATTTCTAACACAAAGGGGTTAAACCACGGCGATGGCCACTCCCTTTGTCGGTACGGTCTTGCATTCCAACAACAGACCTCCACCCGGCTCGGCCCGCAGCGCGTACCACACTCTACTGACTCAACACTCTCTCTCGCTCTCGCAACTCGACACACACTATCGATTGTTTGTCCTGTCGACCTGTGCTGTAGCAAAACTTATAGTTAGGGCCTAGGACCCCTTACACATTTCAGAGTCCCTGTTTCAGAAGTCACGATCACCTTGCACATATCAAGTCTCAAACTTCTGGTCGTCATTTTGTCAATAACACTTCTCTCTAGTGGTTTAGATTTTCACAATCACTCAGCCGTTTCCAATACATAACCCTGTCTACTCAAAAATAAAGCAACTGACCCAGATGACGTACCTGCGGAAGTGCCTAAGAAGCTGAAGACGCCTGCTTAAATATTCCCTGCATTACTTTTGAAGCGGATCATCACTGAGAAGAAACTTTCTCACGCATGGTCATCTAGCATGAGAGTTATGTTCCCTAAGGATAAAGGACATGCTTTCGACTCCCCAGCGTACCACATTTTTCGACTCCTCTGTTCTACATGCAAACCGCTGCAAACCGTCTCTGGAATCTGACAAGCTGACGCTAATTAGTTTGGAGTCTTTATGACATTCGGGGTCATGTATGTAAACAATAAGACCCGAGTGTTGATGGAGAAATACATGAGGAAACAGGTGTACACATTAAAATCCTGGGTCCGTAAACGACTGCATGCAAAATGTGAGGAAATTGGAAAGCAAACGATTATCAGGACTGACTCCCCATGTGGAAGAATCAAATCAACCATCGTTGAAATTAAAAGCAAGGTCGATAATGTTAAGAGTGTCCGCCCCAGTAGCTGAGTGGTCAGCGTGACGGATTGCCGTCCTCTGGGCCCGGGTTCGATTCCCGGCTGGGTCGGAGATTTTCTCCGCTCAGGGACTGGGTGTTGTGTTGTGTTCATCATCATTTCATCCCCATCCGGCGTGCAGGTCGCCCAATGTGGCGCCGTATGTAATAAGACCTGCGATATGGCGGCCGGACCTGCCCCGCGAGGGGCCTCCCGGCCAATGACGCCAAACGCTCATTTCCATTTTCCAATGTTAAGAGTGCAGTGTGAATTCCCCTGTTGCATATAAAGGCGAAAGCGGATAGGTGGAAAAAGTCCGTTGAAGGCCTCTTCGATGGAGAGGACTTGTCTGATGACGTTGTAGAAGAAGAAACAGGAGTCAATAGGGAAGATAAAGAGTTGGAGTCAGAGTGTAAAAGAGATTTGTAAGACTCAGATTCAGATAAGGTAGAAGGAATCGATACCATTCCATCATAATTTCTAAAATAATTGGAAGCTGTGTCAACAAAACTTCTATTCACGTTGGTGTGTAAAATGTATGAGACTGTCTACATATCATCCGATTTTCGGAAAAATATCTCCAACTCTACCAAAGATAGAGAACCCACAAGTGCAAGAATTATGGTACAATCAGCTTAACAGCTCATGCATCCAAGTTGATGACAAGTATAATACACAAAAGAATGGAAGAGAAAACTGAGGATCTGTTAGATGAAGATTAGTTTGGCTTTAGGAAGAGTAAAGACAGCAGATAGTCACTTCTAACGTTGCGACTAATGATGGAAGCAAGACTCAAGAAAAATCAAGACACCTTTATTGGATTTGTCGGTTGGTTAAAGGGTTCGACAGTATAAAGTGATGCAACACGTTCGAAATATAGGGTAAACAGTAGTTGAATGATGGGTAATGTACAATATGTAGAAGAACCATGAGAGAATATTGAGATTTTAAGACAAGGACGAAGAGTTTGGTTTAAAAAGGATGTACGACGGGAATGTAATGTTTCGCCCCTACTCTTTAACGTACACATATAAGAAACAATATGGGGTGGCCGGAGTGGCCGTACGGTTCTAGGCGCTACAGTCTGGAGCCGAGTGACCGCTATGGTCGCAGGTTCGAATCCTGTCTCGGGCATGGATGTGTGTGATGTCCTTAGGTTAGTTAGGTTTAATTAGTTCTTAGTTCTAGGCGACTGATGACATCAGAAGTTAAGTCGCATAGTGCTCAGAGCCATTTAAGAAACAATGACGGAAATAAAAAAAAGGGCCAAAAGTGGTATTAACATTCAGAACAAAATCGATGATAATAGTAGCTGATGACATTGTTATCCTCAGTGAAAGTGAAGAAGAATTACAAGAACTTTTAAATCTAATGAATATCGTAATGAGCGTAAATCGAAGAAAGACGAAAGTAATGAGAAGTGGAAAGGTGCGCCGCGAGAAACTTATCATCAGAATTGTGGATCACGAGGGAGACGAAGTTACGGCATTCCACTACCTAGGCACTAAAATAAGCCATAATGACGGAGCAAGGAGGACATAAAAAGCAGACTTGTTCCCAAAAATGACATTCCTGGCCGGGAGATGTCTGCTGGTATTAAACATTGCCCTCATTTTCTAACAAGTAATTTCTGAGACTGTACGTTTGGAGCACAGAAATGTAAGGCAGTGAAGCATTGACTGTGCGAAAACCGGTACAGAAGATAATCGAAAGATTTGAAATGTGGTGTGATAGACAAATGATGTCAATTGATGTTCTAATAAGTTAAGGAATGAGATGGTTCGTCGTAGAATCAACGTGGAAATAAATATATGGAAAACACTGACAAGAAAAAGGGGCAGGATGATAGGACATCTTTCAAGACATCAGAGAATAAGTTCCATGTTACTAGAGGGAGCTGTAGAGGGTAAAAACTGTAGAGGAAGGCAGAGATTGGA